>NC_140624.1:23149059-23554059 GCF_057382275.1 Copadichromis virginalis
CTTGCAGTCATATCTTACTGCTGACTTACAACTTCAGCCAAACATCATCTGGCTGGACTGGAGCTACTCACGGTTTTTACTGGATTTATTTTATTGACTTACTTTTACTCCAGAGTGATGTAATCTCTCACTCCCCTTATATCTTAAATACGTGCGTGTACCCATTTTTGTTTATTACTTGAAAGTCTGGAAATAGTGCCTCATGCATGTGAGGTACATGTGCTATTCTTCCCCACTTTATTTGATTTGTTCATTCTAACCACAAACTAATGACAAATTTCCTTTGGGGCCACCTTTACTTATTCACAGTTTATCTGTAAATCGCTGCACACCCTTATACACATACATGTGTACCTGAGTGTGTAAGGCGGAGAATTTTACCTTTTCCAGTTGGTTAATGCCTTCCTCCACACAGCAGATGGAGGCCACTGTTCTTAAAGCGTGTGCGTAGAGATCTCTGAAGCGGTCCTGTCTGCAGATCTTAAACAGGGCTACCACAGCTCCTTCCTGTAGGAAAAGAAAACGTGTTATTTTAATATTTAAGTCTAAGGAGAAAAGTGCACGCTTGTATGTGCACTCATGTTATTCAGTGCCACATTCAGGTCCCACAATAGCATCATCTGTTCGGTGAGTCTTGATCAGGGGAACAAGCTAAAGCTACTAAGTCATTGTAAAAAAGAACTTTAAAAATGTAATACATTTACGAAACCAATGTTTCACAAATGCTTTGTGAAAGTTGCAAAACAAGAATATATAAACAATAAAAACTGTTTATCTAGACTCATGTGAGACTGGATGATCATTATGATTATTAATCATTATCATCCATCCATCCATTCTCTTCCGCTTGGGGGGGCTGAAGCCTATCCCAGCTGTCTCAGGGCGAAAGGCAGGGTAGACCATGGACAGGTTGGCAGTCTGACACAGGGCTTAATCATTATCACTTGGTTTATTTCTGCTAAGTGTAAATGCAGAAGCTGTTCACATGACGGCTGGTATAAACTTTATATTTCAACAAGACAATCCTAATTCAGTTGATTCAAAACAAGGACCTTCTTGCCGTGAGGCAACAGTCCTTTTTTTTGCTTAAAGTCTATCCTGAGTTTCTAAATTTGTCAGTGGGACACTTTACTATTTTTCAAAGCATTAGTGAATGTGGGACAAAAATTGGTAAAACATTCAGAGTCCAACTTGCAACTTTCACAGGCCTGACATTAGATTGCTCAACGCCAAATTATTCAGGATGCATCATTGTCAGCTCTTGCCTTGAAGCGCACATTACTGTGCAAAACAATGGATCAAATTACTTCTTGCTAGACTGTGTTATGAGAGCCAACTATCCCTACACATTTAAGCCAATAGCAGCATACTGGTTTTAAAGAGTCCAAGAGACCCGGAATGACCGATAGACTTGGCCAGCTTCATTCAGTGAGCCTGCCAACCACAGAACCTATCAAATAGCTCACACAATCTATCATGTCAGGTTAAAACAGCCAAAATATATATATTTCATGAATAGAAAACACTGAGAAGGGGGAAAAAAGATGATTTGCTAGCCATAATAACTGTGCATTTTCTGTTGCGTATGCTTGGTGTAAACAAACAAAAACAGATCCTCCTGTATTGGCTGCATGTCCACTTTAAAGCACCCCTTTGACAAAAAACACTTGCAGGTATTGAATTCTATTCACTGTGCAGATAGCTAGAATTACCTGGAGGAAGATGAAGCCTGTAACTACCACCATTATCCTAATAAGGCAATTATACTGGGCTGGCATGTCTCATATGCTGCTAAGGCCATGCTGCCAGGGCTTGGAGTGGTTAATCATCCTGCCCTCCAGCCTGACCGCTACTTCCCCGCTTGCTGCCTACGCTGTATCGGACCACCATACCTGGAAGAACTACCAACACTGATGGACAGTTTTCAGTAAACCCTCTAAAACACTGAGAGGCTTACATGCTGATTCCAAATGCCTGGGTGGCGCTGGAGAGCCTGTTGATCCTGTTACTTCACTCTGATGCAAATCTCACTTAAAGTTGATGTTCAAAACGAGTCTGTGGCACCGAGCATTAGTTCTTTGGTTTAAATTATTTAAAGCTAGCTTTATTATTATTTTTTAAAATATTTAGTGTCCAGAAGTATTTAACCAACCGAATTATGTCTTCAGTGACATTTTGTATTTATACACATATTTCACTCAAGGCCATTGCAGTCAAAAAATATGATTTAATCTGCAGTCATTTATATTTGGCAGTATGGTCCAGGAACTTCCTGCATTTCTATTTGCACACAAAGCCTTAGGATGGAAGAGCAATATCAAGACTCGCAGTGCCACAGCCAGCATCAGAAATACATTTTATTAAGTATTAAGGGTTTTTTACACATTATCATGTACAATATAAAGCACCTTGAGGTGACTGTTGTGTGTTGGATTTGCTGCTATATTAATAAAACTGAACTCAGTTGAAGTCAGATGCAGCTTGGAAAGGAGGAGCTGGGGTGCAGGTGGGTTGCAAAACGACTTACAGAGACAGTAGCAACTGTAGTTAAACTAAATCGATATCGTGCCCTTTATGACATTTTCCCATAGGATGTGTGCCATTGGCTGACACCAAGATCAGCTGTTATAAATGCACCGTTTGTTTAAGCTTCAGATACATTTAAACTGTATCTCCTGCATCCATCCATTCGCTTCCGCTTATCCTTTTCAGGGTTGCGGGGGGCACCGGAGCCTATCCCAGCTCTCATGGGGCGAGAGGCGGGGTACACCCTGGACAGGTCGCCAGTCTGTCGCAGGGCTAACACACAGGGACAGACAACCATTCGCACTCACATTCACTTGCACATTCACACCTAGTGGCAATTTGGATTATCCAATTAACCTATCCCCACAAGCTGCATGTCTTTGGACGGTGGGAGGAAGCCGGAGTACCCGGAGAGAACCCACGCAAACACGGGGAGAAGACGCAAACTCCACACAGAAAGACCCCGGACTGATGGTGGAATTGAACTCAGGACCTTCTTGCTGTGCGGCAACAGTGCTAACCACCTTGCCACCGTGCTGCCACCATCCTGCATAATCTTCCCAAAATATAATCTACCTTAAATTAACTGAATGTAATATGTGTATTGTTGGCAGCAGGTTTAATAAAACTGAAAACTATATTGCTTCAGTTTTTTAATACTAGCACCTACTAACAAAAAGACACAAAACTGTAGGCCTTAGTCTTGTTTCAAGCAAAGTACCATAACTGGATGAAGATTCATAGATCTTCTGTGATCTTTCTTAATATACTGTAAAAAAAAAAAAAAAAAAAAAAGTAAATAAATAGAAATGGCTCAGAGGAACAGACTACAGAGATTTGTTCAGACAATCGTCACTCTCTGGTGGAAGCACCTTTCTATTATTTCATCCCCACAGACTTTTCTTTTACAGATTATTAGACTTGTTGGCTTGTTTCTTTTCTCTGACAAACAACTTGCACTTGTTGCTTCCACTGACTTCATCCCCATCTCTTAAATTAAGCCCACAGAACACATTTGTTCTCACACTCACGCATTTTGGTTCTTGTTGCAATAACATCAAGTGAAACTTGACTACTCACTGGAAAATGCTTCTTTATCTGCGTGTTTGCATGTATAACCCTACACGGTGTATAATCTGTTTCCATCTTATAACTTCCTGAGTCGTGCTCTCTGGGCTTGTTTCGCTTGTAAACACCAAACATGCAACTACAGGCAGTTTTCAGCAGGGTTTGTAAAAAAAGAAAGAAAAGAAAGAAAGAAAGAAAGAAAGAAAGAAAGAAAGAAAGAAAGAAAGAAAGAAAGAAAGACTTTGTGCTTTAAGGGATGAGAAAGATGAAAATGAAGGGAGACTGGCAGGTATCTTTCATCTGATCCTAAAAGGGACGTCAAATTAGAGAGCTTCATGGGATTTACAGTATTTCTAAGCCCCCTTTCTACCCACAGAGCTTTGATGACACACTGGCTCTCACCAGGCCTGAGTTATTGCCATTTCATGCTCTACACGCCTTGCAGTTTACAGCTATCAGAGCAAGGACACACATATGACAAGTCTGCCAACATGGACAAATTTAGATTGAGATCTATCATGACAGTAGGCAAACACTGAGGATGCAAATTCGCGTGCACATCATGACACAGTCACTCTCCAGCGTTCCAGCTGCTATTTGATTTATGGTGTGGCACATGGCTCAGTATTAAAGCTGACATGAAACACCACATTTATAATGGCTAACTTACACCATGGAGTCTAATACAGCGCACCTGACTCAAACAGGTTCTCCTCCATACAGTCCTCATTTGTAAAGTGCTCTAGAAACCCAAACATTACAGCAAACAGGTGGATTTTCCAGTTTGAGTGCAGCTAGTAAAGAATGAAAAACGTGTTGCTTTAAAGACAGAAAGTAAAAGTGGACGGTATATCCTCTTCTTTTTTTTTTAACATAAAAGCCATTGTTGTAGCCACAAGCAGTACAAAACTGACCTCTTTAGGCTTCTTTTCAGTTTTAATTGCTTTGTTTTCCACTGAGTTATCGGTCCTATCAGTTAGCTAACATAAACTAATGTGAGTCCATCCGGTCTTTAAGTCTGACGTCATTAGCCGTTTCAGGGTCCAACTCTGCTTCGGGTCCCAAAGTCAAACAAATACTGCGGCATCACTGAGAGTTACAAACTGATTCAATTTTTTCATCTTTAATAAAATGACAATTGACAATTGTGATCCATGAAAACAGAATTTATTAAATTTAACAGAGTTAGAAGTTAGCAGGAAGTTAGCTCACTAGTTTCCACCTGAGCATGATATACCATGTTCTGACTGAGAGATTTCTGAAAAAATTAAAACGTACAGCTCTGCTATCACTTCCAACATAAATGAAGACAGAAAACTAAACAGCAGTGACGTTTGTAGGGTTACTGAAGTTGGACTAGCTGGTATATAATGATGTGCTATGTGATGGCTAGCAAGACAGCTATGTTAGCATAACGTAAACACATTGAAGCTGGAGGATGAATGCTAACTTTTTCCACTCAATAAAAGTTAATATCATTGCATGGCAGGATGGTGTAAACGGACCAAGTTAGGAGAACAACTGAGATAATCTATCCACAATATAAGGTTAGTCATTAATATACTGCTGCATGGGCTGGGCTGTACAGGGAGTGCAGAATTATTAGGCAAATGAGTATTTTGTCCACATCATCCTCTTCATGCATGTTGTCTTACTCCAAGCTGTATCGAAAGCCTACTACCAATTAAGCATATTAGGTGATGTGCATCTCTGTAATGAGAAGGGGTGTGGTCTAATGACATCAACACCCTATATCAGGTGTGCATAATTATTAGGCAACTTCCTTTCCTTTGGCAAAATGGGTCAAAAGAAGGACTTGACAGGCTCAGAAAAGTCAAAAATAGTGAGATATCTTGCAGAGGGATGCAGCAGTCTCAAAATTGCAAAGCTTCTGAAGCGTGATCATTGAACAATCAAGAGTTTCATTCAAAATAGTCAACAGGGTCGCAAGAAGCGTGTGGAAAAACCAAGGCGCAAAATAACTGCCCATGAACTGAGAAAAGTCAAGCGTGCAGCTGCCAAGATGCCACTTGCCACCAGTTTGGCCATATTTCAGAGCTGCAACATCACTGGAGTGCCCAAAAGCACAAGGTGTGCAATACTCAGAGACATGGCCAAGGTAAGAAAGGCTGAAAGACGACCACCACTGAACAAGACACACAAGCTGAAATGTCAAGACTGGGCCAAGAAATATCTCAAGACTGGTTTTTCTAAGGTTTTATGGACTGATGAAATGAGAGTGAGTCTTGATGGGCCAGATGGATGGGCCCGTGGCTGGATTGGTAAAGGGCAGAGAGCTCCAGTCCGACTCAGACGCCAGCAAGGTGGAGGTGGAGTAGTGGTTTGGGCTGGTATCATCAAAGATGAGCTTGTGGGGCCTTTTCGGGTTGAGGATGGAGTCAAGCTCAACTCCCAGTCCTACTGCCAGTTTCTGGAAGACACCTTCTTCAAGCAGTGGTACAGGAAGAAGTCTGCATCCTTCAAGAAAAACATGATTTTCATGCAGGACAATGCTCCATCACACGCGTCCAAGTACTCCACAGCATGGCTGGCAAGAAAGGGTATAAAAGAAGAAAAACTAATGACATGGCCTCCTTGTTCACCTGATCTGAACCCCATTGAGAACCTGTGGTCCATCATCAAATGTGAGATTTACAAGGAGGGAAAACAGTACACCTCTCTGAACAGTGTCTGGGAGGCTGTGGTTGCTGCTGCACGCAATGTTGATGGTGAACAGATCAAAACACTGACAGAATCCATGGATGGCAGGCTTTTGGGTGTCCTTGCAAAGAAAGGTGGCTATATTGGTCGCTGATTTGTTTTTGTTTTATTTTTGAATGTCAGAAATGTATATTTGTGAATGTGGAGATGTTATATTGGTTTCACTGGTAAAAATAAATAATTGAAATGGGTATATATTTGTTTTTTGTTAAGTTGCCTAATAATTATGCACAGTAATAGTTACCTGCACACACAGATATCCCCCTAAAATAGCTAAAACTAAAAACAAACTAAAAACTACTTCCAAAAACATTCAGCTTTGATATTAATGAGTTTTTTGGGTTCATTGAGAACATGGTTGTTGTTCAATAATAAAATTATTCCTCAAAAATACAACTTGCCTAATAATTCTGCACTCCCTGTAGTTACATCAGAAGGTTTTAAAAACTGAGCTTTAAAATGAATAGTGGTAATAAAAACCGAGCGAGGCCAACAATTATCACTGCCTTTTTTAGGGGCTTGTTCAGATTAAATAGAACAAGATACAAAGCATTAAAACGTGTTAAAAACACAAGAACCTTATTAAACGCAGAGTAGTTTGGACCTGGAAGCAGGGTTCATATGTCATCACTTAAAGACCAGTGGCAAACCAACCAAACAACCTAGTGATGTCACGTTCTATACTGGCACAAGATGGTGCTTTAAATGCTCTAAAAACGTTAACTTTAAACACTTCTTGAATCCAGCTTTGCAGACACTGCTAAATCCGTGACAACTGCTCTTTCTGCCTGGCTGCTGAATTTTGTTACTGTATTGGTTGATGTGTTTTATTCCTAAGACATGCAGAAAATATAAATATAAAAAATGTAAATGACTATAAAAAGGTAGGTATGTATAATTATGGTTCATCTCTAAAACACCAAAGAAAAGAAAATAGTTTGAATTTGATGGATTAAAGAATAAATGATGCTTTTAGATGAATATGGTGGGCATTTATTTTGTTTGTTTTGTCATTTTGAGTGGGTCATGAGCTAAAGGCAGGCATGAATAGTGTTCAGCGATAATTTGTATGATTTGTTCTGATCTGTTTGGTATGACAGATGTGTGCAGTCAACCGTCCCAAATCAGCCTTGATGGCGTGAATACTCAGGGTCTGATAAGCTGTCAATTACTGAGAAGTGCTTTGGAAAAACATCACCTACAAGGGTTTGAAATCACAAGAGAGAAAAAAAATACTTAATATGTTTTGAAATAATGGCTTATTAAAATCAGGGCATGAGAGTTGATAGACTTGACAATAATTTGTTGACACATATTTTTTAATATTTTCAATTTAAATCATTTGTGCAGCGCTTTTTAAAAAATCCTCCTCAGGTGTAGGTTCAATAAAATATCTGCAAGTTGAGGAAACGCACAGTTTTAATACATGTGATTTACTTACTGTACTGAACACTGTACATTTTATTTACAGCTTCTATAATCAACTTAAAATATTACAATTGATCAAATGACTTTCTGTGTGTCAAAGGAGTAACTCATAGTGAAAAACCCACAGTGATTTACTGGTTGGCTGTGCTGACCCTGTAGGTTCAGCACTTTACCTACTGGTACTTATAAAGTGGTTTTTTTTTTACTGTAACTGCACTCAAAGCACTTTTGACTACAAATGACATTCGCCCAGTCACACGTTCATGCAGGCGCTTTTTCTGTACCTAAGTGCTTTGTCTAATATTTGCACACACACTCACGCTCCGATGGACACATCAGAGGCAACTCGGGTTCATTGTCTTGCCCAAGGATACTTCAACATGCAGACTGGATCCACCAACCTTCTGATTATTAGATGGCCTGCTCTAAGTCCTGAGCCACAACTGCTCCCACTGTGTAGTCAAGTCATTTGTGTAATCATGGGTTGGGTTACAGGACCTGCATTAAAGGCTAGACTCCACCCCTGCACCACATGGATTACATCAGATTTTACAAACCGATTATTTACTTTATATTATGTGTGATGTGATGATTCCACGACAAATCTTAGAGTACGACACTTGACATAACAACAACAACCATCAACAACCAATAACTAAGCAAAAGCAGCAAATCTTTACTCCTGTTGTCATGCAAATTACAAGTTATCATTATCACACTATTTCCTCTTTTAAGGTACCTCACTGGCTCAAGCTGTATGATAGCTACAATGATTTTTAACATCATGGGAGTCCACCCATCTGATTTTTTAACCTTTTTATCTTTTTATCTAACACTAAAATCAGCCCATCAACAAAGACACTGGCATAGAGATGGAGAGGGTGGAAATGTCAGGTCCCCACCCAGACATTTAAATGGCTAATTGCTGTTCTTCAGTGCACGAGTGAAGTCAGCAGCAGTGGAAAATTTGTAATGAGCAAAATGTTCAAATATGAGCTGATGTTATGCATCAAAGGGGTGTGTGAGAAAGTGTAATAGACATATAGCTGAAAGCAAATTATTTGCTATGGTGGGTTTCAGGATTCCTCTGAGATGGTTCATCCAGCTCTGCTACACACCAAGTTAAGAACATAGACTGTATTTTAAGGATGGATGTAGGCACTGTGACATTATCCTTTGGTTTGTAAAGCCCAGTTTTGAAGCCTTGAGATTGGTGTTTGGAGGGGAGTGGAGTGCTAAGTTATTATCTAATGATCACAAAGCTTAATTAGCAAATTGCATAAATAGACTACATGCAATCAAATATGTGCCATACTGCAAAAATGACATACTGAAAAAATAATACTGGGTCCTGGAGCACTGAAACAGGAGCAAAGACTTCCTTGACAGGCTGTTGGTATAATTAAGCAGTATGCCACATATTCAGATAATTTATGTGGAGGTGAAGTGAAGATGACCTGTAACCTGTCACTTAAGGCGACCTCATCTTTAAACTATATATAAATGGTTGAAAATGTACCCTTGTATGATTGCTATGAAGCCTTTGTTAGCTTTTAAGAGTACCACACTGTAAACATTAATTTGTTTCTGCAAAGCTCAACGATATCCATGGGGACTGACTTGCTTTGCAGAAACAGCCTCATTTTTACATGGCTTTACTTTCTTAGCCCTGGAGCTTGGTTAAAAAAGCGAGAGTGGATTAAAAGGTAAAGACACCTGAGCAACCTGAATGTGTAATCAATACTTACGACTAATGAGAGCTGACAGTATTGATCTGACAATTTGGCTGCAAAGAGCGTGTATGTGTGTGTATGAGTGGGCCAGGAAGTGTCTTATCAAAAGCATCCTGAAAGCGGTCAGCTAACTAATGGCCAATACAGACTTGCTGTCCAGTCTGTCGTTTCTTATCTCACAGTGAAATAGCTTTATAGAGGCATGTATAATAAGATAGCTGGCAATCCCAGGTCTGCTGGTTAGAATGACAAACATCGGTATAGGTGGACTTTCCACAGGAGTGAATAAAATGAAGCAAGGTCCCAGTTGCTCTCTAAATGTAGTAAGAAGGATAGCATAGAGTCTATTTTTATGTCCCGAGTACCTTGGCAATGATGCTGCAGAGCTGAGGTCCATCCTGGGTTAGGGACAGCAGGTTGCTAATGGCACTACCAATGGTATGAAGGCTGTCCGATGATTCAATCTGCTTGATCAGAACCTGCAAGGAAATTGACATCTTTATCATTTTATTCACAACTCAACACATTTCAAATCATCACTTTTAACGACATGATGCATAAATCTGTTTCTAGTGGCTCATTAATACTGTTATGGTGTCAGCTGTGTCATCTTATTTCGATACAACCACTGGATAGCACAAACATGACAGGCATTTCTAAGTCTATTTCTATAAGTGTGCAACAATCAAGGGACAATTTCTCTCCTTCTTATCTGACCCACACATGGAGTGTAACTATATATATACATATATATGTGTGTGTGTGTGCTTGGATCCAAAATATTACTATACACAGTATCTGTTTTAACGGCATCACAGTCAGTGTTGCTTAAAGTGGGACAGAGAACAATAGACTGCATTTATAGGATTGACTGATTGGTTGATTGACATAATATTACTGGCAACTTTTCGTGTTGCCCCTAACTCTCTGTCTAGAAAGAAAAAAGAACTAAGAGTAGCCAGCAGTATCTGCAGGACTGTACACCATGATTAAAGGCACTTGTTGCAATTACCCGCCACAAAATTTAAATGATAGCCTTCACCACCAGGTGGAAGCATTTTACCAGTAGGTAGGTATGTGTAGGTACTTTAATTACAATTTCTTTCCATTTATATTTTAAATTGTCTGAAATGAGCCTGTTAGTTCTCTTTGATTCTTTTAGTTATACAAAAATTATTTATCTACATGACACTGTAACGATGATCTATTAATCGGGAGGCTATTTAGGGTTTTGTTTTGCTTTGGTTCTTTTCCTCTCAGCCTACTCTTAGGTGGAGATGGGCAGGTTCTGCTGTGGGACTCCACACTTCAGCGAACACACCTTTTAGGATTCACTCATTTCCATCCAGTACTTAAGGACCAGCTGAAGCTCACATTCTTCTCCAGATTGTTGTTGAAAGTAGCCATGGTGATCAGGCTCCTCGTGCTAACTGTAAGTCACAAACTATGTATGGTCCTTGTGGAAATCTTGGTCTTCCCCATCGCCAAAACTCTCTTCTTTCTTTTGATCACTCCATAACAACAAACTTTGCTAAATTCAACCCTGAGATTGTTTGGCTCTTACTTCAGAGTTGAATTATTTACACCACTGATTACAACACTCTTATAAATTAGGCAAAGCAACACCTCAACCTATCAGCAAAATTATAAACACATGACACTGCAGAGCACACAACGGAATATGCGCAAATACAGAAACTACATACCCGGATCTCATTGGCTAAAGCCATGTCAATCATGTTGCTGAACGAGTCACTGACATCTGTAAGGATCTCATGGATGGCCTCCCTCATGGATTTCAGGAAGAATTCATCGTCAGTGTGAAGGCACCTGTGGGTGCAAATCAAATGTTTGATTTAGAAAAACAAAGTATTTGTTTGGGAGTTTTTTAAATTACTGCATATTAACGTTGTAGATTTTACCTCTCTGTAATATTAGTCAGCTCCATACACTTTTCCAGCAAAGACTTCTCATACTACAACAAAACATGCACATTTAAGTGGTCAGACCTCCACAGTTCTAAACATAAATGGCCTGTCAGTGGGGTATAACTGCAGGTATTTGTAGATAACAGATGAGCAAATAATGTTCAGTAATGTAAGCTCAGCTTATGTCAAACAGCTCCAGTTAAAAAGAAACATTGTTCAGTTTTTTTCATTACTGTAAAATGGGCACATTTTTATGTATGCAAACCTAATTTTCAAAGTCAACCATCACCTTCTGCATCTCCGGCGGTGTGTTTCGAGCTGCACTGTACTCATGTACCAGTGAGCGAACATGGCAGTTTGCCCGTACAGCCGTGCTGTGGACCCTCTGCCAGCGTCCCTTCTCCAGCCGCTGAAACATCTTTCCTAGCTCTGTGCTGACCACCAAAGCTCGGCGAAGGAGCGTCTGCAAGTTGTTTCTAGCCACGTGGTCCCCTGCACTAACCCCAGAGCCCACAATCAGCTCTCCCTGCTGAGAGTCCTCCTCTACCCCGATGGGTTTGGCCTGGAGGACACACATGCACTCTACTTCCGTCATGTGACGGAGGTCTTCCATCCACCGCTGGACCGAGTCAACCTGAAGAGACTGCGCACGGGTACTGTGGGTGAAACAAACAGAATAATAGATTAAAAAATGTAATCTAATGTAAAAGTCTCAGTGTGAACAGGACTTTTTCTTAAACCAGAGGCAAAAGAACTAAGAGCAGGGATGTAGATTTAACACAGTTTCAAGGAATCCCCTGTTTTCCCCATGTTTACATGCTGCATGTTCTCATTTATAACTCCAGCTTCGACCAAAAGTGAGTCAGCAATCCTGAAGACAACGGTGTCCCAATTTTTTGATTTTTGTTAGTGATACAACAGCGTTATTCAGCTTGTTGTGTATATCTGGTCCATTGCAAACAAAATGAAGGAAGATGGCACAGACTATTTTTCTATTGCCATCTATTGATTGCGGTATGCGAAGAAAACTTCTTTCCCTCCTTCTTGTTTGCTCAGACTAAATCGACAGCAACTGGCTCTTTGGTTTCTCATTATTAATTAGAATATCGAATACATATTGCTAAACAAACACTGCTACATACATGAAATGAATGTGCACTGGTTACTATGTACTGAGGGCAGTGTCATGTTAGAGAGAACATCATTAATGCTGACTGTCCTGCCTGCTATTCTGTAGCTTAAGCACATTTACATGAAAAAAGTCTGATCATCTTTGCCTCCTCCACAAGAAATAACATGGGTAATCAGTGGAAAATTAAGGAAATTCAAATTGGTTGTTAGGAAGCTTACTTGTCTGTGCCACCCTTGTCATCTCTATATAATTTTCCTGTTGTTTTTTCCTTTTTTCTTTGGAAAAAGTACATGATATATCATTAATCTCTTATGCCAAAACAAACACTGCTAATCCCTCACACAATCATCAATTGTCTTTATCCCATCATGGCCGGTGTATCTGCTCTGATGCAGGCTACTCATTATTGGATAAAAGAGAGGACAGTGTTTGAGTCAAAGATGGAACCTGCTCACTTCAATATTGAGCACCTGGCTTGTGAGTCAGAAAATGATCTAGCTAACAAACACAAACTGTACACCACCACTGGACATGGGTTGGAGTTCTTGCTCCTGTTGGCAAATCTTGCTGCAATAAATATAAGGTGAGCTGATATAAGGTGACAGCTTAAATTTTAGTTAGCTAAAACTGACCTCCAGCAAAGAGTTTTTCTTTTGTGTTTTTGGTAGTACTTGCATGTGTGTATTTCATTCTTTGTGAAACATGACAGATTGAAAACTTTTGAAGAATTCCTTGCTCATAGGGGGTGATTGTTGAGTTTTTCTCTGTATGTATTAGGGTCTACCTTACAATATAAAGCGCCTTTAGGCGACTGTTGTTGTGATTTGGCACTATATCAAAACAAAACAAAAAAACGGAATTGAAATGAATTAATTGGAAATAAATTTTAAAAAAACATGAAAAATAATGATGCTCAAAATTATGTTAAGTATATTAAAATGGGTTTCAACAGAGCAAATAACTTACATATCGTTAGCTTCATAGCATAAGTGCCTAAGTCATTGACTTAGTCAAATGACTTAGGCACTTATGCTATGAAGCTAACGATATGTAAGTACGTACGTATGTTTAAAAAGAAAAATCTAACCCAAAATTACAAAATTTCTTAAGGAACCAGCGATTGGGAACCATCCATATACCATATAGGTTATACATGTAAACTCCAGTATCATGATAATCAGTCACTGGAGACTACAGTATTCAGTTCTAAAATACCTAAATCAATAATGTGTTGTCAAGGTCAGTTATTCACAGATGATAGCCATCTTCTGGCCTCATTAGTCTAATCCCTCGTTTCCCCTCAGGATTGTGATGGCTTTAAGAAGCAGCTTTACTGAGCAAACACTCTCCCCACTTCAATCTCTCCCAGCAATGACCCTAATGAAGGGAGGCTTAAGGGGGCAATCCAGAGGCCAGCATCCCGCGAGGCAAAGCTCCCCGAAAGAGGATGGGTCGATGGCTACAACAGCCACCTTTGCTTTGAGGGAACACAGAGGAAAGGGTCTGAAGATGAATATTTTCCTCTTGGCTCTTGACTTGACTGCAGTTTGAAATGGCAACTGGCGACACATGTTGGGATATTGCACTGGTATTGAGTATTGGCTGACATCATCTGAATGAAGCACTGTTGTGTTTACATTTAGAACAAAGATTTGTCATTGAACAGCAGCAGCCATCATTATTAAGTGATGTCTTCGAGCTATGCAATGACCTTTATATTTTAGCAATAGCGGGTTACACAAGAATAAATCCTTAGCAAGCCACAAATCTAATTATAGCTAATCTTATATTAAACATGATTGGAGGGCAGATGTGTGCTAGGGAATGGAACAGCAGATTTATATCACATTCATTTACATTTTGAGTCGGCTACGAAAGACAAAGCATGTATGTTCTGATAAATATACATTCAGTGAGTCATCTGCCAACTGGGGATGGGGAGCATCGCGGCGAAAGATGTAAAATGTGCAGGCTGTAGAGAGAGGCAGCTCAGTGGTTCGAAACTCTGAAGCAGAGATAAATCTCATTCATTGTAAGAGAATGGAGATGTAATTAGCTATAAATTTAAACTGGAATAAGTAACTGCACAGAATAGTAAGCATTAATATGCCGCTTACTCTGCTAAGTGGGGTAAAAAGCTTCAGAGTGATCATCAGATGAGATGAGTTTTAGTTTAACTCTACCTAGGCGATTAAAGATATTAATATCTTTAAAATACTACTGAATCCTGTTTCCTGTTTTTTTCCTGCTTATCTGAAAGCCTCTTAAAAACCACTCTAGTTCTTGAAAGGTCCTTTGTTGGAGATTTGTCACGCAGCGGTGAATAACACAGTGATTCAACCTAAGTGGCAGATTAGTCACAAAGCTAAAGGTTTGATAATTATTAATTCTTTTTTTGGGGTGGGGGAGGTTTATTGGATGACAAAGAAACATAAAAAAAAAGCCTAATGGTAAAATGTGAACATTTGAAACTGTTTCCAGAATCTCCTGGTTTCTATCAGTCCAAAAATGTCATTTTAAAACCATTTGCTCGGTTATATCATAGCATCACACCAGGATGAACCCATCTGGATTTACACAACCAATAAAGCCCCGAAACACTCCCGTCATCATATGTTTAAAAAAAAAAAAGCAGATAATAATAGGTTTGTTTTCCAAAGGAGGGGAAGCGGTGCACTTCAGCTTGCAGGGCATGACAAATATTTACATGTGGGGCCAAAAGAGGGTCAGGCGACAGCAACTCTATTATCCCAGACAGGATGTCTCTGCAGTGATGAAGCATCAGTACTTCTCATCTGCTGGCAGCTGGCTGGCAGAAAACTGAGCAATGGTGGCAACGAAAGAGACAGGAGCTGGTTAAAAGGAGTGTTCATTCTGCGTGATGATGAGGTAGGCGGGAGATGGGCTACTGTCCGATGGTGCTAATTCCATTTTTCAACCTATGCATCTTTAAGGATAGAAAAACACGCAGTATCAACAGGTTCCGCTGTTTAAAAAATGGTAAACTTGGAGAATGCATAATCTGTTTTTAAAAAATATAAAGTGTAGATGGTAAAAAAAAAAAAGAGTGGGACAATCTCTGAATGTTAAGATGAGTAGCTGAGCTTCATCAAAAAAAGGGCAAATCCTCTATGGATTTGTGAAGGAGTTCGGGCTGGTGTGCTGAGCTGGTGCGCCACAGTGAACTCACTCTTCCTGTAACACATCAGGTGAGAATTATAACCGGAGCTTTTAGATTATTCCCTCTTAAACTTTTTATGTACTTGAGGCACATGGAGTTCTGCTGCATGAGTCACTGTCAGGCTGCTGCTGTATGTTGAGCCCCTAAACGATCTATCCCTTAGCTCCACTGCAGATTTATGAAACAGAGAAGCTTGTGACCGCAGAGTCAGTTTGCGAGTGTGTGTTCTTGTGCTTTTCTTATTTGAAGAGTTATGTTGGCTTTAGGTTAAGATAAGGGTAAGAGTTGGGCTATGCTCAGTCACAAACAGTCTGTTTGATGTTTTCTCACAGGGAAATCGTCATGGATGTTCCAAACTGCCATGCTCAAAGGCGAATGAAAAGCCAGCCGCCGTGGTACTCGGTTGTTGAAATAAAAAGCGACAGAAACAGAAAGTTAGAGACAAAAAAAAAGTATCAAACCCCACATATCCACTTCACATGAAAGTGAGTGTGAATGTCATAGTGTTGGTTTTGAAAAGTGGGGTTGTGTTGAGGCAAGAAGATGCATTATGTATGTACTGTTTTTAAGGAAGGTTTTTTGCATGTTTTTATTTTAAAGGCACTTTTTTTTTTCTCTCCATGCAAACGCGATGCCAGTGATAGAGGCTGCCATCTTTTTCTGATTATCTGCACGATAACTTTATAAAAATAAAACAAAGTAACTGCATATTAGTTTACAGGCTTGCTTGCTAGACATCAAGGATACTTCTCAACAAGTTGAAAATTATATGAATATTTGACCTATATTAGCAGCCTCATAGCCAATTTTCATTGTACATCGACCTAAACTAGAAAAACTGTTTTACAGCAGTGTCACACACCATTAACTATTGATTACAGGCCAGAGCTAATTATAGGAAAAGCTAGGTCTTTATCGTCATGAATAGAGACCTAGCTTCTTCTAGCTTGTCATTCTATTGACACCATGGCATTTGCAAGGAAACCAAACAGGAAGTTGACTGAGGAAGCTAAGAAGACAAAAGAAAAGTGAATAAGCAAGAAGTCAGGTAAGAGCAAATCTTGCACCAGCAAGATTTTTCAAACCAAAGATGGCAGGACACAAGCTGAGTCAATCTTCCTGCTGACAGCAGTTAACACAATACAGTGGGTGTTCACAGTAGGGGGCACCCAGAAGCAAAAATATCAGTTTCATAGTGTTGCTCAAACTATATTAGCCTTTGAAAGTTGAGTTCTGGTGGCAAACTTTTATGCCAAATTCTCATACAAAGGTCAGTGCCTATACAACTTTAGTCAAAGCAGCTGCCAATCACATATGCCATAACATGTCAAAACATTTAAAATACGCTCACTCTGTGTGCTCTACCATCCCAGCAGAAGGAATGTTCTGCTGACAGCTTCGCTTTGCTGAGGTACATCATTACCCACCACAGTGAAAAATGACAAAAGCATCACTTACACGTATGGACTCTCGCCTCATTAGAGGCTGTGAGTCATTTTGTTTGAGGCTAAAAATAGCCATGTCCACATGAAAGCACTTTGTAAACTTTAAACTCTTTGCACCCAGTCTGTGGGTCTTTCACTTGCATCTTGTAGATGGTTACAATAAAAGATAATATAAATGTGCTCCAAATCACAGAGAGTCACAATTCCCACCCTTAATGCTGTATCAGTTCACAGAGAGCTTGCTAGTTAGTGAGAAGCAGACGGGCAGGTGTGAACTCAAGCACGGGAGCACCTGTTGTCACTCAAGTATAGCAGTTATTGTACAGCAGGAGCTAATTTGTTCTTCAGGGCTGGAAGCCTATTAAAAGGCTTGTTCCACATATCGCTAGAGGCTTCAAGTGATTCAGGTACTATGTACAACACTTCACAGATCATGACCGCAGGTTGAGTAATGTCTGCTTCTCTTTGCTTGATGAATGGTCTTCCTACACGTAGAGTAACCCTGCTGTCAGATGCAAAAGGATCCCACACAGATGGTTTGAATTAAAGGGTAGATGTCCTCTGTGGCTCAGGAACATTTAAAGGCAGTGTATTACATCAACATGTCTTAAAATACAGACAAATAAGTCTCCTCTGCTTTTACGGGTAAAATCACAAGACACTGAATGAAGCTATACGAACACACAAACAGACACTGACAACTGATTAGTCAAATGACAAAACTGGCATCTCCATTTCCTTTGATGTGTCATTCATCTTTCGAATACGTAAAAATGCTATGAAAGCCCTGGTTCCAGGCCGTGACTTCTTGTGGTGTCGGAATAAAAATAAAAACAAAGTTCCAATTGCAAGTTGGCAATATCAACTTAACTTTGAGAGTTTGTTTAATTTGTACTGTTGTATTAGAGGGTAACTAATAGTTGCTGTTCATATAGTGACCTAATTAGAAATGTTAGCACTTACCAACAACCACAGTTATAAACTTACCTATACCAGGCTATATTTGCTAGCAGTAACTAGCAAGTTGTTAGCTAGCAGCTAACACAAAGCTCAGTATAAGTTATGATTGTGTTCTTTGAACTTCTATTTAATGTAATAAATGCTCATACAAAAATCTTTACTCACTTTGTATCATCCTCAGAAGCTGCTTTACTTGCCAAAATCAGCTTTTTGTGTCTTAGACTTTTCCAAAAAATCATCTAAAACAAAATAATTTGTACCTGATAACACACAGACTGCTTTCTCTATAAAAAAAAAAAAAAAATCATGTTATGAATTTACACTCTCATGGTACAAGGAGGAATTTAGGATTAACCAACATCTGGAACTGTCCATTAACTCCAGGCAGTATTCCTGGAATCCTCAGTGTTTCTTGCT
This sequence comes from Copadichromis virginalis, assembly GCF_057382275.1. NCBI lineage: Eukaryota > Metazoa > Chordata > Actinopteri > Cichliformes > Cichlidae > Copadichromis > Copadichromis virginalis. The sequence goes on from NC_140624.1 coordinate 23,167,599, forward strand.
TGGAAAATAAACAGCAACATGTGTTGGTTTGTGTCATTATGTCTGTCTGGGATCTGACTGCATTCAGTTCAGATTATTTGCGGCATATTCTTCTGATATGGTAGTCATTTAAGACAGTATAAGCAGGAAGGAGGTCTTCACTGTCGTCCAGTGTTTGGGGTGCATGGATATCACAATCTGATGACTGATGTAATGGAACTAAATGGAAATCTTTCTTAAATACCACAACAGAACCACAGTCCAACTAGGCAGAGGGAATGGAAATGTGGGCAGAGTGAGCTGTTAGATTTTGAGGACCCAGCCATTGTGGCTTTGGCTTCAGCTGAAGGAGGAAACAAGGACACTCTTGTCCCAAACAGAATTAAATATGGAGGCATATAATTAAGTAGGATGTTAATGCATTCCTCTTTAGCTCAGAAACCAGAATATTGCTTAATGGAATCATCTTTTACACAGAAACAGCTTCACTGGGAGGTTTCTATATAATATAGTTTCACTGTGGCAAGAGGTGACAGATGAGCAAAGAAAATGGTTAAGGCATCTGGCTAATGGCATATTTAAATGTACAAGTCACGCCTTGATTTTCTGGGTGAAGGTGGAGCATGTGCTTCTCCTGAAGTAGCACATGGAAAGGGGATATTGTGGCCTCTGACTGGTACAGCTGAATCCTGGCTAGAGAAGCAGACATCTGACTCCCAGATGCTTCAGACAGCCTCTTATGTGTAGCCAAGACTAGATTCTCCTAAGACAAAAAACACAGCCCGTTTTTTCTCTTTTCTTTTCTCTCTCTTTGTCTCAGCCGACTTCTAACCTCAAATTTAATTATCTCAGGCTTCTTAGCACGCCGTGTTAAATGCGCACAACGCATACAAATACAGACATATGTAAAAGGCATTAGAATATGATCCATCTCTCTCTCTGTCTCAAACCATCTCCAGTCCATTCATCTTACACTTTGGTTTGCTTCCTCATTTTTCTTAGTCTCACACACACTTTCCCCCACATTACTAAAGCCACACTTTTTGACAACTTTTCCAATTTTCCTAAGTGAGCGGCCACAACTCACTTTAGAAATATACACACACAAACAAATATAAAGAGACAGACACTTGGCTAACCTGTTTGCAGTGTAATGACTCGCCAACCACTTTCAGACTGCGGCCCGAGGCTTTGAATGTGCAGACAAGCCGATCTGGGAAAAGGTTCTGCTGTGGAGATGTTTGTTAGCTGAGTTCATGTACGTGTCCCATCTGTGTTTGCAATTTATTTTAATGCAGTTCAGCCACTTGGCTCGTTTCATCAGCTGATTTACTGACTGTTAGTGCACCGTGCGCAGCACAAATCCAATTTATATTTGAGTCTGTACATGAGACACAGACAGAGATAAGTATGAGACCGGTTTGTCCTTTATTTATGTGCGTGTGTGTGTGTGCCTATGGCGTGTGAGTTCCCCTGATTCAATATCCAAGTGCATTCACTGTGCATCTTCTGAGACGCTTTGCGAACATTAGTAAACACCGAACTGTCAGAAGATATATATTCAAATTTATTTTCAGTGACTGAAATATTCTAAACCACAGATGCTGACAAAGCAGCTTCTGTAATTGTTAAAAGAAAGAAGGGTCAGCATGTGTGACTGTCAGTCGACTGTGAGACAAAACTGTGTGTGATAAGAGCTGATTTGCATTTGAGACCAAAAAGTGGTGTTTTTTTGGGGGGTGGGGGTGGGGGTGGGGGGGAATCTAGGACAGCAGTTCACTTAGAGTTTCATAGTCGTAAAGGTTTGAAAACCTTGATGTTTTCTTTGGAGTTCAGTTAATAAAACATGAAAAAAGAGAAGACGCTAAAAAAAACTGACAGTTGCCAATTTCACATTTAAAAAGACCAGATCTCCAGCTGAATGCTGTGTTGTTGGTGTCTCAACAGTGAGAAGTGATCAGCTGAGAACAGCTAGTGGGTTTGTGCTCCCTGTCAGTTCAGTTTCTCACTGCTTGTTACATGTGGACGTCTCTTTTAGCATCTTGGCCACATGTGTCTTACAGATTTTTCAGGATTTTAGATTTTGAGCTCTGGCTTTTTGCGTTTATCAGTAAAGTTTGTAAAGTTTATTTTTTATGTAGCCTCAGTATTATGGATGGGCAGGAAAGCTGAACCCATCCAAACATGGGATTGCATCGTTGGGAAGGTTTTTGACCTTTGCATTACCTGTAATAATAAGGTGCAATAATAATTAATGTGCAATAATAACAGTGTGCAATACAAATACACTTATTCTTCTTTTTTATACTAAGTTAATATACTGTGTTGTGTTGTTTGTTGCATTGTGATGTGTCATATTGTGTCGTGTTGTGTTATATGTAGTGCCGATGTAGGACAGTTTTCCAATTTCCTTGTACTACTGTACTATGTATGACTGTGCAATGACAATAAAGAGTTATCTTATCTTATCTATCTTATCTTAATTGAGTACCTCAAATATATTGATCTGGGATCTTCACTGAGGTGCAAATATTAGTATGATCAAACATCAAGTTGAAGATATATCCTAAGGCAGATATGAAGGCTTAATTCAGCAACTCAGGGGTCTGATATAACAACAACAACAATAATAATAATAATAATGTCACCAAACATCTCCTCATGCATTCATCTACTGGGAATGACAAATGACACAACTGCACCCTGTCACTACTGCAAACCTTAATCCCTGCTTCCATGAGAGGTGGCACGCATCTCTCACACCACCTCCATTACACTGCATTACCCGCAGAAGATAAGGGGCCAAAGTATGCTGCTTTTTTGGAGGTTCCATTTGCAGATGAAACAGGAGGGTAGTTTCTTGCTATCAGGTTGGTGTTTAGCTGTGTTTTTGTGCATGAAGGTGAACAGTGCTCTCCACATCTTCACCAGTGGCCGCAATATTAACATGAGTAGTCCTGAGAGACAATAAACTACTGCGTATGATTGCTAATAACAAACCATTTGCTTGGGAAATTGTTCTCTCTGATCTCTGGAAATTGTCTAGTGGAACTATCACATTGTCAAAGTTCCTTTAATTTCAGTTCAGTTCATTTTTATTTCAAACATTTCAAACATGTGCCTTCACAATCATTCCAAAATATCATTCCATTATTTGTTTGAAAAGGAGTAGGCTGAAGTATTTACTTATTTGTCCCTACCCCCTCAAGTTTTACCTCTTGATTAATTAATTTTTTTTTGTCTTAAATTAAACAAACAACATATGAAACATATGAAACATATGAAGTAAAGCAAAACAAAACAAAACATACATAAATCAAAAACAAGAAATTAGCAAGCCCCACCACAGTATAGTTTCTTTCATATGAAAAATACAGAATGTGTATATTTGCAGATACACAAGTTATGGAAAAACAAACAAACAAACAAACAATTTGTCTTTTTTTCTGCAATGATCTTTAAACAGCTGGTCCAGATAACATGCAGAATTCAAGGCCTGCATTGAACACTGAGGTCATTTCCGCTTCTCATATAACATCCGCTGTCTTGTATAATCAGTCATTTGAACGATATGTTCACATTGGTGGTGTAGCCTACAAACCGTGTTATTAATATTATTATTCATTGAACATTTGGTCAGTTAAAGAGATGCATTGTATTTTTAAGTAGCAATAACAAAAAGAAAAGAATGTCTTTCTTACAACTTATTTTCCCAATATTCACATTTTTCCACATTTTATTTTTTGCTTTCAGCATGAAATTGGGAGAAAAAGTAAAAACCACTCAAGGAAGCACAGCTAATATTGATGAGTGTATTTTTTATTCTTATTATGACAAAGAAGTGACACATGGAGTGGGTATATTACTGGTGTCATTGTAGCCTTTGTTCAAAGTCCAAACATCAGTGCCTAACCTGCATAAACCAAGTGTATCTGTGCTTTCAACGACCAGACCTGTTGTTAGTACACATGAGAACATTACTTGTTAAAACATGAGGTACAGACCCAAAGTGTGCACACTGGGTTGTTACTTGCCTCATTGGAGATGAAGAGAGTGAGCTGCTCTGTCTGGAGCTGCTCTGAGGACTTGCCATCCTGCCTGAGGCCATCTTACTTCAGCTCAGCACCTGAAATACAGCATGTGCACTGTAAACACCAAGTGATGAATGAATACGAATTTGGACGTCTGCCTTTATCAATATGTCCCGTGTTGGGGAGTAACGGAATACATGTTCTGCCGTTATGTATTTAAAATACGAAATATGACTAACTGTATTCTGTTACAGTTACTGTTTAAAAAGGTGGCAATTAGAATAGAGTTTGTTGAAATAAATGGATACACAGCGGTCTTTTCCTGTTTCATATGTTAGGCTATCCCGTCTCTAATTTAATTACACGCATTGCCGGAACCCCCCCAAAAAAACATGCAATAAGAGGCTCTAATGTAAGTATCCTATTAATGTTGGTGGCATCACTTACACAACGGACCCGAGGCCAGCACAGCAGAGACAGCAGTACACGGGCAGGAATGCATTTTTTACTTGGAAAATCCAACACCACTTCACATTTAAAGAAGAAAGGGAGAAATCTGACCGTGCAATGCAAACTCTGCCAGCAAAACAGACTCCAAAAGACTTGGACCTAAAGAAATATCTGGAAGTAAGTTCTTTTTTAAAAACTAACGTTAGCCTACTGCAACTACCTTGTTTTACTTGTGGTAGCTACCTGGGATATGTGCCACTTCAGTATCTTCGATGTACTATTGCTATGTGATTTATGACTATCAATGAAGGCTACTTGCCACCGAGCTAGCATTGCTAGCTGGCCTTAGCTGAGGTTATTTCATAGACTGCAGACTGTTAGGCTTGATAGCATTAATGACCTGCTAGCTGCAAATGATCATGTGCAGTTCTGAAAGCAGTCTGTGAACTAACCTCAGCTAACGCCAGTTTAGCAATGTTAGCTCGGTGGCGAGTAGCCTTCAGTAATAGTAACAATTCTCACAGCAATAGTACATTCATGCAGTTGTAAAAAGCATTACGATATATTAAGTTATCCAAAGTAATCAGAATATGTTACTCACATTGAGTAACTTAACGGAATACGCTACAAACTACATTTTGGGGCATTTATTCTGTAATCTGTAGTGACATACATTTTAAAATTAACCTTCCCAATACTGAATATGTCACCATCAAATTGAATATCAAGTTTAATCAAATGTAGCACTGGAAATGGAAACTTTGCACCACTACACAACATCTTTCAACACACACACTGTAAATATGCTATCACATGATGACACACACGTTACATCCCCCTAGCTGTACTGCTGACCACCGCACTGTCATCCACTACAGTAGCTCCTTATTGATCTACCTCTAAGCTTTCTATTCTTGTCCCCCTCTCCAAGTAATTCAATTATCAATAAACCTCACTGTTTTAAATAGCTTCAAGCTGATGGTGTGCCATGGAATAATATTTCTTATCTTCTAATCTGTTGGCTGGCTGCCAGCCAGTGACTGTCTTCCCTTCTTTGAGCCCGAGCAAGAGGGCTTAAGTGCCCGGAACTTTATTCTGCTGTTTTATTGATGTATCCCATTTAGATTAGTCCATTTTCAATCGGGAGAAGCCACAGATGCCCTCCCGTCTGAACCACACTCTAATCCTTTTAGTTAATGATATCCTGCAGTTGTGTGGTTACAAATTTCGTGTTTACTGCGGAGATATAATTAGCAGGTAGTTACAATGTGAGACGAGCTCTCTCACGCACACAAATACACAACTACCCCGTGTTGTGGAGCAGATTTCAACTGTTTTGCTCTGCCTTTTATTAATTGCTTACAGAGAGCGACGGGATCGATAGACATAAGCTTACAATAAAGTAATTGAGGCTAGAGGGATGTACAATGCGCGTGAAGCGTCTCTTATTGAATCCCACGTCAACCTGCTTCATGAGGGCCGCACTGCCACAATTACAGAATATCTGCTGCTTTTAGTCAGGTTTGAAGATCGAGCGGCTGCACATTAACGGGGTCACCAACTCTGTTTGACTGTTTGCTTCAGTTGCTTCGAAAACTGAGAAATATTTGATTACCGTTGAGTACTTTTTCTTTTTTGGGTGTCAGTAACCTAGTCAGATAAAGAGACGGATGAATGGGTGGAGGGATAGACTTGTAATACAGACACAAAGCAAAAGTAGAGGAAAAAAACCCGCACAAAGAGTAAGATGCAGGAGAGGGGGGGGAAGTGGTAGGAGGGTTGGGGTGGGGAGTATTTTAACTGCAGTCTTGGCATGGCTTCTCTAGGCCCATTTTCAGAGAAAGCATCACAGTGAATCAGAAATTATACCAATACTGTGCCAGGACCATGGAAATCTACTGACAGTAAGCACCCTGTGCTGGGGAAAAGCCCACATCTATTACACTTGGTGCAGTGAGTCATGAAAGTAGAATATCATAGAATGAGTGCTGATATAATTGAACCGTTGGACTATTACAATAGAGGTGCAGATGAATTTTATTGACCCAATAATTGAGCACAGGGTCATAGCCATTAAGTCACAGTTCCAGCAAATTCCATTACATGTGCTTGCGGCTTGTTACAGTGCTCTTCAGTGGATTACCCTACAAATGGAGATGAGTTGTCCAATCAAGCAATTGTCCTGAGCAATTGGAGTGTGCCGCTAAGTGCTGTGTTAAGGACCATTGCACTGAAAGTGATTGCTGTCTCCTGTGAGTGCCCACTGGCTGTTTTTAGACAATCTCCCTTTCAGCCTTGTGGACTGATGTCATTTTGTTATTAGCATTTCCCTGTTAATTTACATAATCTTGTAATAAACGCTAGAAATTTACAGTGAGGTGAAAAAACACCCCATTGGCTCCTTTGTTTTTGCTTATTTGTCAGAGTTCACAGTCATCATCAAACACATTTGAATGATAGACAAAGATAACCTGAATAGATATAATATGCAGTTTTTAAATGATGATTTCATGATTAATTGTTTTTTGTGTTTGTCTGAGCTATTCAGCGGTGAAGTTGCTGTGTGTTTTGGATTACAAAGCAAAGCAGTTCCCGACCATCACACCTCCACCACCATGTTTGACTGTTGGTATGATGTTGTTTTGATGAAATGCTGTGTTAATTTTACAGGACTCAGACATTTCAAAAGGTGGACTGAGAGCGATAAGATATGGACTAATCTAAATGGGATCGATAAAACTTTCCGTGCACTGTCTAGTTTTGGTGATCATCAAGCCTCTGTGTTCTTTGTTGTCAGCAGTGGTTTTTACTTTGGAACTCTCTCATGGATGCCATTTTGGTCCAGTCTCTTTTTCATTTTTCATTTTATGAACACCGACTATAACTGAGGTCAGTTAGACCTGTTCTTTAGATTTTGTCCTGGGTTCTTTTATGAACTCCTGGATGTCTCTCCAGGTTTTCTCCATTTGTGGATAATGGCTCTCACTGTGGTTCGCTAGAGCTATAAGATGGCTTTTCTGGACTGACAGATGTTGGTGACTTTGTTTCTTATTTGTTCTTGAGTGTAAATCAGAGCATGATGTGTTGCTTTTTCAGATCTTTTAACCTACTTCACTTTGTCAAACACGCTCTCTTTAGGCAATTTCTTTATTGAACAGGTCTGGCAGTAATCAGGCCTGGTTGTAGCTAATAAAATTGAACTCAGGTTTCCCACAAATGTGTTTAGTCACAATTAATTCATGATTTTACAAAGGGAATAATTACTTTTTCACATAGCGGCAGGTCAGGTTGCATAGTCGTTTCCTCTTAATAAATAAAAATGATTATTTAAAAACTGCATTTTGTATTTACACCAAATTTATCTTTGTTAAATGTCTTTTTTGAAAATAAAATAAATAAGATTTATATCTCTGTGCTGCATTGTGCACAGATGCTGCAAGTGCTACAGAAACTTGAGTTCTGTGAGCAGATGGTCAGGTTTGACTGTATCCTGGCTAATTTTTTCTTGCTAGGGTGGACATTTCTTTTCATGTCTGAGCTGAAACCTGAGTGGCCCAACAGGTTTCCCCATTCAGCTGCAGTTTTAGGTAAGCCAAACAAAGGACAGCTCTGTCTCAGCCTCATGTCACATGCCGGGTAAAATAACAACCACTTAGTGACTTGTGCGTGTCAGAGAATTCACTAGGGTGTGCCTTTCAGATTTACTGCAGCATTCGTATTTATTCTTTGCATGTGTGGGAATTTAGAGGACTTTTAAATGTGGTTTGTGCTTGTGTGCATGTTTCTGTCACTTGCAGTTTTCCAGTCCTGTATCTGTTTCAAGTTAATGTCATGCCAAACCTGTACTAGCGAGGGCAATCTTGATTCTTTGTTACTGGCACACTGGAGCCGTTATAAATTCTGTTTGTGAATATAAAACCAGTTAAAAAGGACAAAAGTAATTTTCCAAAGTGTAAAGACTTGCAACCTGAGTTTCAAAGTCAGTACTGGTTCCTCCCATTTGTCTAGACCAATGTAATGTAATTGTTTGATAGTTGCTGACCTAGGTAGGAAGAACAAACCCCCCCCCCCCCCCCCACCCCCTATCAACCATGCCTTTTTCTTTCGTAGCCCCTGTGCTATTTCAGTTTGTGTGCAGGAAAATGGTGGAGCACGTAAAACCTTTGAGGAGTGGGGATACAGACGTCAGTTTTACTTTTAAAAGGATAAGAGCGTGATGGTAAAGCGCAAACTTGACCCAGGACAGAAAATAAAACTGAAGCTCTTTGCACAAACACACAACGCTAGCAAAGAATCCAAGGTGGTGTTAGAGCTGAGGGTTTGCTGACACCAGACCAGTCAGAGCAGTGTTAATTTCTACAACCAATAATCTCCCAAACTACTTTTTATTTGGATGAAAGCAAAATGATAACTAAATGAAAAAAAGATAAATGATAACTACATGGACAAAGAAATGTACCGACACTAAAAATGGGGAAAAAAAAAAAATTTATTAGTTCTGATTGATCCAGTCAAAGCTAATCACCTTGTGGAGCAGTACAACTAGCTCCTACCCTCATTTCTCATGGATACTCGATACAATGCCAACGCTTAGGAGGAAGAGAAGAGTAGCCATACAGATACATTTACCATATGATGTCAGGAAATTAAAGCGCTTTGTAAACCGTTATATGTACTTGTTTCTAAAGCCAAGTCATTGTGGTGATCACGTTCATGTCTCTTTGGGTTGGTTGTCAACTTGACTGTGTGTTGTCAGTTTTGTGTTCATACGTGAACGTTAAAAGAAATATCATCCGTGTGCCGGATTAGGGATATGTGTCCGTGTTCAGATCATGTTACTGACTGACGTGAAAGTAATGTAACGTATTGCATTACTTTTAAGAACAGCAATGCTGCATAGTTTATTTTTTAAAACTACAGCTACGAACATGTTTTTTGACTCAGATGAACTCAGCATATGTGCAGAGTAATATATCACTGTATACCAACTTCTCCCTGTGTGCTCTCTATAACTTCTACATCACTGACTAAAAATACGTTTCCAGTCTTTCTAGAATATACTGTGGTAAAGCAGAATGCCTGTTGCCAGATTCTTGGCAAAACCACTAAATGAATACAAAAACTGCTCTGCAGAAAACAAAATACCACAGCACTGCGGTTTAGCTTCGGTGTTGTGCCAACAACAATGAATTTCTGTTCGACGCAAATACAAGAAACTGAACTCTGAGGAGAAACAGAAGAAACGAGCAAAGCCACTCACCATCTTGAGAGGCCAAGATCAGCTTGACTCAATGTGATTGTGTTCAGGACAAACTGAGTCATGCTGCGTAATCCAAATTTAATGTCCATGATGTTTCAGGGATCCATCATTGTGCAGCCCGTTCCTTATGGCTTGGCTTTGTTTTGAAATTGCCAGTGATTAAACACTCTGGCTTCTTCTCCCACTGCTCTCTGAAACTCACAGACTGAAGAAAGCATATAATATGTGAGTTTCTTTTGGACGCTGGTCTTTAAATACAGTGGACATGCTCTGTATCAGCAAGTCAGCCATGCCGTCCTGCTCACGTCCTGTCATTGAGCTGAAGACTGGGTTCACAGGAGGAGACAGCGGTTACAGTCTCACCACAGAGCTGTCATGTGGAGAAGAAAACTGAGCAGGATGGGTACTGTATGAGTGGCTGGGTGGGAACAAACTGGAAGCTGGCTGTGCTCAGCCATGGGCCCAGCATTCCTATCCCACACACACTGGGCAGGCTTAAAGTGCACCTTGTTTTTAGACAGAGAGAAATCCATAAAGGGTGACGGAGAAGGTCTGATGCGAACTAAGCATTTGGTGAGTTAGCAAGTGTATTGCAAAGTTTAACTACATTAGACTATTTTGTTATCAATAATTTAATATTTTCTAATGTATATATGTATATTGCTGTATTTTCTTTTTCTTTTTACACATATTTTAAATCTTACAGTAAGATTTAAGGTTCATTAAGAAACCCCCCACCTCATTATCCATGTAGTGATAATGCCATGCTCAAACTCTTGAGCTAATCAGACAGAGATTTATGCCAGAATAATCTGGCTGCAGTTGACTTAAACTGATCCAACAGAGTAGAGTAAAACTTTTTGGAACAATTATGGAGCTAGAGAACAGCAATAGCTTGTTTAACACAACTGGAACTGTATGTTTGTATACCGAAAATGGTGCCGATTGCTTCAGTCATGACTTCCTGTGCTGCTCTGTTCTGTGAAAATGATCTTTACAAACTGGAATCACAACAGTCACAAAACCAGAATTTCCTGCGTGATCTATTAAGTAATTTAAGCTTGTCTAAATAATTTGACAGGATTTCACAGCTCATAAATTGCAAATTATCCTCCAGTTTGTCCTCTTTGGGGTAAAGTATGTAAGAAAACTTGTATATTTGTTTTGCACAGCATTCTATAAATAATGATTATTAGTATTACTATTGTTTCTTTTACATGAAGCAGATTTTGAAACTGCATACTTTACTCTCCAGACACAACCCTCTTGTCCGCTATCTCAGTCTGAGTCTAAATGCAGGGCATTCCACAGATAACATTAGCATGACATAGCCGCCTATTTTTAATGTGGATTCTGTAAAAATCCACGTGTGAAGCATGTTCTTCTGGGACAGCGTGGGAAACCTTACTAATGCTGAAATTTTTCATGTCCAACTTAAAAATAAAAATACACCAAACTGTGCACATTACCAAATTTGCATTCAAGATGTTAATGGCCAAAGTAATATTAGTTGAATTAACTTTTCCAGCTCTCTTGTGATAAAGGAAAGTTTGTTCTCATGGTCTCATGTTTATTAGTCTTTATATACTCCTATATTTTTATTTATGTCACTGTTATTTCTGCTGTTGCTCTGTCTGGTTAGATTTAAGTAGGAATACATTCAAAAATCATCTTTTTGAGCCGTAACTGACAATTAACTAACTGAAAAAAAGGGCACATCTTGCACTTGCCAGTCAAAATGTGGAACAAGGGATAAAAATGCTGTTCATACAGAGGGACACCTGGTCACGCTATTCATAAGTGATCCATAAAGTCCAGCTTTGGTCTTTACCTTGAAGGATTTATTTTTGTGAAAGCCTGAGTGATTCTAGTGGTATGCTTACACTGAGCTTTGTGTGTGTGTGTTCCATCTCGTAGGGATTTGTTTATTTGGTTTGACTTGTTATGATGTGAGGTGTCATTTGAATTGCACCAAGAGAAGAAAAATTTACTTTATCTCTTTTCTAAAGTTAACTGGATGCCAGATTTTAAGATCTATTCATCGTACAAGCAACTTTAGAGCTTTTCTGTTTATGAGTACTTGATTTACTTATGTGGTTTTACCTTACCAAAATAAACTAGGGTTTCCACTGTCATTAATATCAAGTAGATAAAGCTTTAATCCATCCCCTTTGATATCATCCCGCATCATTCACTACAAAGCTTCCACTGACACCTGAGAGTTGTTTAGCACAATGAGCATTAAAGCCATTCCTTGACAGTGCTAACTGCGGGTAAGAGATCTGAATGACCTTCTCAGCAAGCATTCTGGCCTAAAGCCCAACCTTGTTGCGACCATTCCTCCATTCAGCACTGTTCAAAGAAAAGCTCACAGCCAGAACCAAGAGGAATGTCTCTTCTGAAACATACAGAGATGGATGACAAACCAAAGTCCTACATTTACCACCATGGAAACATTTTGTGTTTAGAAGCCATAGCGTTTCGAAACTGCAAACACAGCAAGAGTGGTCACTTGGAGGCAACTTCCTAGCAATAATGTGGAAGTAACGTGTCATGAGATAAATCTGATATTAACAGATTTTTCTAATCATTTTGTTCTCGGCCAGCAATGAGAATATGTGTAGGTCTTACACTGCTAACTGCTGCAGATTAGCTATATGTTTACCAATTAGCTCCAGTCTCTGTTCTAACTTTGATTAGCTGCTAGTGTACAGAGGGATCTTAGAGCTTTTTTTCTGAAAAAGATTTGTATTGCTGTGCATAAAACATATAAACAACAAGCAGAAACTGTATACAGCTCTATGAACTCAAAGAGAGCTGCAGGTTTTTCTGATCTTTGACTTCACTGGAAAAGCAGCTGCACCATCTTTAGGCATTGTCGTCCCCGTACTCTGTCAATATGAAACGGCTTTACTGATTTCACCATCAGTCAAATCTCACGCAGAGGGAGGCACGTTTGAAAACTTCAGCAGCTACCGCATCTAACTCCATGACCCCCAACAACTGTGTTCTTGGCATGTAACAACACATGCAACACACAGCATCGGTGTGAGACGGCTAGCAGAGAAATTTGCCTTTAAAGACGCAAGACCCCATTCTGCAGCAGAGCTATTGTTGCTGTGCTAATGATAGAAAAACAGTGTCAACATCCTGACATGTTTCAGGGGACGGTGACAGGGCTTCATGAGCATCACAAGTTTGAGTGTGACACACCGTGATGTCAGAAATAAATGTGTAGGAGGACAGAGTGGAAGCACCGTTCCACTTTCCATATATTTTTATAACAAAAAATGGCTATTCAGTGTGAAGAGTGAAGAGAGTTGAGAAAGTGGTGGGGATGGTGAAAAATGGGTGATAGGTTGTGGGCAATACAGGTGCTGCCACAGAGCTGTAAAAACACTTCTGCTACAACCCTCCTCACCAAAGAGAGTTTGTCTGCTTCAATACTTCTTTAATCAGACAAACTCAAATTATTCAGACGTGATGTACTGACACTGTTTTGAACTTGTATGTGATTTGCTTCATTAAATTTCACCAAAGTGAACATAACATATTTTGTCATAGTGGTTTCATCTTTGGACAGTGCAACAGCATTTAGCATTAAGGTAATCAAGGTAATCAACTAATCACATGACTGTAGGAATAAACAAGCCGATGTACTAATACAACAAGAAGTCAATAGGAGTTATCTTTAAGGTTTCCAACAGTTAACTGGGTATGTTAAGCAGATTCTTTCTAAATGATATGTAAAGAAAAGATGGGAGAATTAGAAGCAATAGAAAGGTTACATAGCAGACATATAAACTGCAGTTCCACTACTGATAGTTACACACAATACAAGTATTAGAAAGTTGACACCAATTGGAAGGTGTTAGAGTGTCATTCAAGCCTTTGTAACTTAAAAATCCGTTGTGGAGCAGGAACGATTGGGATATCATTTAGCGTCTGTCACCAGCCTCTACAGACAAGATCAGTTTAGATTGTCACGGACCCGGCTCTGGGGACTCGGGGTCCGTGGGCAGTGGGGACGATGACTGTTGTTGTTGTTGTTGTTGTTGTTATTATTATTTGGTGTGTTGTCTGCACTGCCCCTGTGCACATCTGTATGTAGGCAGGTATGTGTGTGTGTATCGCCTTTCTGCTGTGGCCAAGTTACAGGCACCTTCAGCCCCGGGGGGCGTGGCCTAACTTGAGGGCTGGCCACACCCGAAGTCCTGGCCGCACACCTGCTCCTCATCTGGGCTCGTCGGGGGAGCTATTTAGATGAGCGATGGAGCTTCCACCGACGCTGGAGTATTGCGTTTGACTACATGTCAGTCTTCAAGCAAGTCAAGTCAAGTGTGAGTGTATGCCTGCCTGCTGGGATAAGTTGTAACGGCTGCCTCTATTGTCTTCCCCTCAGGAGGAGTGTGGGACGAGAAGGAGCAGTGAGCACGGGGAGTGCAGGGACACTGGGGCAGAGAGCACTACACGGGGACTTTTGGGAAGAAGACACTACACTGGGAAACTGGGGATTTATTGTTGTTTACTTCACCACCTTGTAAATAAACACTGTTGCACTGAAGAGTCCGGCGTTTGGGTCCTATTTCCCCATCTCCCCACGGTCTGCCAGCCAGACCGTGACATAGCATGTGATATTCTCCCTCAACGGCGTACCTTGACAGGAGAACCACAGTTTTGCTCCATTGTACTTCCGTCACTCATACTGTACCCAGACCCGGAAAAAAGAGTTTTCCTACTTTTTTAAGAAACTATCAGTTGAGCAAAAAACTTAAAGGATATTCAGAAAAGAAGTGGAAAAATCCTTTTGTATTATTTGCAGAGAACAGTGTGGCTCTTTCCCACTTAAACCTCAGTTACCATTAAAGCTACTGTTAGCAGTTGATATAGTAAAAACATTCAATAAAAAGTTCACTGGAAATTAGGTCAATTTTTTTGTCTAGTAAATCATAATTATCCTCAGGAGTGTCTGCATACATGAGTATGAGATATGAAAACTTCCTTCCCCAAGGACATACTTCTGACTGGAATAATGTGAAGATGCCCTTGTAAGGCCAAAAAAAGGAACAGTATGTTTGGGCCTGAGGTCATTCTTTCCTTTGGCATAATATTATGGAAGTTAAATTTGCTGCCCTCCTGATGTTTCTAGGCAACCGTGTGGCTTATGGAGAATTCAGATGGGGTCAAGTTGCACACGCACATTTGCACAGACCTGTAGCCAGAGTTGTGGTCTAAGATCAGCCACCCCATTAGATATCATGCTAATAAATGTAGACAGATGACAGAGACTGATAGCTCCTACACGTCACAGCAGCAGTAATCACAGCAGCTTCCTCAGGCACCAAAGGAGCTATTTGCCTCCCAAAAAAGATTACATTCAGCTGGATAAATAACTACACTGCTTCACCACAAGTCTGCTAAAGTGAACACACCATCTTCTTGGTTGGACACTTTATGGTAAGCTATAAAAGTACCCATAATTCTCATTTTCAGAGGGGAAAAAAGATGACAGCAGCACCATACCTCCCGAGAGATGAAATGGCCTCAAGATCACGCCAAGAGAAATATCCAAATGCATTTTAAGCTTCCCAGTTCCATTGACAGCTAGTCGAAGAAATAACAAGGGGGAATCAGCCAGAGAAAAGCCAACATCCAGAGCTAACAAAAGGCTTTAGAGTAGAGCTCAGCAGCTCTGGGAGCAGCTCCAACAGGCCAGAGACTGGAACTGGATCCCTAGTCAGGCTGGTTCAGTAAAGAGGATCGTGTGGGTACCTGACACCGGAGCAGTGACGGCCAGCAAAACATCAGGAGCTTCTTAATAATGAATGAGCAAAGCCTGTAGAGAGGCACCACACTCACATACACAGCACATGGCTAATAGAGAGTCACACTGAGATAATTGATGACAGACTTACAGCGTGGTCAGGTAAAAGCAGGGTATGTGACTATAATCAGTCGAAGCAACTTGACACATGTTACTAACAAAGTAGCCTGTCATAACTCTGCAGCAGCCACTTTACGCAGAAAGGACCACAAATGTGCCTATAAGATAAGTTTAAGCACAAGAGAAACTTACACACCTCTCTACTTAGTTTTAGTGCATAATAAAAAAAAAATTAAATGACAAAAGCGGGAGAAAGGAAAACTGGAAGATCACTCAGTTACAGGCCAGTGTGGTGTTCAAAATAACAAGATTGATGGGTGTTGTCATGTATGACTTAACCCCAACCACACCCACCTCAGAAACAACCTTTGATTGGCTGAGATGCATTTCTTGTGGCAAAGGAGAGGGGAAAACCGAATCAGAGCTGCAGACTGCTTCAAGAAACAAAAGTGGAAAGCTGTTTTTTTTTTCAGTGAACCATCAGCTGAGTCACCTCAGAGCCAAGAAGACTGACAAACACTGAGGTTAAAGGCAGGAGACAGAAGTGAATCCATTTGAAAAGTGTGGTCAGACTGGCTGGGTCCTGAAAACCCAGATTAAGTGGGCACAGAACACCTAACCAGAACTAAAACCCAAAAGCAACATCAAATGGAACCACATTGTCATTAGATATGTGCCTTTTGTTTTTATAAAACAAAACTTGGCAGCAGTTAACTCGATTAACTTGCGGAGAACTGCATACCTTAACATCATCAGTGCTATGCTGCTCACTCAGCGAAGCTATAAATCTGATGTACACAGTGCAAGACAGCAAGCCCACCAACTCAGGACATGCTAGTTTTTACATCCTGGTCATAACTTTCTTATTTGTCACTGGCTTGGAAAATCCCTGTAGTAACAAGTACACCTTCTAGGTTTCACCACCTTTTTACAAATCGCTTTTACAGCTCCTAGTGATTATATGATTTTATTCAAATATGCTTTGAATGTACCTCTTTCCTCTTAAGTGTGTCTTTAACTATTGCTATGACTTAACTGTATTCAGCTGTATGTCCAGCTTTTACGGTTATCTCCCATCACGGGTATGCAGTTAACTGAACAAATTTTCATCAGGATTAGGAACCATAGCACTGTAACACAGAGTCTGCTATCATGAGAGTGAATTGTATTTAAATTATGGAAAATTCCTACTTTCAGCTGTTTGTTGCCTCAGACAGTGCCAGTAATTCCATTCTCATAGACCTCCTCAAGCATGTTGTCAGCATTCATGGGAGGACGTTTCATTCTTTCCACTACTTCCAGAGACAGATCATCAATGCCAGAGATGCCAACAGAATCATACAAGGCTGGAACCACTTTTACTTCAACTTATTTATTGTAGATTGTACTATTTTTATTCTTTGCCCTGCTGCTGTTTATATTTCCTTGTGGGAAATATAAAGTATCTATCTATCTATCTATCTATCTATCTATCTATCTATCTATCTATCTATCTATCTATCTATCTATCTATCTATCTATCTATCTATCTATCTATCTATCTATCTATCTATCTATCTATCTATCTATCTATCTATCTATCTATCTATCTATCTATCTCCTTGCTTTTTACACAAGCAGATATTTGTGAAAGAAGAAGCGCTTAATGTTAGCGTCTGGCATACAAAAAATGAAATTGAACATAACCTGGTGGTTTTCTGCCAAATAATCCTTAACCATCCATTTCTGATTAACTGTGTGCAGAACATCACATAGCAACTCAAAGAGTGTGCATGTGGAACCGTGAGGGTTCACTGAACTCTCAGCTGCCTCTGTGGAGCCACTCAAACTCAGCACGAGATCTTAGTAAAGCCACAAGCCGAAGGAGAAAACTCTATAAAACAATAAGTGAACAAGTTACCATGGGGGTGTAGCAGTTTAAAGAAAAAAAATATACAGGTGCATCGAGCTACAGATTTTAAGACCAACAAAATCCCTGAAAATCAGCTGCCACGTTTGACTTCTGACATGTGGCCAAAACATTCCTTTGAAGCAGATTCCCAACCACAGCAAGAGCTTTCAAGCCTCAGCATCATTTCCTAGTCTCCTGCTATCAATCACAAACAAAGTGACCTCATGACAGTTATGTCACACAGCTCCTTCAGTTAGATGGAGTGCCGTGGAAATGGCATTGGACCAGTTATGACTTTGCATTACATGTCAGGGAGACCACGCGGCTGCAAGAATGTATGAGTGAAGCACACTGTATGAAGAATTTATCATCACCTGTCAGCTCAGCTATCTCCACCCACAGCCACCTGCAATGTAAATTCATGCCCTATATATCCAGTGCCCAGACCATAAATAAACCGGTGAAAGGAAGGCTGAGTTACACACCTTATTTGGGTATGTGAGTGATGTGATATTAGGGACCACACGCAAAATGGCTGAGAAAAAGAATAGACACATGAATGGGAGTAGGGCTGCAATAGCAGTAATTCCATGCTACTCAAGGCTACAGCTGTTTGACATTAGGAGGTGGGAGTAAATTAGGTGGGCTGGGTCCATGTGTGGGTTTAGGGAGAAAGGAAGAGAAGACTAGGAATCCTGGGTGGAGGATAGGTCTGCTGCCCAGACCTAAGCAAAGGAACACAAGAACCACTTGAGGGTAGGGTGGAACTTTTCAAGACTGTTTTTCCTCTAACTGTTATTCCGCTGCTGCATTAAAAGTGCAGGGTGAACGGCACAAGTGGTCATGTTGATAAGTAAATATCGGCTGCAAAAATCTCAAGGTATGCAGGAAAGGCTCCATGTGTACCCACCGTGCACACATGTGGCACCTCTAAAAGACATTTCAGTGCTGTTTTTTGTACTTTGGGCATGAAAAGTAAACATGCAGCAGTTTTATGCAGTTTTCTGCGTAATTAGAGCTGAAAAACAGTTAGAGCTGCTAACTCTCATTTAAGATATAAAGAATATTCTCATGCTTTAAAAAAGTGTGATTTTAAAATGAGATATGCATCATTTAGAAAGGTGTAACACCACCGCTGGTAGAATTGTTGTGGACATTTAACCTCACCCTCTTTTTTCTTTCTTTCTTTCTTTTTTGGACATAATAATGGCCTTTCTTTCTAAATTCGAATCTGAAAGCTGCTGAGTGTCTGTCTCCGATGTATAAATCAATGCAAGCCACAAGCTGACAAAAGCAGAGTGGGTGCAGAGGTTATCTAAACAGAAAATGACACTGCTAGACCGAAGGAGTAGCAGGCTGTCAAGACTCCCCAAGGTTTTCCCAAACACCACCAAGGCTTGTTCACAAAGAGGAGTGAGCGGTAACCTTTCTGAATCCTACAACAAACACGGACGTACTGAAGCCGCCACTTCCTTTCATGATCTCCCCAGTGGACCAAAACAGTGGGCCAGAGAGCAGATATAGCACATGTCAATTGAACTAAAGACAGAAAAAGCAGCCTAAAGCTCAGCAAGCCATGACCTTCCTCCAATTAGTAGATGGAGATGAGGGGAGAAAAACGGACGGAGCAAAGAAAAAGAGGTTAACTCAAGGGAAGCTTCATACTGATGCTCTAATTCAACCAGTCTCATATTGATTTATCTCTCAGTCTTGGGCCCCCATGTGTCTGCCATACTGGGCCCACCTACACAAAAATTTATACCTGCACTCTTCTAATTGAGTCCATACTTTGAAGAGAGGGCCTCCACTGAGTCATGAACATTGTTGCAGTGATGTGTCAACAGTTAGCATTACCCACAATAAAGTAACGTCAAAGAGGTACATGTGCCACATGTGGATTTTCAACAGCACAAAGTCAGTGACAATGGTGTGGGTTCAAATTTGTTACAAATGTTCATACTTATTGCAGAAGTTGCATAAAATGTGCAAAATATGTATAATCTCAAGAAGTGATTTCTGTGTTTAAATTAAATAATGAAGTTTTGCAGAGAATTTCTTCCTTTCTACTTTTTTTTAACAGTTTTCATTGACGAAGCCGAGATAGACACAAAAGGAGCTCCTTGCTGGGATGCACTAACATGCTATTAGTGCATTTCGTCAGAATAGTCTGTTTTGCTAGTGATGTATGAATGGCTCTACCTAGCTAAGAAGCAAAGCAAATTCTGATTTTCGTGCTTTTCCAACTTTACTACCAGAACTCACTATTGTTGTCCCTCCTGAGTTCCAACATCCAACTTCCGAGGTAACAGGAAGGCTGCATATACCACATTATCGGTGTTGCCAGAAATGTAGTACTGCAATTATCACAATTTACAGATAGCTTTCTTTCTCCATGGTCGAACGCTGACTCTGAACAAAGTAGGCACTCTGTCATGTTCGATTTATACATTACATTTCAGTAATTTAGCTTAGCTTGAGACAATCTACTATGATAAATATCTTCATATCTTCACTTTCCACCCCATTCCTGGAGCTTATATTCTTCCTCCTGCTCCTACTGCCTGAGCAGCTGTCACCCAGCTGCTCCAGAGACATCAACCTTTTTTCCCCACAAAGTTATAGTCTTCTGCAAAATGCAGTATTGTCATAATTCTTCCTGCTTTCCTCCTTTGTTCCATTTATTTTCATAAATATCAGCAAAAAATTGTAGTAATTCCCGAAAACTCTATTCCTTAATAGTGTGAGCCATAGTTTCTGCAAAGTATACGTTAAAATGTGTTTTATAACAACAAGCATTAACCATCCAGATGCTGTCTAACAGACGGTTCATTATGTTTTCCTATTAACTGAAGAACAGTAGGAATGAATTAAAAATATGAGCCAAAAAATACAAGACTGTTGCAACCAATGAATTGTACTACTTCTGTTTTCTCTGAAGAAAACCCTGAGCTCCTGAGCCATGAGTGAGAAAGCAGTCCTGGCTCTATGAGAAATAGCTTCTGGGGAAGCACCAGACTAGTGGGAGGAGAACAAAAAATGACCGGTTCTTGACTCCAGCAAGGCCACACAGAAGCATGAATGAGGGTCTGGAAAATGGAAATAAATTACAAAGAAAGAAACTAGTTTATCCAGAGGAAAGAGGCTGATCGTAGAGAATGACTGGACCAAGTCCACTTTCAGGCATGTAATATAGTCTTGAAAGAGAATGACTTTGTTGTCAGCAACTTTAAGGAGCCTTTAATTATAGGAGCAAATATACTGAAAGGGTTTGACAGTTTTTGATAGATGAAAGAAGTTCTCATGTTCAGTATAAAACCACTTCAGCATCACAGACACGGTTCTGACTGCATAATGCTTTGGCAATGAGCTCTCAAAAGCCAGACTTCCGTGGAGTCAAGTGCAGCTTCATGCTTCCAGATTTAGTAGCAGCCACACCCTCAGTGACAGTAACTGTTCATCTAGAGTGGCACTCTTTTAATGTGACAGGACAATGTGTGGGGGTGAGACCGTAGAGAGACGAGATTTTTTACAGCGGAAACCCTGATGTTCCACACCCGAAAACCTAATTAAACAGCGTGGCAGCACAGTGAGGGCCACACCTGCATGCGCGGTTCATGCTGACCACAACACGCCCTCCTAAGCTGTTCATCAGACAGCCAAGAGGAGAATGCATGGCAGATTTATCCCTAAGCAACCATGTACTGTATTATTAGAAGAAGTGCTAAACAGATATTTAAGGGAAACAGCAGTCATAACCATCTGAGAATAAACGTTTGATAATGTTCTGCTTAAATATAAAAGGAGGAAGAGGAAGGTCTGAACTCTGTTTAGACTGCTGCCTCTCTGGATAGATACATTTTACATGTAAAAATGGCTGTCAACTTAAATTAATATAATTAAATTCATCTCCAGTAAGAGAATTTATGTGGCCCAAACCACAGGAAAGAATTGTTGCACATTTTGTCTACTTGTATTTAGATACTTTAAGTACACAATGTACACCATGCACTTATTTAATTTAACATGGGGGGAATGATGCTACTAGCTAGCTAGTGAGACCTGGCATTGCCATTTTTCTGAAAACTGATTAGCAATCTCTTCCTTTCTGTTACAATTACAGATTGGCAACCAACTTTTTGACTTTTTTCATTTAGGTACTTGTGCACTGCAGTAGAGTACTTATTAGCATGAGCGCAGTTAAGCTTAGCAATGAAAATGAGGTGGGAGCCAAGCTAGTCATAAACATTAGCTAAAAAAGACACGTGCTTAGTATGTTCATCAGGCTGTAACATGATGAGAACTTCTTTCATTCTGTTAAATTTAAATATGAGTTTTTCAGTACTTTTTGATCCTTAACATCGTGACAGCCCTAACGAACACATTGGGTTATAGCCTACATTAACGAAGTTGAAATCATTCTTTAAAATGAATAATCATGTAGCTGTCTCAGCCTATAGTCTGTGGATAAGAACTTATTGAAAAATCTGCACCTCAGCTTTAACTTCATATTAATGTTTACTCTCCAATGACAAACAGCTTAGGTTCGATCATCATCCACAAATACTGCTGGCCTATTTTCAGGTGAATAGTCAACTTTCAGATCATGGTTTATAACACTGGGTGTTTATCGTTTGCTGGAAAAAGTTTGGAGCATAAATTAAGAGTGCACCACTACAACACTGCATTATTATAATGTTCTGAATCTACAAGATTCACCGTTAGGTCCTGTGTGCTGTTGTTTTTCACATAATTACACAGTCCATGAAATGCTTCTGATTCAGATTGAATGTTGCTGATCAGTGGTCTTTTTTTCTCCTCGTACATTTCCACTGAGAACACAGGTAACATCTCCTAAAGTGGATATGGTGAATAGACCAGCGTGGTGATAGACCACACTGTTCGCCTATAAAATCTCTGGGTTCATATGAAAAAACATGACACAGCTCTCATGTAGTCACTAATTGCCTTTGTCATGCATACACACATTGCCCAAAACCACATCACAAACAGACAGAAGCCTGTAGTAAAGGCATGTGTCCTCATCATTACCACCGGCCTCACTGTAATCTTTGTTGTTTTGCAGAGTCTGAGCTTCCATCATTCCCACACAAACCAGGTCAGCCTATTCCAAACAGTTATAGCAGAAAGTTGGAGTTGAACACGGTGGAGTTTAACTCCAACGTGACTCAAACACAAACGCAGCTATGATGATGGTTTTAACTGTTATTTGAAAGCGAGGAGTTGTTTTTCTTAGGTTATGTTGATGATTCATTCGGTAGCGCCTGTATGAAGGCTGATTCAGCAAAAAAGTTCTATCCTGTAGATTCTTTTCATGACTTTAAGTAGCACTATTCAATAATCTGATGTTAAAACTGAAGAAAAGTGCAGAATTTAGCAGCTAAAGCTATCAGGTTGGTAGAGACCAAAAAAAGAGCAAAAGGGGAGCAAACACTGGACTTACCAAAATTCCAAGAACATTAATTTTAAGTTCCAAGGTGGTGAAAAACCTGCACAGGAAGCACATATGCTGACGACTTGTGAGTATTATGTATTGATCATTAATATCCCCATTCAAAAGTATTTACAGTTTTGTAGAACTTCTAGAGATCTAAACTTAATTTTGTGTCCTTTTCCTATCTGACACTTTGAGCTTGGTTGCTTTTCACGTCTCCTGTGTTTATGAGATTTAAATAATTCACAACACTAATCAGTTTCCAGCTGCACCTTGCTCAACACAGCAACAGCATCGCCAACTGGAAAAGTCTGTGAACGCTTGGAAAAAACAGATGATCTGCCACGGATGCCCTGCATTCTCTTTTAAGTTTTGTATTTGAATGCTTCACAGCTAAGTCATGCAAGCCAAAGTTTTCCACAGTTTAAAGGCTCAAAGTTCCTTGACAGAAGCCTTTCACTATTCCCAGAATTTGAGATCAGACTGAACTCTTTGCAAAACTTACCCATTCTCTTTGTCAGCAACTGAAAGCTTTAAGCGTGTCCAGTCGGGTTCATAGTTACAGCTCGTAGTACTTCTCAGCACACTCTCCGTGTGTGTCTTCGCTTTCATTCACGCTGACTTAGTCTCTGTCTTCCTTCTCGGTGCCCAGCTGGACCAACCGCCTCTGAAGCCTGCTGCAGTAAGACTGCTCAGAGTGTAAACGTGACTGGCCTTAAAGGTTTTTCTTGAGGAGAACAAACCCACATCCCACTGTCAGTCAAGCAGCTGAGCATAGTTTCAGCTGGGCTGCCATCCAAACAGACATGAAACTAGTCTATTTTGGTCTGCCATATGAGCAGTGGTGCTTTTCAGAGACAGGAGGTGGGGATGCAGGAGGGGGATTCTGTGGTGGAGCATGTAATTGCAGAGTGACCAGTTATGGTGGGATGTAATTGCAGACCTCATCAGATATAGCGAAACTGCCAACAAGACAAGGTAAAGGACTTTAAAATAAGGCTCTTGGAAAAAAAAGAAGAGAGAAACACAACAGACCACATAAATAAATGAGGAGCTGGGTTCCAGATGTGGCAGCACAGGGAGGGAGGGGAGGAGAAGTACAAGGGGGAGAAAGAAAGCACGGCAGTTGAAGGAACTGCCATTGCAGCAGAAAGAAATCTCATTTCTGACAGAGTGAAAGGGTGTTTACCTCCTCAGGAACAGTCGCACAAGACGGAATGGGGGGATTGGGGAAGGTGAAAGGATGTTGGGCCCACCCTTATGTTGTTTCTGGACCTTTACCATGAGTACTCATGGGTGTCTGGTTTCACGTCAGCCTTGGAAATGACTACCTTATGGAAAAACTCGGGGCTTTAAAAATGAGGAAGGAAAATGAAAATATAAACGGCGGTCGGCTGGTTCCCATTACAACCGAGACTCAGCTGGTCTGGGTTGCTGCCGCTAGTGTTGCTACGTACTCTTGAGTGAATAATTATTATGTGACTTTATGAAGCGGGTCCCACTACACACGCACTCCCATGCACACAACACAGGCCTGTTATACTTTAGGGTGTTGATAAATATTAGCTTTAGTTGAAATCTGAACATAAACGCCTTATTTCCTCCGAAATCTTACCTCATTTCCTGGCAAAACCAACAGGAGAGTCAAAAGCAGACCGAGAGTCACATTGCCATATGTGAAGGTAATCCTCAGCCAGACACAGTTTAATAGTTTGTAAATATAGTCAATATCACATCAGAGCCATTATTTTAAACTTCCTTAATTTTCTTCTGCAATATGTAGTGAATACTTTTGATGTTATGATGCCTTTGCTACATAAGTGAAGGAAATCACATTAATATAAATAAAAAGACAACAATGATCATACTAAAAAAAGAATTCAATGTGACAAAAATTAAACAGTAAGTTAGGAAATATTTAGCTTGGCATCAAGCATACTGATGCATAGGTTGCTGTATTTTTTGATGATGAAGAAGGATTACTGTAAATGTCATAAACAGGATCTCAAACACACGTCCATTTGGTTTGAGAGTGAATATATGTGAATTTCTAGTCCTGGACAGCTTTTATTGAGTTTGTTGAGTTTAAATGACTGGCCAAAGACGGCTTTGTTTGTTTATTGGATTTTTGAGTAGATAAGTCAATATAATATTTCTGGAACAAGCAGTTTACATGCTTCACCAAATACTACAGGTAAACTGTTGAAAATGTCTCATTATATGTCTTATTTGGTGAACACTGTGGATATAGATTAAAACAATATCAAGAAAATGAGCACGCAAAGAGCGCAAACCTCTATCAAGGCAGCTCACTCTCTTGGCAATACTTTTCACTGAACAGTGTTGTGTTTTCTTTATAGTTGGGGGGGTTTTTTTGTTCTTTTTAAATATTGCGAAGTTTGTGATGCAGTCAGAAAATGTGTGTCTTTTGTTATTTGCCTTGTTGAAACTCATTTTAAAATACTTCACATAATTTTGAGTACAATCTTTTTGTTTTGTTATTATTTCACTAGCTGGGACCACATCCTTGGTAACGATGGGCGATGACGGATGAGGAAATGTGAACTGGTGCTGCGGTTTGGGTAAGGCCTCAAAGGGGACCGGCGACGGCTCCCGGGCCGGGCAGATCCCCATGTACTAACGAGAAGTGAATGAAGGAAAGGAAGAGAGGAGAAGAGAGGGAAAATGGGGGGGAAGGGTGGGGCATGAAAATGAGAACAGCAGGTATTGGTGAAGGGGGGCCTGAGGCCGGAGGGGGCATGAAGGAGGAGTGGTCCCGCTCCTGAAATTCAGACGGTATCTCCACTTGTATGTGGGAGAGGTCAAAGGTCAAATTTAATATGATTTTTTTTAAAAATTCTTATACAGTACTTTCTATATGTTGACAGTACACGGGAATCATAGTTTCTCATTTCTAAGACTTTTTGTCAATTTTTTAACCGATAAATCATCGAAGACCTTGGTTCGATGTAAGGCAAATTATGATGAACTGTTAACATGACCCCACTCTGCACTCTCACTCTGCACCCGTACTTAGTTTTCATTCAAAACTTTTTAAGATATCTTGTTTACAGAGAGAATCCTACCAAAAACCTTGGCGGAGGAAATATAGTTCTGCCAGGCAGCTACATTTTTCTGGTGGCTTGTATGTGCTGACAAAGTTTTATTAAACATTGTTAAGAAATAACAAGGATTAAAAGTTACGTGGAAATACGACTCATTTTCCACAAATTTCAAACTATTCTAGGGAAGCATCGTCCAAAACCCCAGGTTTTGAAATTGGATTGTGGTGTAGATTTCTGGGAACTGGACGAGCAGTGCATCTTCTCTTTGGAGTAGAGGGCCAAATGATTGGTTTTCTTATATGAACTGTCTAATTTCCAATTGCAAGGGCCCCATTAAAAAGCAGCTGCATACCATTATGACTGTTATTCTCATTGGCATAGTGAGATTGTGAGATTATTGCTGAGAAAAAAGCCCCAAAACCAAACCCACAAATCAACCCTCAACCTGTCACCATCCCTCAATTATCAGAATCTAGGGTTTATTCTTTTCCTTATCTGTCATGCAGGAAAAGTGTCCATGTGGATTCCAGCATGGATTTAGCAGCGATTTCCTCAGGCATATAAGCAGACAGATACTGAGAGCAAGAGAGAATAAGTGGAAAGACTGTAAAAACAACTGACAGACGAGGGTTTGAAGGCTCGAGAAGGAATGAAGCACAAATCTCCTTTTCTGTTTATACTCCCATAGCATAAGTTCACATATTAGTCAGACATATCCTGTCATCGGGGAAATAATAAGTTCAGTTCAGTTCAGTTCAGTTCATTTTTATTTCAAACATTTCAAACATGTGCCTTCACAATCATTACAAAATATCATTCCATTATTTGTTTGAAAAGGAGTAGGCTGAAGTATTTACTTATTTGTCCCTACCCCCTCAAGTTTTACCTCTCTTTCATTTAATTTTTTTTTTGTCTTAAATTAAACAAACAACATATGAAACATATAAACATATGAAGTAAAACAAAACATAACATACATAAATCAAAAACAAGAAATTAGCAAGCCCCACCACAGTATAGTTTCTTTCATATGAAAAATACAGAATGTGTATATTTGCAGATACACAAGTTATGGAAAAACAACAAACCAAAACAAAACAAAAAAACAAAAAAACAACCAAAAAAGAACCGCAACACCATTACCAGCAACATTACCGTCCTGGGTTAACCCCGTTTTCTTCATTCTTATACTTATTTAAAATTAGGTTTTTATATTTTACTTTAAACTGTTTTATGTTTTGACTGTCTTTTATTTCTTCTGTTAGACTGTTCCATAATTTAACTCCTGCAATTGAGATTGACATAGTTCTCAAAGTTGTTCTAGCACTTTGTATTTTTAAATTCCATTTCCCTCTTAAGTTATACCCACCTTCTCTTTCTATGAACAATTTACAGATTTCTTTGGGAAGCAATTTATTTCTGACTTTATACATTATTTGCGCTGTTTTAAGCTTCACCAAGTCTTGGAATTTAATAGCTTGCATTTTGACAAAGAGTGCATTTGTATGGTCCCTACATTATTTATTAATCTAATGGCCCTTTTCTGTATTATAGTTATTGTTTGTGTGTTACTTTTGTATGTGTTTCCCCAGACCTCTACACAGTAGCTCATATATGGCAGTAGTAAAGCACAGTATAAAATGTGCAGTGCTTTCTGATCCAACATATGCTTTGCTTTTCCCAGAACGGCAATGCCCCGTGCCAATTTCCCCCGAACATAAGTAATGTGTGGCTTCCAACAGAGCTTGTGGTCAATGATCACCCCAAGAAATTTTATTTCATTTACTCTTTCTAAATATACATTGTCAACACATATTTCTACTTCGATGTTTTTCTTTTGGTTTCCAAACAACATAAATTTGGTTTTATCGAGATTCAATGATAATTTATTTATATCAAACCACTTCTTTAATATCGTTAATTCCTGTGTGATCATTTCCAAAACCTGTGGCAATTCCCCACCTGCACACAGTATATTTGTGTCATCTGCAAATATTACAAACTTTAAAATCTCCGATACTCTGCAGATATCATTTAAGTACATAATAAACATTTTTGGACCCAGTACTGAACCTTGAGGTACTCCACAAGCTATATCCATCAAATTAGATTTATATTCATTTATTTGTACATATTGTTGCCTATTCCCTACATAGCTTTTTAACCATTCCAAAACCACTCCCCTAAACCCGTACTTTTCCAGTTTTTTTAATAGAATTTCATGATTAACAGTATCAAACGCCTTCTTTAGATCTAAGAAAACTCCGAGCGCATACCTCTTATTATCCATACATTCCGTTATCTTTTCCATTAAATCTATCAGTGCCAAAGCTGTTGATCTGTTGTTTCTGAACCCATACTGACTATCTGTCATTAATTCATATTTTTCCACAAAACTGTCAAATCTTTTTATGAAGAGTTTTTCCAGTATCTTAGAGAACTGGGAGAGTATTGACACTGGTCTATAGTTTGTAAAATGATGTCTTTCACCGGTTTTGTAAATGGGAATAACTTTAGCAACTTTCATTTTTTGTGGAAAAACTCCTTTTTGAAACGACAAGTTGAATATATATTTTAATGGTTTTACGATACCATCAATAACTGTCTTTACCGTTACCATATCAATATCATTCCAGTCTGTACTGGTTTTGTTCTTAAGTCCTCTAACCATGTCATAAATCTCTTTCTCTTCCACTGCTCTTAAAAACATTGAGCTACTATTCCTTTCAATATTTTCACCAGTGTCCCTTTCTATTCCATCAACCTTTATTTCTTCTGCCAGTTTTGGCCCTATGTTTACGAAGAATTCATTAAAGCCATTTACTATCTCCTCCATGTTATTAATACTTCTTGTCCCTTCTATAAAGTACCCAGGGTAATCATTATTCCTTGATTCATTTTTGATTATTCTGTTTAATACATTCCATATATCTCTTGTGTTATCTTTATTGTGTTCTAACCTTTTAATGTAATACTCTCTTTTACAGGATCTCATTATATTAGTTAATTTATTTTTGTAAGTTTTATACTTCATTTCAGTTTCTATTGTTCTCTTTTTTATGAATTCTCGATATAAGGTATTCTTTTTTTTGCTGGCATTTTGTAGTCCTTTTGTCATCCATGGTCTTCCTGCATAGTTGTGTTTCCTATTGATTTCAATTACTGGGCAGTTTTTATCAAGTAATGTGTTAAATGTTCTTAAAAATCCTTCGTAAGCTTTATTAACTTCTGTTTGTTCATATACAATATTCCAATCTTGCTTTAAAAGTTCATTTCTAAGACAATTTAAGGTCTTCTCTGTTCTTATTCTTTTGTAAATAATCTTATGTCCATCGTTGTTCACTTTATAATGGCAATTATACGATGCAAAGACTGGTAAATGGTCACTTATATCATTGATTAACAGCCCACTTTTTATCTTTCCTTCTATTATATTTGTAAATATATTATCTAATAGAGTTGCACAATGAGATGTTATTCTGGTCGGTCTTGTTATCAGTGGAAATAAACCGATGCTGTACATGGAATCAATAAATTCTTCTGTACTCTTATTATGATTTGGATTCAATAAGTCAATATTAAAGTCCCCACAAATAAACATTCTTTTCTGATTTATATTTGTAAATAAGTCCTCCATATTATCCTTAAATATCTCAATCTTAGATCCTGGTGTTCTATATATACAACTGACAATTAGGTTTTTCCTTTTTTCTATAATTATTTCCACTGATAAACATTCCATCACTCCATCAATAACAGTTGTCATTCTTCCCATTCTTTTGTACTTTAGGTTTTTATCAATGTAAAGTGCCACCCCACCTCCTTTCTTGTTGATCCTGTCTACATGAAGGAATTCATATCCATTTATTTTAAAGTCTTCTTCTTTTCCAGGAGTTATCCAGGTCTCCGATATGGCTATCACATTGAATGGCTGTTCAAACTGTGTTATGTAGTCTTTGATGGATTGAAAGTTTGCATATAAGCTTCGACTATTAAAGTGAACCATTGTTATACCCTGTTCTACCTTGAATTCCTTTTTAAGTTGCTCATTTGTATAATAATTGCATTCATTTGTCTTATTGTTAAAGAAATTACAATCAGGATCTATGTTGCTGTCATACATCAATGTCTTATTTTCAATATCTATATGAGTTGTTAGTTTTAAAATTGTCAGACATCTGCGTTGGTTGTGCACTTGGACGGTCCCATCATATTTAGCACTGCTTTGCATTTATCGGTTATATTTTTCTAGTTCCGTCATCTCTTTGATGACTAGAACCTTAGCCTGCTCTGGTGTTCCATTTAACTTAATGAATATTTTACAGTCTGACGTCCAAGTTGACTGTATTTTCTTCTGTTTTCTTAATATTCTTGCTTGTCTTGCAATGTCTGCATTTTTCTTGATTAGGTGTTCATTTAAATAAACATTTGTACCTTTTAGCTTTCTTCCTTGCTTGAGCAGTTCTTTTTTCTGTTTTCTATTAACAAAACGGATGATAATGGCAGGTATTTGATTTTTTCTCGGAAGAGGATGGCATCCCTCAATATTTTTGAGTCATCCAGTTGAGCGGCTAGAATCAAGACCAAACATTTATTTCTCTAAATGTCTGCAGCGCTGATCTAGCGTGTCTGATGTTGATCGGTTGCCATTTTTCCACGTGGATTCAATGTAATTCATAGAAACTAGATACGATGTTTGACAAAAGTACATTTGCTTCCATGGTACTGACAACTCTTGCGTGCACGATGCACTCAAATATCTTGCATTTGCTCTGGTGCACACTTGGCATTCATCCGTGCAGCCAAATAGGATCAACCATATCCTGTTTATCACTTTCACCCTTATTGAACGGGCTCATTATCCTCTCAGTTTCCCGACTTGCAATCCCGTATGTGCTATCCAAAACTGAGGGGCCTTTATTTATCCCTCCTTCAAGTATTTGTTTTTAGTTCTGTCTGTGATTTTGCTTGGAAAGCCTTCACATCAAATGGTTTGAAACTACTGGCAGTACACTCAAAGCGTGCTATTCCTGGGAAAATACAACATAAAATGGTAATAATGTATTTGTATGATATTTATCTTTTCCAGGTTGTGCAATTAATGTGATTAAATATTTGATTTCCTGTTACATAATTTTCCAAATACAGCTAGAGTCTCTTTTTTGTTGCTTACTAATGATGTGCACTTTTCTTTGAGCCTTTTATTTATGTATTTTTTGAGTTTGTACTTTTCTCAGTCTTACAAATGACCACTCAAGAATTAAATAATCTTCGATTTACTCTTGGATTATATGTTTCTCTTCATCATAGACCTACGTGAGAGTTCAGCAGGTTTTTTATCTTCGTAACAAAACAAGCAGGAGTTCAAACACAAAACCCATACAATCATTTTATTACTTGTGCCTTTTCATTTTGCTTTTCACTCTTTTTTAGGCTCAGATATTCTTCCTCATTTGTTTAATTGTTTGGGAAAATGAAAGAGAAAATAGCTTATGACTATGACTATTTCAGTGTTTCCATCATTTGAGGCAGATCTGTGAGACTCACTGAAACTTTGGTAATTATGTTGCCATCTATTGGAGTTCTGCTGCAAAAACAAGTGAGCCCCAAAATGTTCAATCACGCAGCCATTAATGTTTCACAATTAAAAACAAACCTTGTGTGCAAAGGTGCAAGTGAATCTCTTACATGCTATTTATGGCCAAGCCTTTCTTGTAAAAAAAAAAAAAAAGACTTGGCTTCTGTGTGCTGAAATAAGTGGTGAACATTTACCTTCACTGGAGCTAAAGAACAACTCTGACTGCAGGTTTGACTGCATTTTATTAAGCAATTCCCCATGCACTGTTTTTTTTTTCTTGTATCAACATGTATTGTAACATATCCATGCCACTGTGGTGTCATCAGAAATATTTCCAATGAAACTGATGTGTTCACACATTCATCTGTGCAACAGGAGTGTGTATGACTGTGCATTCCATTTTTTCCCCCAATACTTCGCCAAATTATAAACGTGTGCTACATGTTTTCACGACGTGATTGTGCATTCGTCAGTGGGAAATAGTGTTAGATTTCTAATCAGCAACTTACAAAGAGCTCTCTGCCTGTGAGATTCCATCATTCGTAATTTGTGGACAGTATTTATCAGTATTAATAATACAAATATAAACTTCTCCTTATATAATCAACTTCACAGTCACTCAGCGTCCTTCTACACTTGCTTAAAAACCTTTGAAGAACAACACAAGTACCCCATACCCGAGTGTATCTAAAATACATTTTAATCTTGCTGAAACTTGTTTTCACAATATTGTTTACAATATTAATTGGTCTTCATTTTCTGCATCCTCGCTCGGGTCTTCTTTATTGTCTCTAAACAGAAACTGTACAATCATGTTCATGTAAATTGTTCTACATCAAGGCACAAGACAACAGCCGTTGTGGGGGGGGCCTTGGGTATGCTGATCTTTAATGGCGTCCCTCTGGCACACAGGAAAAAAGGATACCCTCGGGAGGGAAGGGAATTATAAGCAATGTAGAAGTATGTATCTTAAATCGGGAGGTGAGGGAGTGGGGAGTGGGTCTGGGGTTGGGTTGGCATGGAAGAAATGTGCTCTGACGAGGTGATAAGCGGAAAAGAATAAAGTGATACCACTGCTGCTTTCATTTTATTTTCCAATGATACGGAAATATAAAAAAGAGGAATGATTAGGACTTTTTTTTCTTTCTTCAGGAGTTCATTTGTTCATGTACATAAAGTAAAGTGCCTTTTTTTTTCTTTTTTTTTTCTTATTTGCCAAAAGCAAAAGGCTTCACTAACAGGATGAAAATTAGGAGATGTCCCGTGGGGTCTTTTTTTTTCCCCTGTTCCTGGAGGAATGTGAAAGAGTGGATAAAGGGCCAGTTCAGTGTTAATTTTCTGGTCAATTTTGTTTTTCTTGATTTATCTTCTCAGGTTATTTCTGATGTTTTCTCGTCAGGTTCTCAACCCCTGAAAGACAGAAATGAACGAGACAGAAAAAAGAAAAAGGATGTAAATTTAAGCTGGCTGTTTGCGTCCGCGTGTAAGTTGGACAGTCGGAAATTTTTATCAATTTGTGAAATCAAAAATAAAAGAAAATGTTGTTGTAAGTCTGAAATTCTTGAAACCAAAGGAAATCTATAAAGAAAGTCATGATTGAAAAGGTGTTATTCACCATTTCCCAGATGGGAACGCTCACATCTGGATGCTTCTCCTCCGCCTGCCGAAAGCCTTGGCGCCGACATTGGTGGGGACGAAGTTGCTGTTACCCATTCCCCCCGACCGGCTGAGGAAGTCTGCCAGACGGTGAGTCACACAGGTTGCCGTGTTGCAGCCTCGCTTCTGTGCTGTAACGCTGCTTCAGGAGAACAGAAAGGGGCTTAACGAAAAGATTGGGCCACTGCCATCCATACAATAATGTAAGACACAGCTATACACATTAACGCTAACATCAAAGAACTGAAAGTACATCAAGTTTGGATTTACAGCTTAAAAACAGAATGCATCTGAGTGTTTGTCTTACCTTTGGACTCGGTGACAGCTTCAGACAAAAATTTAAAGGCTCTAAAACTCTTATTTAGGCCCATCATTTAAAATGGCCATTGACTGTCTGCATGGGTGGCTACATGTCTGTTTTAGAGTCCTTAAGAATGAAAATGACCTAAGCCTTCCTGGTAGAAAAATACGTTTATTGAACAACAAACATGGTGTCGCATGAGTGGATCATTTATTAACGTTTAGATTAAGTGATCGCTCTCAACTCTTGAGTTTCAGGGGCTTTGAAATGCCATCAAATTACTCCACATACAGTACACAGAGATGGATGTATGAATTGGCTCCTGAATTACACTTGTGAAAATCGTCTGAGATTACAGGGACAAATCATTCTCTGCCAAAAGAAATATGGGGGGGAGAAAAAGAACTGAAAAACTGCAGTTCAAAGTCATAATCTTCATGTCAATCAAGCAGGTAATATCAGCATGCACGTCCCATTCCAGAAAGAAACTGGGATGAGGAGAGGAAGATGACAGAAGAGAAGGACGGGGGAAAGAATGACAAAGGAAGAGGAGATGCGGGAAAAGTAAAAGCGGGTTTAATGGATGAGGAGGAAGGGGTTTAGATGCTTTCAAACGTCTCGCCGTAGCTTGCATAGCTGTCGCTCTCAGGCGCACTGCGCTTCTTGCCGGGCGTTCCTGCTCCCACGTTCGTGCGAGGGAAAGTCTGCAACTTGTGCAGCTCCTGAGACAGTTTACCCAACACACAGGTGCTGAGGTTGGAGCAGCGCTTGGTTAAGGGCCTGTCCATGCTGTCGAGGAGGGGACACACAAAACACATGCATAGAACAGGCTCATAGATATGGGGAAAACATGCGCTCTGTATCTCTTAAGCTTTTTTTCTCTCTTTCCATTCACGCATCATTTCACTCACATGCATTTCTTTCTCATGCCATTGCAGGTATAAACAAAGTAAAAACATCCCAGGTCCTTACAGCATCATGCCACTCCCCCTGCCCTCCCCAACATTCAAAAACTTGTCATCCATCCCCTCATGCATCAGAACCTCCACCCCCACCCCAGTCAGCCTTTTACCCATAGAACAAACAGAAACCAGTTGCTTCCCACTGTCATGCAGCTCCACTTAATTGACATCATGCACACTTATTTGTTTTGTTAAGCATACAATGTTCACATGCCCGGCAGGCTGGTTCAAAATAGTAGTCTATCCACGCAAGTCAAAATCAAATGCATCCATGCGGGGGCAGGCTCATGACAGAGAATCGGGTTTTGTTTTTTGGGCTTTTTTTGGAGTCACATGTTAAAACTAAGATGTTATTCTTTGATCTGCCGAGAAGTACATACCTCCTGGCCTGACTGAACCCAAGTGGGGAACTAAAGAAATGTATTTCCAGCACATTAAAGTAAAAACAGGATTTGTTTCCCAATAACATCCCTAAAAAATAGCTTTTTTAAATTTTACCTTTTTATTTAGTCCAAAACCAGTTTCACTTTCCAGTTTCTCATTAGTCAAATCCTTGGCTGGTGGTTTCTGTGCAGGGTGGAAATGTTAAACTAATTTTCAAAGGTTAAACTAAATAAGATTCATCTGTACCTGTTTCCCTCAGTTGCCTGCTGCTCCAGCTCCTCCGCCGTCATCTGCACAAACTCCTTCACAATGGCGTTGAGTAACCTTCGCGCTTCGTAGTCCGTGAGCGTGACTCGGTCTGACATGGACTCTAAACCCGGTCTGTGGTTAGAAGTGGAGTGGGGGGGAATTTAGGGGTCAGAGTGGTTGAGGGGAGGGAAACGGCAATGAGATCAGCATTAATGGAAATGCTCCGCTAGAGTTACACCTGCAGTGAAAAAGGAGGGGTGGTGGGTTGAGTGGGGATGTTGGGGTGGGGTAAGGGACTGGTGGGGACTGGGGGGGTAACAGAGACGTCACCACCTCCGTGAGGAATGACGTCTGAGTCGGAGGGCCCCTGGCCAAAGCTGGGGGAAACAATCTGCAGAAAGTGCCCCTTGTGAGAAAGAAGCTGATGTATAACCAGCTTTAGAGTTATTACAAAATCAATAGCTTCATTGGAAAGGGGGGGCAGGAGGGGGAACTTGAGTGGGGACTCAAATTAATATATATATCTCTCTCTATATATATAGAAAGATATATGCATATATAGAGATAAAAACTGAATTACATTTGTTGTGTTTCCTGTGCTTTTAATTTAAGTACAACTTTATCCACTTATATTGGAAGTATTACAAGCAATACATATATTTAAATAATATATGTATTTCATTTAAAGCTACCATAGATTAAGACTAAACAGAACAACTACAATGTTCTTTTCTGCATACACACATTTATTTAACCTATGTTGTTACTATGGCGTTACTATACAACTTTCACATCTTACTCTATTTCTCCTGTTTAATAAAAAACATTTTATGTTTAAGTAAAAAAAAAAAAATTTAACCTGCAGAGTCCAAGTTCCAACATACTGTTTTTGCATAAACCCTGCCCATCTTTTCTACTGGTTGTTTGCGGTAAGTCTGTTGAGCTGCAGAGAAAAAGCAACTTAACAGTGAGAAGTGTAAAAGGTAATTTCCGTGTGTCTCACCTGGCAGGCGCGGCTTGTGAGCAGTACATCTGGCAAATGACCAGGGCGTACGCAACGAGGAAAGCAGAGATCTTCAACATAACCATGGTCCCCTACACGGCAAGAAAAAAAAACAAAAAACTCCACATCAGCTTCTTGTGCTTCCATTCACACTCACACACCACTGATACAAGAGCTCAAATCTCCTAAAAGTATAGCTACAAACCAGCATGCAACTAGAAACTGCCCTTGTCTAGTCTTCTTGTGTTGTCAGGAAGAAGGTGCAAAAAGTGTCATTCCCTGTGAGGCGAGCTTTAGTTCGCCTTACATCTGAGCTTACTGCTCTCAGCTCTTGTCCCCTGCTGAACAATGCTCCCCTGGCTCACACGCGCCTCCAAAACGGACCGTTCCTCCAGAATATCCAGCTGAGAGCAAAGAACAGGTAGTTCTCTCATGTCGTATGCTGCTGCTCCTGGTGTGTGTCATGCCTGTGTGGAGTGTATGCATGTGTGTGTGTGTGTGTGTGTGTGTGTGTGTGTGTGTGTGTGTGTGTGTGTAATGGTAGGAAGGGGTCCTACATTGTGCGATGTATGTATCACTTGCTAATGCTGGAGGAGGAGAAGTGAAGGGGGGGGACTCCATGCTTGCCAGCTCCCTTGGGGACCAGTGCATTAGTGTAATGAGCTGCCAGCTCTCTCTCACTCACACACACACACACACACACACACACACACACACACACACACACACACACACACACACACTACCTTAAAACAACACACACTCACTCAACCCTGATTTCTCCTGCCCATTTTCCTCTGTCACTTGCTCTTCTTTACTTAAGCTTCTTCTCATTTTCGAGTGCCTGCCTTCTCATTCACGCTTTCCTTCTGTTGAAGCAGCGCACTGGACCTTCACAAAATGAGCAGGGGTAACCCGGTGGCCACACTCCATGCCCATAACCACCACTGTCACATCACCGTCTTACATAATGACTCTGGCTGCACATTGCATCTGACCCACACACACACACACACACACATGCCACCACCCTATAAGTAACAATTTCAGTCTAGTTGTAAAACTTCTAACACAACATCAAAAGTTGTCACTTACCTTCAGCGATAATCACCCAGCAAAATAAAAAATAAATATATATCTCTATGAAGCTCTATGCAAACCACAATAAAGTTGACTTTCTCTCAACTTAGTGAACAACTCTTGATTCTGTTGCGTGCAGTGCCAACGCACCAGCCTATATACCCCACCACTTGGATTTGTGCATTGACTGTGTAGGTGTTTAATTATCTGATGCCAGCCAATCGCATTGCTCTGATGCTAAAGCGAGCCAATGGGATTCCTCCTCTCAGTCCTGGCTCACTAATAAGAGATATGGCTTTGCGTTTACGTCATTCCTCAGTCACTAAGTGCTCCATTCACAAAATCCACCAGTCATTTGGACCATTTGCTATCCCCAATTTGCATTGATGTCATTAATTAAATAGGAGGCAAAGCAAACTGGTGTCCGTGGAGAAGCAACACCAGCAATAAATATTTTAAGAACTTTCAAAAAAATGTTACAATTCATGCTATATCCCAAATGCCAAATCAATAAGCCCCCCCACATTCCCCCACAACTCCACCCAACCGTGTAAGCACTTGCAGGCGGGGCCATCTGCTGGGGATGGATGTATACTACAGTGATGCACTCTTAGGTTCTTCATTCATAATGCTGCTCAGATAACACCAGCTTCAGCACTACACCCAGCCCAGTGTAGACTATCTACAGTCAGCTTATGTAATCGAATCATCTTCTTATTGATTTGATTTGAGGCCATATCATCTGCTTCGCTAGAACTTATAGAGTCATGGCACTTTGCATATCAAAGTTTCTGTTTAAGTACTTTCAGTCTACAAAGCAACTGTGCAATTGTTATCTTATCCAATTCAATCTGTTATCAGTATGATTCACTTTAAACATGGTCCCACTCTCACAAAAGCTTCTGCTTGTGCTCTGTTTGCAGTACAACTCGAGCTAAGTATGACAACTTCCCTTCCCACAACAGTGAAACATCAAAGTGTATTGAGTTAATAAAAGTGATACCACAGTCACTTAATGATCGCTGCTGCCCGGGCCTCCTCCCACACACTGAGCAAACGAGTTGTCCTCTGTAAAGACCAAATCGATGACAGACTCCGACAAGAGCCGTTTCTCAAAAGCAATTACACAACTGTTTGCCGTGGACCATCCTCTCTATTCCCTTCCTTTTCATTAGTGCACAGGCTGTGTGTTTTTGTGTGTTGTGTTCACTCCTATTTTACTGCGCATACCAAAACCTTTTTTATTTATGTGTCTGTTTGAAATGAATGCATATCTGTCTGTGTGCACTCACAAGCACTGCATAGTGGACAAAATGAATGGGCGTCCAGTAGGGGTGTGTGTGTGTGTGTGTAAGATTATCTGTCGGACTAAAAGAAGGGGAGGGTTTGCCTCTCCATGTCTGCGTCATAGAGGAACCCCATTAGGCAGGATGAGCCTTTTAGTGCTATTGAGCCACAAGACTCAGCCATGTCAGACGTTAAATCAGAGCTGAATAGACAGCTGCCTGGTCTCAAGCCACATCCGTGCACCTGCATTGCTACCTGCATAACTCATGCGGTGATGGAAGAATACTGGGAGTCAGCAGGCACTCTCAGATCAGCGTCACTTATTTTACCTTCCTTTGAGTGTTTATTTCTGATGTACACTGGGTCACGGAAAAGTTTAAATGAGTTCCTATTGAGGTGAGTAAAAACAAAATCTTTAACCATCCCTTAGTAAGACTGCTTCTGACCCCACCACCACCCCCACCCCGAGCTATACACATATTTCAACTGCTGCTTTTAAAGGGAGCCACGTAAAATGGAGCATTATAACATTCATGGAGCTAGAATTTGTTGCAAGATAAATGAATTTTCCCACTTCCCCACTCGAGTGCACAGACATTAAAAGAAAGCTCCAAATGGACTCAGGGAGGACGAGAAAAAGGATTGTCTGAGGTGTCCACAGGTGTGGGACAGAACGGGTCTACAAGGGAGTATAATCACAGCCTTACTTTAGTTATTTAATGCTTTTGGATAACTGAGGAGCTTAAATATGTCAATAAACATATGAGTGTGTGAAAGTGTGCATAGAAAACACACACACACACAAACAGAGAGAGAAAACAAATGATTAGGAAAAAATCTGTTTATTAAGATGAGTATTTGTCCACTGTAAGCACTTGTGTGTTTGTACGTCTCTCTGCCCTTTAAAAATGGACTCGACAAAGAGAGCATGGAGCAGCTGTGTCATGGTTAAAAATAAAGGTTTTTATAGGTGCCCTTTTTTAGTTTTCACCTGACATCATATGGTTTTAACACTCAGTGGCCAAGTACATCTGTTTAACTGCTACTGACAACAACTGACTGTCTTTATTCAAGTAGACATGGTCAAGATTGCCTGATGTTCAAATTGTGCTTGGAATGGAAATAAATGTAAAGTACTTTGAATGTGTGATGGTTGCTTGAGGAACCAAATGCAGACTGCAGCAGACGAAGGTGAAGCTGAGTGTTTATTGCTGAGCTTATGAAAGCATTTAAGTCCAAAAACAGAAAGAAATAACTGGAAAACATTAGTGAGAGCACAACTACATGGGGCAACTAGACAAAGGACAGGAGGAGACTTAGACACAAGAGGTAATAAGGGAAGAGGAGATAAAGATACTATCAAAATAAAACAGGAAGTAATTACACATAGATACAAGGCTTATATACAACTTTGAGGAAAAAAACAAGACATGGGGGGATTCTAGGTTCAAACTTTTAGAGGGGCTCATTTTCACTTTTTCAAACCTCATTTCACTTTACAGTGTTGCCTTCAAAAGAAACTTAATTAGTCGGATGACCTATTGCAGTGTCTAAGAATAATTCAGGATGAATAATCACAGATTTCAATATGATGAACTAGTTTTAAAGTGGACGCTTAAGTTATCAATGATCAAAAGCTCAGTCATGCTGACCACAACTTTCTTAAGTAAGTTAACCAATGATTTGCAGCAAAGCAGATAAGAGGAGAAACATGCACAGTGTTGTTTCAGTGTCTTAACGACCCAGAGGCCATTCACACAGACATCAAGTGCTTAAAGTAGCATTATTCAGTACAGAAACTATAAAATCACCATGCTACTTCATGCACCTTGACAAGAAGCAAACTGGAAATAAAGCTGCTTTCAAATTAAGGTTTTTTGAATTCATACAAAACCCTCTGATTAATGTACAAAGTCAGCACAGAGCATCATGTACCCCAGCTCCAAGAGTAGATAGTGTGATAGTGATAGATACCGTACAATATAAAGCGCCTTGAGGTGACTGTTGTTGTGATTTGGCGCTATATAAATAAAATTTATTTGAAATTAATTGAATTGAATTAGATAGATTTTCTGTCACATGAATGTAGTGGCAAGCATGTTGAAGCCATGCTTAGTGATATGAATCCTGTAAAATACCACTATTCATATGAATGGATATGTTCTAGAATGCCCAAGTTTGCTACTGTAAAGCACACAAAACATGTAAAATTGCTCTTCTACAACCTCTCTGTCCTCCTTCTCTCCCTCCAGGCTTTTCATTTCTTCTTTGCACTGACAGTCACACACAAATATATTGTATTCAACTAGAAAATAACAAAAAGATAATCATATAATAATTATTATGAGAGCAGGTTAAGAGTTTCACATTTCATAACATTATAACACACTGCTTAGTTATGTGAAATCAATGAATGTGGAAATAAAAACAGAAGCTACGTCGACTTTATAATTTTTTATTGACTTTTTGCTCCTTGGTCTCTCCCTTTCTCTCCCTCTCGCTCCTCCTCTCTCAGTGTTTGTGCTGTCACCCAAAAATGAAACGTAACAGTGAAAGAGAATTTACAACTCAATAAAAGGCATAAACGGATCCATATCAATTTACTGCAATATACAGCTGCTGGCCATTGACATGTACTGCCTACTGACTTACTTTCGCCTGGAACTGGAGTTGTACTGTAAACATACAATGAATCCTAATTTGCCCAGAATAGGAATAGAAATCGTAACCAAACTAAAATTATAAAATCAGTCGGCTGATTGGCTGATCACAAGCAACATAACACTAGACTAATAGCTCTAACAGCTACAATGAGCTAATTAGGTCTGGTGATCTAGCTTACTTTAACTTTTTTATGCTCTTTAGGGAACAAATAAAAATAAGGAGACACTTTGTAAGTCACAGCAGCTTCCCTGTATGATCAGAACAGTTTACATTTCAGGTAAAGTGTGTTTTAAATCTGCACTACTCATTTGTGTCATGAAATTACCTCTTCATCTTTCTGACACAGCAATGCAAACCTGATATATTAATGATGAGCCACTCTGTTGATGCAGTGCCTCTATTTGGGTGCACTGTAACATCATGACATCAAGAACAGTGGGGATTAAAACCTTTTTCATTATAACCTGTAACATCTTCAATAGACAAGTTGGGAAAATACAGTGTTTGAAGACAATGTGAAAAAAACAGGGAGGTTATGGGTTACCCTGAAATCTAGGGGCGCTTGAACACCCTTGAACACCCTTGAATACCCTTTAAAATTTCTACAGTAAACTTAGGTGTGAATGAAACTATACCAAATAACCCTGAAGCAGAATACTAATGGAAATAATCATTTAGGAAAAACAAATAAATGAGACTCAAAATTGTAAAAAGCTACTAATCAAACCAAATGGGCATTAAACAATAAGCAAGAATTCAACAGTTCACAGCTGAAAACCCTGGCTCCAAACCCCAGGACCACAACAGGTCTCTGGGCAAAAATGCCTTGTTAATGTCAGAGGTCGGAGGACCAGATTGCTTTAAGCTGTTAAGAGGGGAATGTTAACTCAAACAACTACTCATTACAACCAAGGCATGCAGAAGGACTTGAAGGCACAACACAAACCTCATGGCAGATGGGCTACAAGACTGCACCAGCTGCCACCCGGTCAGCAGGACAGTTTAAACAGACTCACCAAAATGAAACAAATGAGAATTGGAAAAGACACGGGCTGGTCTGCAGCAATATTTGAATGGTAGGGACAGAATTTGGTATAAACAACATGACAGCTTGGATTGATCCAGCTAAATATCAACGGTTCAGGTTGGTGGTCAAAAAATGGCACGTGATAAAGCTCAGATCATGTCAAACTGGTTTCTTGGACATGATACTGAGCTCACCGTACTCAAATAGCCTTCGGGTCCAGCAGTTCTCAATCCCCCGGAGCACCTTTGAGAGGTGGTGGAAGGAGAGTCACATCATGGATGTGCAGCAAACAAATCTGCAGCAATTGTGCGATGCCATTATATTAATACAAACCAAAATCTCAGATAAATGTTTTGTAATCGATGACAGGCAAAGATTCAACTTGTCAACTTGTCCCACAAAGAATTAAAGCACTTCTGAAAACAAAAGGGAATTCAACCCAATACTAACAAGGTGTACCTAATAAAGTGAGCAGTGAGTGAATGTCACGTGAGCAAATACAGACAGACTCACAAACACAAACACACACACGTCTTTGGAGGCCAAACATCCAGTGAATCCTCTGCGTGCACTCGGCATGCTTACGTACACGTGCTCATGTTTTTTAGCATTGGTTTTCCTTCTGGGTCATCTGTATCACACTTCACCCGGGGGAGCTTTCAGCACAGACCACCCTGTCCCTTTAAAGTTTCCCTTCAATTCTTGAAAAACTTTGAAGCACTGAGTCAATACAGTAACCTTTGAAGAACCCTCAGCTTAGATCAACACACTCACCCTAGTGTAAGTTATCACTGGGAACACAACTGCTCCTGAGGTAATGTTAGATGTTGCCAAACGTGCTACATTTACACACAGAGAAATGAAT
Source organism: Copadichromis virginalis (assembly GCF_057382275.1). Lineage (NCBI taxonomy): Eukaryota > Metazoa > Chordata > Actinopteri > Cichliformes > Cichlidae > Copadichromis > Copadichromis virginalis. The sequence continues at coordinate 23,210,667 of NC_140624.1, forward strand.
GGTGTCATTGCTGAACATGTGAGGCTCCCCGTAATGTCTCAGTGTAAGTTTGAGTTAGTTAAAAGTGTGATGTAGAGGTGTTCGGTTTGCTGCACACTAATGAATCACAGCATGAATTTAAATACACACAAGAGACACGTGTAGAACTTTCTGCTGGATATATCGTGATTTTGTATCTGACTGGGCAAAGCACCTATTTCCCGTCTACAACTGCCTTCCATGACGGTTGTGTAGAACGTATTTTTTTCAAAAAGGGTGATTTTGTGAATTCACAAATGTCATCTTCCCACTGAAATCTGAAAATGTTGAAATTTCCCAAAATCTGGTGATAAGTGGTTTTGACTGTACTTTACCTGTCAGCAGGTGATGTATAAGTGTCCCTACAGCTGCAGTAGCTAGTCAGTTAAATGAATCATTCTAGTTATAGTTTAAACAGTGCTCTCATCTAACTATATAGTAAGTACTCTTAATGCAGCTCATAGTAAATTGGACAAAAGCCACGAAGCTCATATTTTGGGCTGTGCAAACTAAGCTATTTAACTATGTTTCCTTGGGGTTGATTGTGATTACTTTTTTGCATTTCATAACCTTAATTATAATCACTGAAAATAAACAAGTTTATTGAAACTGAAAACAGAAATTGTTGCCATATTTACAATTTCAAATGGGAAATGCTCTTATTGTGTTGGTCTTTTCTGTTCTTAGATACTCACCTACCAAACAGCCTTAATCATTATAAGTTGAGCTGAGTTGAGTTGAGAAGTACTTTTATTTGTCAGTTGCAGTTCCCCGCAACTGAGATGACAGACCTTGCCGACCGTACATACAATACACAGACATCACATTGGGGAGACGGGTCAGGCTAAGTAGCAAAAAGGAAAAACAATGAAATATGTAACACATAAGGGCAGTTCAGGAGAAAAAAACAAATTTCTGTTCATAATGATCCCCAAAAGGGAGTCAGCATGATGAGAAAACAAAAACTCCATAGCACATAAGAAGCACAGATATCATCACACAGTAAGACTAAAGCATAAAGTCTATGACATCTTTTTTAGTTTTCTGTTTTCTCCACCCATCGTGTTACGTGGAGATGCCACAAATTTCCTGTAACAGAGCCATATTTACACTGTGATGGCTGCAAATCCCTACTTTTTCCCTCCTTTAGACGCAGATTTTTCTTTCAGTCTGTGTACTGTATATGCCTCTCCCAGGACTGTAACACTGTACCTGTACACTAGAGCCATGCACTGAGTTTTCTCCAGTAACCTGCAGGGCTAAAGATGAAGCAAGGTGCTCAAAAGCCTTCTTGAGGATGACTCTAAAACCAAGTCAGTCTCCATAGATCCCACTTTAGAGTACATATATTGGGATTCTGAAAACATGTAAAAATCCTTCCCAACAGGTTTTTAATGGGACATTATGATATATTAGTTGCTAGTTTTCTCTGTTGCTCAATATAGAAATTTGCCTACTGCCAACCACTAGTATCAGTATAAACTAACTATTTTCAGGCCTTTTCGGGTTTATTTTTAAGCACATAGCTTCCAGTTGAGTTTATTTCCATTACTGCTTGGTGTCCTTATTTTACAACTCTGGATGCCAGCAGGCTGACCCACATTATGCCTCCAAGCTTTGCTCTGGCTCAGAACATAGCCACTACATAAACCAAATAAACATCATTCCGTGGTTTTAAAATGACCAATCAAATAAAGAATGATGTCATGCTCCCGTAATGGAATATCAAGGTGGCCAGCAGTTGCCTCGATACTCCATTATGAGGCTAAACCACAAGACATTGTGTTTGTTCAAGGGGCACAGCTCTCTGCTGACAGCTGTTGCTCCTGCTGTCTCCACCTACATAAAACAATTAGGGTGAACTTAGCTTGATATTGGATATTGGATCTTCACCGGATATTTGTTTTTTCACTTTCAATAACTTAACGAAAGCAAACAATTAAAACTAGAGTAATGATTGCATCTTGTTTCTTAGAAAAGACAGAACAATTTACAACCACTGGTTTTAATACTTAAAGTGCCGTCCACGAATAAATGGAAGCACACTGGTTCACACCAGTTCTCTGGAGCTTGATGAAGGACATTCTGAGAAAAGGAGGAAATAACTACATAGCCAATGGATACAGATGACTGACTTTTTAATACTCTTGAGGATGCTTTCTCTTGTCGCCCAGCAATTATTCTGCATCACGCTTGAGCATATTGTCAGTCACTGAAGGCTATTATTACATTTTAACGTTGCTACAACATCTCAAAATTAAAAATATCCTGAAGTCCTAATGTCACTTTCATTACTTATAAGATGGTAGTATCATTTATGTTGTACACAGGTCAGATTAAAATTCTTTGTATTAATTGCATTTCTGTTGTGATATTTCTGAACAGAATCCATGTCAAAAGTTGTTTCTGAAGGTGCATTATTTTATTGCATAGCCATGAAAAGTTTAAACTTGCTGTGCATACATCTGACTAATATGAGTACAGCATATGAATACAGACAGGTTCATACATAATGCTTTTCTACTCTATTTGAGCACTCAAAGCACTTTATACAACAGGCATCTTTCACTCAAGTACTTCTTTCCAGCTTCCAAGTGCTTTCTATCAAACACTCACACTCCAGCTACTTAGTGCAACTGAAGTTCAGTGTTTTGCCCAAGTACCGTTTCTCAGAGTGGAGCAACCAAGGAATGAACCACCAACACTTGGATTAGTACATGACCTGCGCCCTATCTCCTCCTTAACAGGTTTGCCAATCTCAACTCAAACTTTGCACCAACATCATCACACATACAGAGATTATTAAAATTAACGTTTTCAGAAAAGACTTATTATAAATCCCAATTCATTGGATTCTTTTGGTCATTATCGCCCTGCCAATAAGATTTTACGTTCTCCATTTGTATTTGTTTCATGTTCAATGTGTTGCCTGTACATAACTTTACTGTCACCAACATTTGTTTTCCTGATGGGGTTTTGTTTGAGTCACCACTCAATATGGAATAAAGAAAGTGCAGCAGACTAGTTACTTGAAATGTACATTCAGGTTCTTAGGAGACCGTTAAATCACTCTCCAACAAAAAATAAAAAAATAAAAAAATCTAGAGGTAAGAGACTAAATGTGAATTTTCTCTATTAACTGTGACACCATTAGACACAACAAAAACACAAGGATCATGTCAAGGATACGAGAAAGATCAAACCAACGATATTTCCCATTTTCAATATTTACCTTTTATTTTTACATCCAACGTTTGCAAATTACCTGACATTAGTGGACAATTACCATTGCACAAAAGCTAGACACTGATGCAGACATCAAGGACATGCCATAATATACTGATAGAGAAGGTCCACATCTACACCTATGGCACTACAGCATATAAATGTGAGGAGTGATCTGCATTCATCTATAACTAAATAACTTCTAATTATAGACAAACTCAATTTGACTAATCATTCATAGTCACATCTGTGATAATGACTTAAGTAATGTGTTCCACCTAAGGAGATGGGACTGATATTATAGGTTGCAGAGTGTGATATAGTGAGCACACTAGGTTACTTTGGTTTATTGCTGTTGTTACTTTCTTGGCTAATGTAAACCTGAAACATGTGGAGTTATGGATTTGACTATACATGGAGAAAATGAAGATAAAGGTGGGACTGTTTGTAGAAATGCCAGAACCAGCAATAACCACCTTTAAGTTGTCTGATGGCTTTTAACTAGAGGGAGGAGAATGCATCAGTTTTGTAGCATGTAAATTAGTGCTTGCTTGGATACTTAAAGCAATCACATTGTTATTATTGATTAATCTTATTAATTTTAAAACCAATCATTATTTCAAAAAATGTCTGAAATTTTTAAAAACACCTGGTCATCACTTTGCCTTTTTTTTATTCACTCAATAAATGTAGAAAAAAATAAAGAAGATGCTCTTTGTCTCAAAAACTAACAACTTCAACGTTCCCTCAGGACCTCGAACTAATGATCATAACATTCACTCATTTAGTCATACTGCTTGAAATGACCCTACGATAAGTGTTCCAGAAGTACATATTACAAGTTAGGTGGGGGCATGGGTAGTGGCACAATTCCTCCTACTTTCAACCAGGAAACTGTAATTTAAGTTATGTCTGTAACCACTTCAAAGTGTTACTCATGGTTGTATAAGGATTACTTGAGTATTGCTAGCTTAAAGCAAGATGTAAACATGGGGTACGATAACTGCATAAGGACAAACAGCCTATCGGTACAGTCTCAAATGTTGCAGCACAACGGGCATAATTGGTAACCAAGAAGAAGGTTTAAGAAGACTCCAAAAAGTCTTAGGGGTGTTTCTTTGAGATCAATAGTTTTGCTGACGCACAGAAAAAGACTGATCTTCTACAAGGACCTTTGGTAGCTCCGTAAAAAACAAAAAAAACAAAACAAAAAAATACAAAGTTAACAAGAGCCAACTTAACAAGCTGTGAATATAACCAGTATTCCAATGTCATACTTCTCCAAGTACAGAAACTATAAATAATCATTAAAAGGATGGAGTGTTGATTGGGTCAAAGCTGGGTGATATGATCTATACAGCACTGCTCACCGCTGGGCACATCCCAGTCAGTTAAGGGCAGGTCCATCCAGATAAATCACTTCCTGGGGAGAAAGAAAGACGAAACAGCACTTAAGTCATTATCCAACTGCAGCCTCCTGTAATGGCTCTCAATCTCCAAATCTAATCAGTGGCTTGCCACCACAAAGAAAGCTAGCCACCTGATTAAATGAGAGTTCAAATGAAGGAACTGGTGTCACTTTGTGGTTTTACTTCAGGACGAACAGGGATGGTGTTTAAACACCTGGGGCGACGTGTCCATCAGGATTAACAAGAACGGTCTTTAGTAAAGGATGTGTACCTTCTAGCAGGTGTTAACACTCCCAGAGCACGCTGTCTTGTTTGTTCAACCGGAAGAACAAGAGTGACTGAGCAGAAGGTCGTGCTAGTACTCTGGGATAGGTCATCAGTAAAAGAAACATGTTAAATGTCAAGGATGCGAGCAGGGCAGCCGACGTTTCCAGGCGTTTGCTTTTGTTCATCCCCAAGACATTAAGGAGATTACATTCAATTGTTAAAACCTCAAAGCATCAATCAGGGGCCTTTTGCATTGCAGCGTAGGAGGGATGTTGGCACTCTGACTGACTCACTGTCTGAACCCCCTGGGCTTGCTTGTATCTACTCCACATTCATTCAAGAAAAAGAAGCAAACAAGAAAAAGAGACCTCTCAGCAATCAATAGCTAGACACTTACAAATGCTGTGGACATATAAAGCAACACTGAGGAGACTTTGTGCTTCCGAAAAGTGCCTGTTGTGGCTCCTATTTATCATGATTACACAAGAATGAATGAAGTGACTTGACTTGTAGAAATATGGTAGCAAGAATTTGAGTTGTGTGAAGATTTTGCTTGCCAGCCAGACTATATAAAACATTAGGATTCTGTTTCCCAGACATGGATTAGGCCTAGTCTAGGCTTTTTTCCCCCCAGTGGAGATCTTGATTTAATTATTATTTTAGTCATTTAATAATTTATTTCATGCACAAATATTTTCATATAAAAGAAAGCTAGCAGACTTAGATGCTTACGCACATGCAGCTTAGCTTTGGTTTGGATTCATTCCATTTCTGGGACTTTCTAGATGAAGACTGAAGGCAGCACTGGGCCAATCAATGGTATTGTGGAAAGTCTAATAAGGCAGTTAGATGAGAACACTGTTTAAACCTCACCTATGCTGAAACGATTAAATTATTTGTAGTTTAGCAAATCCTTTTCAGTCTAAAACCACAGAATTTCAACCAGAAAGAGCAAGTGCTGTGAAAACATTGAAGTGATGAAGGACCAGCAGTCATCTTGCAATCCCTTTTGCCAGAAACTATATATAGAATCGAGCTAAATTTAAAACCTAGTTGACACACTTGATATAACTGGTAAACAATCAGGGTGGCTATCAGTCACCTATACTTATTAAAGCAGAGCACAATTGTGCCCTTTTAACTTATCGATACCAATGAGATCTTGTGTAGTGCAACCATTATAGCTGCTTGAATACTCTGTATCTTAGGAAAGAGCAGAGTGACTCAGGCTGGTACCCTGTCAAAAGCTGGGCAGAGGCAAGCAGTTCCTCTGAAGTATCTTAAGGAAACTTGGCTCTCATCTTTGGAGTCATTTCAGATTCAATCACACTTGATCAACTTGGACTGCATCCCGTGGTATTTATAGAAAGTTAAACGTTATGCGGTTATAAAGCCTGGCCGAAACCCAAGAATCTGCCATCGTTTCTGCCTCTGCAGCAAAGCTGAGAGTTGGAAATTTCTGGCTTTTAGTGTGGCTCAGAGATGCTTAAATTACAATGAAACTGAGGAAGAAAATCTTCATGAAGAGGAAACATAATATACATTTAAAATGTGCTATTCTTTTGCAAGTTCAACTTGTATATCATTTCCAGGAAAGGTCTAAGCTATTACCTCTGTCTTGAATGTTTCTTTTGCCTGTTTTGCATTATTTTGTGCATTCTGTAGTCATCATCCCTTTAAAAAACTTGCTCTCATTTCCAGAGAAAAATACTGCAATTGTGGACCATTAAATTCCCAATCCACGAACTTGATCTTTCGCTTGTTATGTCACTCTTGTTGAGTTAAAAGAGTCTACCAGTTAATGGTTCAGTCGGCCTGGCAATGAAATTAATATAGTGTGTTCAGCCCTTGCATTTTTTCCCTCTGCCACCAGAAATGGGACAGTTTTTCCAATCAGTCAAATGCAGTTAAAAGCACCCTTCACTCGTAAAAGCCATTATTGTGACATGATGGATCCTGAAGCACAAGAGGCCATTAAGGGAGTTTAATGAATAGATTAGTAAGAGCAGCCAGGTGTCTCTAGAACAACACTTGATCACACGCCCACCGAAGTTCAAATTGTGGCATTGCCAGCTGGTGTGTGTATAAATACAAAATCTGATTTTATTTTTTTTTTGAAAAACTGTGATTTTTTTTTATTACAGCCTATTAAAATCTGGCACAGAAAGGCTTCACTGAAGATATAAACTACTGCTTAAAGATTTGGGATCATCCAGTAAATGTCATATTTTTGATCAAAGCTACTACTGCTTTCATTCACCAAATGAGTTGCAAAGTGAATAGTGAATATATCCAAGACATTGACAAGGTTGTAAGTAAGGATTTTATTTTTATCTGTCACCCTGTCAATTTGTTGAACTAATCTAAAAAAAAAAACTTTCCCTGATGCTCAATCAAGCGCTTTTCACAAGTTGGATTAGCTTGATGGGCCTTTCTCATCACAGCCAATAATACAACAATTCTCTGTGGGGTTTAGGTAACTGTGCTGGCCATTTCACTGTAGACAAAAACAAGCTGCTTGCTTCTTTTCTCAGTGGTTATTGTATAGTTTGGAGCTGAGATTTGGGTCATTTTACAAAGGTCAGAGTAAATTAGCTCCATGGGATATGGCATTGTAAAATCAAGTGACTTCCTTGCTCAAGATCCCATTTCTCATGTCAAAGTAACCTCAAACCATCACATGTCTTTAACATGCTTTACAGGTGGAAGTGACTCATCCTCCTCCATGTTTTTATGAGTCATTCATCTCACAAATGACCCCAAACCCTAGAACTTGGGTTCATTTGTCCACAATATAAACCTTTAAAGACTGAACCAAGAAATAATTGACAGAAATCTGCATATCAAAGTTTAAATTTGTATCTTATGCTTATTTAGTTTTTTTTTTTTTTTTTGGGGGGGGGGGGGGGGGGGGGTTGGCAATTTATTGCTTAAAAATATATTGCGCAATTTATTTCTTTTTGGCTGGGGATCATACTGATGATCACAAAACTCCTGTTTGAACTACGATACACTTGGTTTTATTTATTATAATTTAAATTTTAGGAGCCAAACCAATGCTCAAGACTCGAGCAAAAAAAATTAATTCTTATAAAAGCAGAAGAATTTTTAGCTGTACTAACAGCTTTATGATTGTCTAATGATCAGTTAGCCTTTTAACATGATAAACCTGCATTAAGTAACAGAATACAGCATGAACGCCTGTTGAACAATTCATTTGTAATCAGAAAATTTGATTTCTAGATTTTGAAAAATCTCCTGTCAAGTCTTGGCATGTTGGGAAAAAATATTCTAACTATGATATTTCAAACATTACTTTTTTCTTCATTTTCTCTAAAATGGTCCTGCAGTTTTCTCCAAAACATTGAGTATAGGGTAAGGGTAGTTGCTTTCTATCTATCTATCTATCTATCTATCTATCTATCTATCTATCTATCTATCTATCTATCTATCTATCTATCTATCTATCTATCTATCTATGTATGTATAAATTTTACTATTTGTTTACTTATAATATTATAACAAATGTCTCTTTTTCTAAAAACATGAGCTTATTTCTAAGTGACCTTCTGAGTGGTCTTGTATAAATATGTCTAGACTTTAGTGGCTATTTCATTGGATTTCCAAAACAGGCAAGTCTAAAAGTCAAAAAGCATAAATATCAAACTGAGGTAGCCTTTCTCTGTGACCTGGAATTCCTCTGCATCTAGCTTCCTTCATATCTGGGAGTATTGATTGGCACGTCCCGCTGTCCTAATTTAACATCATGCTTTCTTCGCTGTAACCATACAACCATTACGTAATGCCAGGATTAATTCCAGCATCCGAGCTGATGACATGATCAAATACCAATGGTTCTCGAAGCACAGTTGATGCCTTTTTAGAGCAGCCTGTAATAACTTAAACTAGACACACGTGCCCACGCTAAACCAGAAGCTCTGACAGAAATTCCATGATAAGCACACAAATGTCACATCACATGAAATTTAAAGCTGGTGGATATTTCAATTAGTTTGACAGAACGATCTGATGGCTTGCCGTCTTCAGTTGTCAGTTACATTGCACATTATTTCTCTAACTCCACACTCTATTATTGTTGTGTAACAACCCATTCTTATTGACACCACCATCATTACTGATCACCATTACTTTCAATGATAAAGACATATTGCATTCTTTTAGACCAGTGAAAAGGGAAATATATTTAGCAGCATACCTCTATGTTTCTTTTCTTGCCTGTTTTTTAATATTTTTTGTCACATCTGTGCTGCTTTTCATAGTCAACATAGAGCAAACCTGCACCAAGGTAGTCCACCCTCTGCGCAGTATTTACTTTTAAGGGAATAGCTTTGTATTTTCCAAAAAGTTGATTCTTCAGTGTTGTTTTTTGAGTTCTTTTTAAATCTACTTTATCACTTTTTTTTAGTGCAGTAAAAACAACTGCAAAATGCAAGCTTTTTTTAAATTAAATTTTATTTAAAAGCAAGCTCCTCAACAGAGGTAATAATTAATTAAATTTACAAGACTGTGTAAAAATTCAAGTTTTGGATAAGCCTATCTGAGGAAAGTGTGAGCATTATACCAGTTTCTCCTTGCAATGTTTAAAATTAAATAAAATATATTTTAAATGGTAATAAGAACCCCAAAGTTAGGTCACATGCGATAGCTACTAGAAACCCTCCCCACTGGAGTATTATTTTGCTTTAGTGGTAAATATATATTTAATAATCATTAATCATTTATTGCCACATAATTTTCACCTTCTGGGGCCCCTTGGTTTACAATCTGGAAGTACGTTTCTTAATGAGTAGTGGATATAATTTAATCATTCAACAAAGGCTGAGCAAATAACAAGGAACAGGAAGACATGCATGACGCCAGCGTGAAACACTGCACTGAACTTTACATGAGTCAGAAATCAGACTGTTGTATCACACAGCAGAGTGGCTTTCATGTCAAGCCTTCGTCTACAGTGAAGTACATCATTGTCTTGATAAAATCTGATCACTTGTGACAACAAAATGAAAAGTGTGACTCATGGTAAAGCTGAGTTGAAGGCTCATCCCAACTTCCTCCTGTTCATACTAATATCAAATTATGTGTCATCAGGAAAAAAGACTGACAGCCTGTGCAATTCAGATAAATCAATTAGATTTCAACTGATTGATATCAGCTTTCTTTTTCGTTTTATCCGCTTTCAAAAATAATTTGTGCATATGAAATAAATCAGCGTTGAGTTAATCAACACAAGACAATGTTCTCATCTCCAAAAGTGACTGCTCACATTGCCTTTATTCCAAAGCTGGAGTGCTAGATGAGCAAATGCAATTAATGCTTAAATGTTTTCTGGAGAGCCAAAAGCAATGATTGGATGTCTCAGTTTTGTAGGCTTGGCATCATCAGATGTTTCCGCTTTGACACTGACACGAGGTGACAAATGAACAAATGGTTCTGCTGTGTTCATTTTCAAGTTAACTCAGATGCTGACATCATCAAAAGTCCAACATCTTTACAGTAAATGACTGCATTTCCTCAGACATGTAACGTGATGACGAGAGACAGCGATGACAGCAAATCTTATAATTCTGCATACATGACAAACAATTTCTGTAATGTTTTATTTTTGGTTCAGTTAAATCAAAAGTTAGACTGAAATCCAAAGAGAAAGCATTAAGTTAGAGGGTGGCAATCAAGAGTTTATAGAGTCTGATCCAAAGCTGACTATTTTGGATCAGTCCGAGTTCTTCAAGTTTAGCTTCATATAACAGAGAAGCCTTTTTAAGTATCCATGGACTATGCTCAATTGAACCATACGGCTGGTAGCCCGGTTACCTTGTGGGTAAAGTTGAGACCATGGCTTTGACAAGTACTACGAAAAGGTAGTAAGATTATTTGGAACTAACTTTTAAACTGCAATCAGCTGTGTGCTACCAGGATTCATGACGTATCCATACTGCAAGATGGGTGGGTTCTGAAGTTTTACAAGCATTGATCGCCATCACTTGTAATCATGAAATCCGGTCGTTAAGTGATGACGTGACGAATCCTACTTCCGGGCCTAAAGTAGTCTGCGTTTAATATGGCTTTTGTGTTGTTAACATGTTTAATGTTTTGTATTTTCTTCTATTTAATCTCAAAAAGCTCCTAAAACAGTCAGTGATCACTGTTGACCTCCCTCGGCTTTTATTACCACTAATCATTTATTTAAGCTCAGTTTTTAAAACCTTACGATGTAACTACAGCCCAGCCCATGCAGCAGTATATGAATGACTAACCTCGTATTGTGGATGGATTATCTCAGTTGTTCTCCTGGCTGAAGTTTGGTCCTTTTACAGCATCCTGCCATGCGATTACATTTGTTTCTGACCACTGAGAACACTCACGTTAACTTTTATCGAGTGGAAAAAAAGTTAGCTTGTTTATATTATGCTAACATAGCTGTGTCGCTAGCGGTCATGTAGCACATCATTATATACCAGCTAGCCAAACTTCAGTAACCCTACAAACGTCACTGCTGTTTAGTTTTCTGTCTTCATTTATGTTGGAAGTGATAACAGAGCTGTACGTTTTAATTTGTTTCCAAAACCCCGCAGTCAGGACATGCTATATTGTATTTAGATAGAAGCTAGTGAGCTAACTTCCTGCTAACTTCTAACTCTGTTAAATGTCATAAATTCCGTTTTCATGGATGCCTGGATGTTAAACTCAATTGTTACACCTGGTAGAGCAGAACATTGATCATTTTATTAAAGATGAAAGACTTTAGACAGTTTTTCAACTCTCAGTAATGCCATAGTGATCGTTTGATATATGGACCTGCAGCGGAGTTTAGGCCCAGACACGGCTAGTGACGTCAGACTTAACGACCGGATAGCAGGGTTCCTGTCTCATCTGTAAATGAAAATTAAAAAATCAAAGCTCAACCAGCAGGTACTGTGGAAGTATTACAGTTTTTCTCAGTCGCTTTGGTGCGTTCCTCAGAACACCATTAACATTTGCACAGCAGTTAGTGCATTTCCCAAAACAATTAGTGCAAACTGCAAAACCTAGTGGATAGCCTGCAAAAGCACGTCACATGCACAGAATTGATTATCCATACCTCAAAAGCAAGTATCCATGTCAATGAAACTGTCAGTGCCATCAAAATGAAAAGTCTTGACACCATCTTTATGAACAAGATAGTCAAATGGCATTGTCATGTTTCCACTATGACAGTTTATAATTTCAGTGTTTCCCATTGCAAAAACAATTGGTGACACCTGAAAATGCTGACGACAGCACTATGGCCTACCTGTACAGCCATCTGAAATGTGCAGTAAAGTCACTGTAGATGTTATGGGAGTCTTGGGAGTAACTGAGACACTGAATACGTACGTTTCACATTTCCATTGTGTAGAAATGTTTGTAATCCTACAGAATTGTGCAAAAGAAAAATATGCTACAGTCACTTGTTCACTGTAGAATACATGTAAACATAAAATCACCCATTTGGTAGAGCTGTGCACTAATGTGAACAATAAACAGCACATGTAACAGTACAGTAAATCATTCTGGCACATCCAGACGTTCCTGTCTGTCTGGCCACATATTTTCATCTACATCACAACAGATGTTATCCCTCGCAATGCAGCGAGGAAAGTATCTCCTGGAGTGGCGAATCCATCCTCTGCAGGACCCTGCTGTGATGTCGTCACATGCTGCATCCATGGCTGCTAGCAGGGCCATTTGCTCATGTGGATGCCGGTCATAAACTTTCCACCTCCAGGCAGAGAAAAACTCCTCTATTGGATTAAGGAATGGGGAATATGGAGGGAGATATTCAACCAGAATTCTGTCATGTGCTGCAAACCACTCTGACCTGATGGGAGTGGTGAAAACGGACATTATCCCAGACAACAACATACTTGCTGGGTTGGCCTCCACCTCTCTCATTCTCAGGGACTAGGTCCCTGTAAAGAGTGTCTAAAAATGTCAGGAGATGTTGGGTATTGTATGGACCAAGAAGGGGGATATGGGTGAGGACGCCGTTGTCTGAGATGGCTGCACACATGGTAATATTCCCTCCGCGCTGACCAGGGACTTCAGTGGTTGCCCTCTGTCCAATGCGATTTCTTCCACGCCTTCTGCCTTTGGCCAGATTGAAACCTGCCTCATCAACATATATGAATGTGTGCAGTGTTTCCCTGGCTTCCAGCTCCAGTACACGCTTTAGAGAGAGACAGAAATGCAATGTCACAATATGCCTGTGTACAGTAACAAACAGTAATGCATGCATTCGGTGAAACACATTGTAGAGTATGTGCTGTGGAATTGCAAGTGTACTGCATGAAACTACGAAGTACTGTAAAACAGTTTGCAGTGCAGAACATAGAAGACCAGCTTTACCTGCACATACTGGTGACGGATCTCCTTCACCCTGTCACTGTTTCGTTCAAATGGCACTTTATACAATTGCTTCATGTGGATTTCATTTTTCTTGAGTACTCTGTCAATTGTTGAAATTGGAACAGATTCAATATTGCCAAATACCGTGTAATTCTCTATGACAGCGCTTTGTATTTCTCTCAGCTTTATTGCATTGTTTGCAATGACCATTGCACAAATGGCTTCTTCTTGCTGTGGGGTAAAAAGGGGCCCTCTTCCGTCTCCGCGAGGTTGTCTTACAATCCTATGTGGTGCAGAGTGAACTTTTTGTGAAATTGCAAATACAGTACAGTAACATGTGATGTGTCTGAGATGGCACAGTACAGTACAGTGTATTACTGTTTGCATACCTGTTTTCCCTACGGAATGTTTGAATGATTGAACTGACAGTAGTTATTCCAATATTGGGTTGCACCCTTCGACCAGCCTCCTCAATGGTGAGGCCGTGATTGACAACATGGTCCACAATTGTAGCCCTTATTTCATTAGGAATCCGCCTATATCTGCCTCTTCTCCCTCTTCCCCTTCCTCCCTGCATCCTCACCCCTCTTCCACGGTGCTGACCTTCCATTTTGTGTCACAGAAGTATAGAAATGGTACACACTAGCTCCTGCGCAGTTTATATATGCTTGCCAATTGGGGATTCACAGGATTCATCCATAATTGACAGTGAACAAGTTGTTTGTCATTGGTTACAACTAAACTTTCACACGCCTCCTCATGAGTGACAGCTGTAATTCACCTGAGATCAATTGTTCAATTTCGGAGACATTTCCAGGAAAAATGATACAGAAAGGTATAGGATTTGCTTGATAGATGGCCAATATTTGGCATGTGATAACTAGTTCAACAATTTTGTGTGTGATGACTCAAGCAATGGATGTATGACTATTAGTTTTATTGGGAACGACTATTCAGCATCCATAGGTATGATTACTTTTGACTGACATGACATAAGCAAATGGAAATGTCAGAAAGCAGCAGGGAAATGTATGGAAGCAACTGATTCATGTCCAAAATCATTTGCAGTTTGTTCAGAGAGAGGAGAAATTGCTACTATGATGTGCACAAATGACTGAGTGTTGTGGAGGTTGAACTAATAGTTATGAGAATTTCAATTCTGATCTGAGAAACGCACCAAAGCGACTGAGAAAAACTGTAATCCAGGTCTGCATCTATCTACTCTATCATGCTATAATAATGTGATCATTTATCCCACAATCACAAACATTTATACATTTAACAGTTCAAGTGAGCACCACTTTAAACCTCAAAACCAACCTTAAAATTATATTCACCCTGCACACTTTTGTTGGCGTTTAGTGTGGATATGCTACGGTAGTTCAGTTTGTGTGTGTTCTATGCTTGGTATGCTACGAATTTTAACAGTCAGCACAAAAAAAATCTATAAAGTAATTTTCAGATGGTGCAGATGATTATTTAATAGAGTTGTCGAAATAAGCAACTGTAAAAATGATTAAAGTCTAGAAAATAGCAGAGCAGACGCAAAAATCAAGGGATGAAAAGACAAAGTTCTGGTTAATGTACCTTCATTAAAATATTAGTATTATATGTGCTTGCTTAGTATAATGTAACTGTAATATATTTATTAAGGACATAAATTTAAAACATTTAGATTAGTCAGAGTTAACCTAGCCTCACTGTATACGTAATTTATTTTACATAAATATATTTGGAAAGATTAGATGATAACAGTTCGTGTAAGTATCTCATGTCATTGTGTAACAGAAGCTCAGCATCACATTGGCGGCATTTCTTGATAATTATTGTTTGTTGAGCTAACACTAAAACGAAGACCTGTTTATAGTGCAGCGGTTTGCTTGGCCAGTACTTTTTTAATACTAATTAGTTTAGTATTTTAACATGAGATACTGGCTTATTTCTTTAACCTCCCAAGACCGAAACTCTTTCGTGGAATGTATTTTTATTTTCTCTTTGCTATTTGGCTTTATAGCGTTCGATAGAAACTGAGTAATGATGTGCAAAACTCTTTAATTGCTGTCTGAACAGAGCAGCATTTTTCCTGAATACAAAAACAAAATGAGAAACAACATTTGTGCCCCTTTGAGCAATATGGCTCATTGGAAAGCCATTTGAAAGAGCAAAATTTAGTATTGTGGTCTAGACAACCAAAAATGTGACGTCGCTGTATGTGGACACCAGGTCCTGGGAGGCTAAGGGAGCTTCAATTAGCTGATCTACATTTTTTGGCAGTTTTACTTTAGTGGTTAATTTTTCAGTCCTGGAGTCTTTGAGTCTTGATTGAGAGAGCTTCAGTACACAGCAGCATGTCAAATTGTTTCATTAGTTACAAGATAAATGTATTTTTATTGCAATCAATTTTTTTTCTAAGCCTAAAAAGCATGTTTCCCAGGCGCCTCTTTAAAAAAAAAAAACTACTTACACCTCTCATTATCTATTTTTTTTTTTTTTTTACGTTTTTTAACCTGTCATCTTATACCTCCAACATCTATGAACATTAACACATTAGCATCCTAGCTTGGTCTATTCCCATAAAGGAAGTTTATGAATTGCTGCCCATTTGTCTGCATATCTGTCTGTCTCCCATGTGCCAAGAGAATTTTAACTTCCAGAAACAAAACCCCGCTCAGTTTTAGAAAAGATCTGGGAAAGCATGTGGATCCTGCACATTTACTTTATAATCCATTTATACAAGTAGTTTGTAGACAGACATGCAAGGCAACAATTATAGGGGCTCCCTATCCCCAAGGAAATCTCTTTAAGGGGGATGTCTTTCTGGTAATCCATCAAATATTCGTAAAGCTATTTCTCTTAAAACAAAAGTTTCTGACCAGCAGACTGATCGCCTTAACAAAAATCAAAAGAAACACAAGTTTGATGGAAATTCAATAGTCATCACAAAAAGCCTGTGTTTCTATGCTGCACTGTAACCAGCATAATCTAAAGCCTAATGTTACAGACATGTCTAGGTTTCTAAGAGGTTGTTGCTAAGTGAACTGTACAATCACTGAACAGGGAGCAAGTACATCAACTCCTAAAATTAAACAACTAGTTAGACCACTCTGTGGCACTGTTTATATTTTATCATGGTGTAGACTACTTTATAAGAAGTTTTAAAACGTCTAATTGGTGAGCTGCTCAGACACAATCAGAACATTAAAATGATGGATTCTGGTACTTGAGGACTGGTGTGGCTGCATTTCCTGGCATTAAAACAATAAAAAAGATGAATAGGAAAATCCTAATCACTGTATCCGTAATGGCAGAAATCAGCTTCTTCCAAGACTGCATTTCCTTCTTACAATGAGCAGTATTAATTACTATTTGAATTAAGCCAGTATATGTTTATGTAAGCCATAATGGCATCATGTTGCAATCTTGTCTGTATCCTCATTATATTTTTTTTCTGTGTGTGTTTCATGTTGGTCCCCTGTATGTTCTCACTATTTGGTTGTGTCTGCCTGGGTGAGGCGTACCGCTCCTGCTCTGACTGCAATTCACTCTGTTCACCAGAGGCTTGTCACTAGCAGTGACACTGGCTCCACTTTCAGCCAGATTGTCCCGTCTGTGCCACTAAAAATCTTTTTTTTTTTCATTTGCAGTTGGTTAAGATGAAGACAGACTTAAAAATGACTAGTAATAACTAGCTCCACTGGGTAAAATTCACACCTATATACATTGTGTGGTCAGTTACATGCTGTTAATTTTGCAAACGTAGCAATATCTTTTGTCTGCTATGAAACATGATAGGCTTGTGTAGTAAGTGGACTTAAGAAGGGATATGACTGAGATATGAATGTAAATCAGAGCTAGACTTTTTCCAGGTCCAAAGAGTACTGGGATTCAAAACTGCTTAGTGCTGATCGCAAGGTCCTTTTTTTATAACTGTTGGATTTTGTGCCTTATGTGTTTCTATTTTTACTTGCCTTATATGTTCCTCTCTGACTTTGTGTTTCTCAGTTGTTGTTTATGTGGTTTCTTTCTTTTTTTATTTTGAATTTTTGTGTGTGTGTCTTGTGGATTTTACTTCCTGTTTTTGTTCATTTTCACCCTTTTGTAATTGTCTCTCATCCTCTTTCACCTGTGTCTTGTTGCCAGTCACCACTGTATAAATATAGTTTTGTCTTCGTCAGGGAATGTGTTTTTTTTCTCTATTCCTAAAATGAAAAAGCTTTTACCTTGACAGCAGGTTAATTTTGCCCTGTTGGAGGTTTTAGATGTACGGTAATCCTTGCTGGCACTACTATTGGATCTTCATGATTCTTAGATTCCTGGCTAACCACAAGTGTCTTTGTAGTTTTGTCTGTGTGTGTGTGTGTGTGTGTGTGTGTGTGTGTGTGTGTGTGTGTGTGTGTGTGTGTGTGTGTGTGTGTGTGTGTGTGTGTGTGTGTGCCCACCCTATACACCTAAGAACAGATAGTGCTCCACAGCATGCTGGTCACGACTCTCTCCACCCAGCTTTTCAGCTCCACCTCAGCCACCAGTCTGCTCATCCTCTATTCAACAGTCATGTTCCATCACTCAAACCCTCGCACTATTCTCCTAAATCTACGCTAAACTGAGTTGAACCTTTGCTAATCCGAATCGAGTCCGAAAATAGCTCAGCATGATATCAGGTGGCTTATAGCTAACCTGCCGCTGTCATATTTATTATTATATTAGAGACACACGATGTGTGGCTTTACTTCATCACGTCTATTCTTAGGCACATAGAGTGAGCAAAGAGTCAGTCTGTGTAACTGCTGATATTATTAAGTGCCCATAACGTACAGCTTTTTTTTTTTTAGGCAGAAAAAAACGTCTTCAGCCGTTTGCCACTGAAATGCTGCATAAGTGCTTTCGTCAACACCAGGAAACTGACAGCACTGAGAAGGATCTCTGCAAGACTCCCTCCTCACCTCTTCTCACACACACGCTCTACTGGAACTCTTAAAGCCTATGACGACATGCAGATGAGAGCCATAAAACTTATCAGCAGGATAGGCTGCTGTGGCTTCTCTCTGCTCTGTGGCTGCAGACCCCTGACCTGTCTTGTCATTGGATAGCTGCCAGCTTAATGCAACATTGGCAGAGCTGCCACCTTTCCTACCAGTTAGTCCATCCATTTTCCGAGCTAAAACACATCGCTGACCTATTTTTAGCAACACAGGTTGGGAATTTGCGGAATTTTGCACCAGTCAGGATACAAATTATTACTATATATTATGTTTATGTGTTTTATTATACGTTATAGAAGTAATGTAAAATCCTCGGTGTGTCCTGCCAACAAAAGAAAAGACACAACATAGTTTAAAAAAATCACTGAGTGCTAAAGTGATGATATAAACTAGAGATAAACAGTGTTCTAGTAATTAACCATCACTAAAAATGTAGATAGATAGATAGATAGATAGATAGATAGATAGATAGATAGATAGATAGATAGATAGATAGATAGATAGATAGATAGATAGATAGATAGATAGATATGAATGAGTAGAAGAATGGGTGTGCTTACACTTACCACCATGTGTGGGTCCACAGTGTGGCTTGGACCCATCACACAGTGACTCAGGCTGCTCTCCATTTGAAAAATTAAATGGGGGGGGGGGGGGGGGGGGCACTTGGCAAAATAAAATGAGGCCCCCAGGAAAAAAAGAAAAAAACATGCTGAGCTAAGCACAGCTCCTCCAGTCTCAATCACAAAGGAGGAGGTTGGCGCACTGATGTAATGGCTGCCGCCATGCTGCTGCTGCCTTGGCAGGGGAGGAGAGCTCGTCAGCACAGTCCTACTAATTCAAACCCCCACTCCCCACCCACCCCCATTCTGGATCAAGGGTACATCAGATATCATTAACAGAGAGAAAGAGAAAGAAAGAAATGGGGGAACGGTGGCCAAGAATACAGCGAGACGCAGGGTATTGGACATGAGAGAGGATGAGGCGTTCAGTGGGCATTTCTCTGGCTGCAGAGACACACATCATGGAAAGCGACAGAATCCCTGAGGGAAGAAAAGATGTCCATGAGAGTTTCTGGAGCTGTGTAGAATGCATGTGTATCACTGTGTCTATGCTAAACCCCACAAACCTGTCAGCATCTGTCCACCTGTAGAGCTGCTGCACAACTCTGTGATATACATTTGAAAAAAGGGAAAAAGCTATTGAAAGCACTGCTTTTCTCCCATATCTCCTATAGGATTTGATTTTAATAAGTTAAAAAAAATGCTTGAAAAGCTCATGAAATGAGTTAAGAAAAGAGAAAAGTAAAACCATTCCTGCAAAGCTAAGTTGTGGTAGATGTTTTCTTTTATTTAAGATAATCCTGTAAATCCTTGTCCAATGACCTAATGATGCTCCCACATAAAACAGGATAATTTTTTCATTTTCTTTTCTTTGACCTTCATGGGCTGTTAGGTTTTAAGGCACAAGAACTATTTGGTTAACGGTTAACTTTTAGGAAACAAAACTGGCGTTTATGTATTTTCTGGTCAGGATGCTGAGCTCCACTGCAGCTAAAGGTGACAACGCTTGTGAACGCTTTACATACGCTTTATGTACCCTCACCTAAATTTTAAACACAATATTTTCTGTCTCGCTGCTTTTGGGGCGAAAGACAGTCTCGAACCTTTTTTCTCGTGAATTAGCCATAATCTTTTTCTTTATTGGAAAGCAGCTGAAGTGGTGACATATATAACTTTTAAACTAACAATCAGTAATAAAAGTTAACTAACTTAATTAATTAATTAATTAACTAACCTTTAACAGATATTTATACTGTTAAAAAACATGGTCTCTGAATCCTCAGTTTCCTTTGGCTTCAAACTCTGACCCATGTGCCGTACCAGTGAGATGGGTCTCAGTTGTAATTTGGCAATTTGTAATTTAATCTAGACCATTTAACCAAGAGGTCTTGGTGCCTAAACCTTAAAAAACAACTAGAGAAACCGAAATTGAACAGATAAAAAAAAAAAAAAAAAAAACAGGACACAAAGGTTAAACAGTCCTGTGAATTGTGCCACTTCATCTGCCTGCTTGCACATGGTTAAACATTGTGTGGCTGATTATGCTATGCAGTAAATATTATTAATTGTAACTTTATTCCTTATTAACAGTAATGAACTATTAACTTGAGCCTAATAAATATCAATACCGTTCACTCATGATAGCTGTTACAAAGTATTTCCATTTTGGAAAATGGGCGGTTTGTGTTTTACAGCAAAACAACACAAAGTATGAAATACCCTCAGAGAAAAAGCCCAATACAAACAGTGGATGCGTGAGGATTTCTCTGAACACCACATTTATTGACCAGCAATTTCTGGCTTTTACCCGTCTAATGGAACAAAAGCTGGGACTGTTTCTGTGGTGCTCAACAGAAAGCACACAGGATACAACCTCATTACCTGTTACCACTACACCACAGCAAAGGGACATTTTACTGGGCTCTAATAAGCAGTAGCAAAATGATTATATTATTACAGTTTTTTTAAAGATATGCCATCCTAGGGATATACAATTCAAAAATGGTGTGAGTGCCATTTTTTCAAGTTCTAGCTGCTAAAATAGTGCTGAAAATTATGTTCATTCACATGTTTAAAGGATTAAAGGGGAATCCTGCTAGTTTTAAGAATTTTCCTTAAAGTACTCCAGTCTTTTCTGAACATGGTGGTGCTTCTGTAAAGACAGAAATCAACAAGAAAGGTACTGAGCTGGGGAGTAGCATCAGCAACTTCATCATAGATAATAAATAGGCTGCTGACTTAGTCAAACTGGGACTTGTCACATAAAATGTGTATTCTAGGACAGTGTAGTGGATATATAATCTGCTTTACTTTCTACTTTGGTTTAGTCCTGTTTATTATTGTCTGTAAGGAAAGACAACTCATGCACTGCAGATGAAAAGTCATGGGTTATTATGGTTTCAGGAAACAGACAGGTATTGACTGAAGTGCTCTGTGACACAGAAATAATATATGTGAATAATTGAGAGGGATGGCCTTCACTAACACATGGACTTCTTCTGTCTTTGTAAAAAAAAATATTTTCAATGTTCACAAATGTTGCATTACTACCTGTACTGTTTTGACCTTATGGCAAATAGTAAATGGAATCACACACATCTGGGAAAACTATAAATGTAGGCAAAAAAAAACAACAAAAAAAAAACTTCAAATCTAGCTGGTAAGGGGTTTTCATCATTAAAGTTATTGCGCCATTAGCGAAGAAAAAGAAACGAAAGTAAAGATATCAAACAAGCACCGACTATTATGTCTATAGGACAATTTTATATTTTCTTTTGGATTTTATGGAGAAACAAGTCTACGACAGCAGTAAGACAGCGTCCCCGGTGACGCCTCGGTTTCTTCTTCTAATTTACTGCTGCCGCCTAGTGTTCATGCTCAATCACTGCAACCAAGAGCTCGCTCCGTAGAAAAGAATATAGAAAGACGGATTTCGTTAGTAAACTAATGCACACTCCAAGATGGTTAATTAATTCACACAGATCAGTTCATTCCAAAACGAGCTCTTGTGGGGTTTTTTTTTTTTTTCATAGTTTCAGTTTCTGCTTTCAGTTCACTTTTTCCTATCCAAATGGGTTGATCCTTCTTATTATTTAAGTTAAAAAAAAAACAACAACAACATTGCAATTGATTAGTTTTGGATTTATCTTAACAAATTAAAACGGTTGTTTTATTTTGTCTTATTTGATTTTATAATATTTACATTTGTAGAGGCAAGATTTAAAATACACTTCCATTTTATTAATTTTGTTTTTTAGATATTTTGTGAGTGTTCCGGGGGGGTTGTCGGTTAATTTATATTTTGCACTTATTATTTTTGTTATTGTGATTGCTTGTTTTTTGTTTTTGTTTTTTAATAAGATATTGGACTGGTTTGTCTTGGGGGGGGGTTTACATCACCAACCAAAAGTTCACTCAGTGATCACTGATTTGAAATCGGGGTTCTGTTGGTTTCCCTGACGTCCTGTCAGGAAAATAAATCAAGTGAGGATCACTGCGCAGGCGGCGGGGACGAGGCACTTTCTTAAGCAGAGATGGTGCGTATGAATTAAATGTATCATTTTTTTGGTCCGTTTCATATTATACATCAGTTCCAAAGACTGAATAAATGATACGGTATATTTTTACGTATAATATTTACTCAAGAAATCCTGAAAGCGGGTCCACTTACTCCCACAATGCTAACGTTAGCTGGCTAACTTTTGACTGCACTGTGAGTAAGCAAAACACTGCACTGCTAGCGTTAGCCGCACAGTGTTCAAAGAAACAGCCTTCGTGTAGCTTATACTCGGCGTAGTCTGCCTAACTAAATATTCATTTAGCTCCTATTAAATGTTCTTAAAACATGATGAGTTAAATATTTGTTAGATGAATCAAGAATTGGAAGGCTAACGCTCAGCAGCTAGGCTGAGTTAGCATCATTGAAACTAGCGATGGAAGTAGAATGTCTTACTTTCGTTTTCCCTTAATCCACTTCACCGGCCTTTAGGCTTTAAAAGCTAGAAAAAGAGAAATAATTATTTTGTGCAGAAATGTATCACTGCGAAGGCTGTGATGGTTCCGCAAGTCTCCTATAGTAAATGTTAGTGATGTTCTGTAAAGGTTACTTAGCTAATGACAGTTAGCCGTCATTAAATTCTAACTGGTCAAACTTTTGTATGATGGGAGCGTTGCAGTGCGACATGGTGTATGAACATGACTGCATAGCAATTGCAAATCATTCTTGTCCCCACACGTTAATAATAATAATTTTTAAAAAAAAACGACAGATACAAAAACACAGTGAAATAACACAAAATCCAACGTTTTAATTGTGACGCTGATGAGGCGATAAAAGCAGAAATCCCCATAACCTTTTTTTTAACCTGCTTTTCGTGTCTGTTGTTATTTGGCTTGACGGACAGTTGAAATCCATTTAGTATTTTATGATTGCCATTTACCATGTTCCAGTATTTATGCTGCTGTCTGATCTTAATCCAGTATTAAAGTCAGTTTGGTGTTTTGTGTTTCGAGCCAGTAAAGAGATGCGTGTTTATAAATAATTTAATCACGATGGTAATTTAAAACCTGGCTCTGGAAAAGTCCAACCTGCAGACAGTCTCGTTTGTAGTTGCCGTCTTCAGTCCTTGAGAAACAGTAGCTAACCAAGAGAACTGCTGATAATGCAAGACAACTATGTAAGTTCAGCTCCTGTGTGTGATGTTTTAATACTAGTGTTTTTAAGTGACTGCTTGGTTTTTGTTTTTATTCTAGTTCCGCAACCAGTACGACAACGATGTGACCGTATGGAGCCCACAGGTAAGTCATGTCTTTCACTGACTAAGTGCATCATTGACACTTGGTAGCATGATGAGTGAAATAAGCCTGTCCATCTGTGAACAGGGGCGTATTCATCAAATTGAGTATGCCATGGAGGCTGTGAAACAAGGGTCTGCAACTGTAGGGCTGAAATCCAGAACGCATGCAGTCCTGGTGGCGCTAAAGGTACAGTCATGCAGTGTTTGGTGGTGATCTTATGACATTGCAGTTTTTTTTATGCCTTGGATAAATTCCAGAAAATTGGTCACTATACAGGCGTTGTTCCTGATGCAGAAAAACAAGTCTGTAGGATTGTATTTTTTAACACACTGTCACCAAGTATCTACACAATTATACTTCTTTCCTGAATATTTTGTGGGTCAGTAGTATGTTTTTGAGTGTCTCTAAACATATTAAAAGGATTTCATTTGTGTCATCCTGCCTACTTGTCTTATTTATAGAAAAGGGGGGAAAAGCCTATTTCTTATAATAGGAAGTATATTAAAGTGCAACAGCCAAGAAAATCTGCAGCAGGTTATTGGTGTCAAAGCACAATAACTGAAAATGCACAACTGATGTGTCATGTTTCTCTTGCAGAGAGCCCAGTCTGAACTGGCGGCCCACCAGAAGAAGATCCTCCATGTCGACAACCACATTGGTATCTCCATTGCTGGACTGACTGCTGATGCCAGGCTGCTCTGGTAGGTAACAGTGACACTGATGGTGCAGAGTAAGTCACTCATGATTATAGTACATAATATTCTTAAATACAATTCCTACACCTTCTCTCCCACAGTAACTTCATGCGTCAGGAGTGCTTGGACTCCAGATTTGTCTTCGACAGGCCCCTCCCAACGTCACGTCTTGTTGCTCTTGTTGGCAGCAGTATCCTCTCTACTGTTATCAATCATACTAATATGTTATAGCATGTGTTTCCTGTGTGAGTGAGAGAAACTAGACTGTTTTCTGGTTGTCTTCATGAAAGGATTTTAAAAAAAGAAAGGAAAAAAAGTGAATCGTACGATTCTTGACTTAAACTGCAGAAACCCAAATCCCAACACAGAGATATGGAAGAAGGCCCTACGGCGTTGGACTCCTTATTGCTGGTTATGATGTGAGTTTGTTTCACGCCTGCTGTTTGTTAAATATCTGCCTGGATTTATGCATGTATAGCTTTATCTGCAGCTGAAAGACTATAAAGGTGTCAGTAGTCAGTGCAGTTGATATTTATTTGTTTTGTGTCAAACAGGACATGGGACCTCACATCTTCCAGACCTGCCCGTCAGCAAACTACTTTGACTGTAAAGCCATGTCCATCGGAGCGCGTTCCCAGTCTGCACGCACCTACCTGGAGAGATGCATGGATAAATTCTCCGACTGTAAGATCCAGTTTTTAATTTTTAACCTTTTCACAAACATTTACATTTAAAGCAGTTTAAACAGCAAATGAATGCTTATCCTGTTGTTTTGTTAAATAACTAATGTAATTTGGCCATGAGCATCTTGAGGCATTTTGGGACATGTTGAAATATTTTAGTCATCAATGAAGTTTTACAATATAAACGTGGATAGTCACACTGATATGTTGGTTTTGTTGTCAGCTATCCTGAATGAACTGGTCCAGCATGGCCTCCGTGCTCTCAGAGAAACCCTCCCTACTGAGCAGGACCTCACTACCAAGGTACCCCAGCTCCCTCCACACCCACCTGATACGTCACCACCTTACACACTCAGCTAGCACAAGTCTTGACTTAAACGAGACACGAGCTTGTGCAGCACAGAGGCAGTTTCTCAGCACTGTGCCCTTTTTCTTTCAGAATGTTTCCATCGGCATTGTCGGGAAAGACATGGAGTTCACCATTTATGACGATGACGATGTTGCCCCATTCCTGGAAGGGCTAGAGGAGAGGCCACAAAGAAAGGTACTGCAAAGGTTTATCCAGTCCAGCTCCGGAGAAACATTTCCATGTCACTACATTATAGTGTACCATCTAAAATAAAACTGAAAAAAATAATTGTGTTTCAGGTTGCCCAGCCCACAGATGAACCTGCTCCTGCAGAGGCCTCTGATGAGCCAATGGAGCACTGAGGCAGCACGCCAAACAGTGATCTGCTTCCCGTAGATCCCAGACAACCACGTGACACTTAATGCAAGTCAAGAGAAATATTTAGAGGGGCGAAGATGTTGTGATGTGCCACTTGCTAAACTGTTAATCAAAAATATTCTCTGCTAACATCAAACAATGTGATGTTGCTTTTGTATGGTTAAATTGTACCATGATACAAGTAATAAACTCATTTTTGTTTTTGAATGCTGCCTCTGCTGCTCTCCATATTATTAGCTGACTCACGGCGAGTGTCGATACTTCGATTAACATTGCAGGCATCACTGAAGAGTCTGACTCAGTGCCATAAAGGAGATACTATAAAGCTAAATGGCATAATTTGACGACCAGAATATACAGGAAAGTGTGTGTGAACATCTTCACAGCATGTTAATCACTGATGTGCATTCTCAGGTGCTTTTACTCAGTAGGTTTGCTTAGAAGGCACTTCTTCATATTAAACACTGAGGAGAAGAGGACTCGGCTAACTCCTGTCTAATTGAAAACTTGACTTTTGTTCCTTAAATTAAGAATAGTGTCATTTATTGCATTTGCTCACACAAAGGAATCCAAGAGCACAGTAGGAAAACTGTCAAACAAAATTTAAAATGACTGCAGTTTTAATGGTAGTGTTTCATTGCTGACAAAAGTGAGAGGAGGCACAAACATCCCAATATTGTGCACTAGGTATTAAGACAATTTGCATTCCCATTTGGGGTCTGATTCAGTCTTACTTGCTCTTGTTTTTTGTTTTTCTTTAATTTTAGATATACTTCATCTTCCAGTACCAGATAAAATAACATTAGGTCCCCTTAGAGGAGCAGAAACTGATGCCTTCTGACCTTCGTGACAGATCTAACAAACGGTTTTGTGTGCATACTGTCCACCTTTTCAGCACATCACCAGAAATCCTGGAAGCACATTATGAATTCATGCATGCAGATGGGTAATACTGTATTAGATAATGAGGGTTTTATAAACCTTTCAGCCACTGGATCAAGCTGATATTACTGATATAAAATATGCCCTGTTCACATCTTTTCTCATGTATTCACTTAAAGTTAAGCAAGGCTGGAGAAACTGTCATGCTATCACCAGCTTTCATGTTACTTCCAATCTGATGAGAACAGACTAAAAACCCCATCCGCCCTCCCAAACCAGACCCCGGCTCAAGTTGACTGTATCTGAATCGCGTTGGTCAGTTTGTGTCTTTCTTTGCTCTCCTCCTCTTGTTTCTCCGTCTGACCAAGCTGCAGGCCGTTTCCGAGTCCACTGGTTGCGCCAGGTCCTTAATCTTCTCCTGCTCCAATACGGATGTCATTCTCAGCGTGAGCTCCAGCTCTTTCAGGACTCCAACCAGTTCCTCCTCTGGGACACCCAGATCAATCTGACCCAGTTGCTTTCTGTGTTCGTGCATGTCTTCCTCCTCAGTTTTCCCTAAATCGCTCTCTAACCCTACATCGTCTCTACTTGCTGCTGTCAGATCAGATTCTCTCGCAGCTCTTTCGCTCAGATCTTCTGCTTCCTCGACCACGTCTCCACCTGTGACGTCTGCAGGGAGGTTTTCGAGCAGGTCGGCCCCGTCGCCTTCTGTTCTCTCTGCCTCTGTCTGTGGACTGTGGTGGTGCTCCTTACAACAGCAGTGGGAATGTTCCCAGTATGGATGAGGCTCTTCTGGATAATCTGTGGAAAGTTTTCAGAAATGCATCCCCTCATTACTGATCGCTATTGTTTTGAAATCAAAAATACAGCAGTTAGCAAAGGATAATCTATATCTGTCTATCTTCCATTCAGTATTGCAGCTTTACTTTGTAACTGAAATTTAGGTAAAAACTTAATTTTAAGCAAAGAAAAAAACTATTTAGTAAAATCATATGAAATCCTATGAAACATTTTCCGACATACAGGGAATCGCTGGCTTCACTTCCTCCCTGTGCAGTGTAAAGTTAGTTGCTGAAAGAGAGACTTTACTGACAGAAAGGCAAATAATTATAAGCAGTGCCTTGTTGCTTGGGAGAACTTTGAAAAAAACTTGGAAATCACACAAAAGTCTGGTCTGAATTTGTTCTTTTTGTGCATAAGCCACAACCTTAAGCAACTGTTTTCATTGTTGCAGAGCTCTCCAAGGGTGTGTTAAACGGACAGTTAATTTGATGCTTTGGTCAATAAAGAATCTAAAATCAAAGAAATAAAGGAGCAATTATCAACTTCTTCACATGCAAATGCATCGAAATGATTTACTGAAATTCCACTTTCAGTGTATTAAAGTAAACTAAGGACAGACTATTAGGTGGAAGTCATCGCTCCAGTCCTTCACCCTGACTCACATATTGTTGTGGTCAGATATACATCAATATGATTTGAATGCTAATCAAGGCAAAAAAAGATCAAAATGTTTTAACCTCCTAGGACCTGCCGTCCACATATGTGGACATCACATTTTGGGTTATTTAGACCAAAATAATGAATTTTGCTCTACAAGGGCCTGATATCCACTTACGAGGACGTTATACTGCTACTGTTCTATCAAAATTTTAAATGAATATCCTCATATGTGGCTTTTATTATTCTTAAAAACAAAAATAAGGTAAAAAAAAAAATATATATATATATCTGGTAATTCTTTGTTTCATGCAGTGGAAGAGTTCGGGTCTTAGGAGGTTAATTACTTTACGCCATTGTTTTAAATACTCTCTGCTGTCTGCAGCACATGCAGCCGAAAAGTGAAAAACAACCACTGATTCATTTTGTATGTTTGCATTAATTTATAAAGACAAACTGCTGATATTTAGAGTCTGGAGTTTCTCACTCTAAAAATCGTCAGCCCTAAAACTCCAGTATCAGTCTGGCTTTTGTCCACACACACACACACACACACACACACACACACACACACACACACACACACACACACACACACACACACACACACACACACACACACAGCAGTGGGTCTCCTGACTTCACTTCAGTCATTTCTTTTTGGATTCAATGGGACTGCAGCTGGAGTTAAACACTGAACAGAGACCAGAGAACTGAGTATGAAAACAAAAAAGGAATTCAGAACCACAGCACAGGAAATAGATATATCAAAGATATATCAAAGTACAGAAAGTTCTGAAGAAGAAATAAACTATCAAGGACTTAAAACCAAACACAGATCGCTCGTGTTCTGGCTGGATCATTTTATTCTTTACTTTGGTAAAAACTGCCTTTTGCTTGCTGACCAAAAATAATCATCATGACAGGAGGTGCAATCACAGCGTTCTGTGACTCTGCCTAAAACAATATTCATTTTTATAAGTGGATGATTTCCCCTTTATAGGCAGTCTCCTTAGGACAGTGCTGCACTCCACTTAACACAACTTTCAGAAAGAGAGAGAGCCAAAGTGGCTATGCTTAGATGTGGTAAGAATAGCACTTCCAATACTGACCTGAATAATGAAAACATCGCTGTACATGAAATGCAATCAACAGCCTGGCTGATGACAGAAAAATCCCTTAAACTTAAAGCATCTTAAAACAGCACCAGCAACTACAGAGGCCGCCTGTGAATTCGGCAAAAACACAAAGACAAGCCAAAAAGGATGTGGAGGAAGTAATTGACAGCAAATGAACCCGAACCCAAGTGATGAACAGTTACCAGTGTGAAATCAAAGAGGATCACTTTCTTTTACAGCTGGAACAGAAAGAATTCAGTTAATGAAACACATTCAAAGGAAACGAGAGCGAAGATGATGAAGTCGCTTTTTTTCTTTCCTAAAAATCTGATAAGAAAACATTTTCCTGTGGGTAAAATATAATCTTTTACCTTTCCACTCATCCTGGGGCTTCTTCTCTGGAGCCATTCCCTCCACCAGCTGACCCTCCTGCATCATCTGTGTTATCTCCGTCAACTGCTGAAGGAGGCTCTCCTCCTGGTCCGCCATCACGCCCTTCACCCTGCACACAGGAAAACAGAAACGTTTAAGCTTTGAATGAATATATTTAAAAGCCAGCTCTCTGAACAATGAGAGAAGTAAACACACCAGCACAGGCCCGTCTTAAGTTTACCACTGAACATCCAAAGGTTTCAGAGAAGGCTTGGGAGAGAGAGCTGTGGTCAGATGAGCCCAAAATCGAGCTCTTTGGCATCAACTGGACACGCTGGGTTTGGAGGAAGAAAAATGCTGAGTATGACCCTCCGCTGTCAAGCATGGAGCTGGAAATAGAGACTGTTCATTTCTTTGTAAGTGAGCAAACCGACAGATTCAGCAGGGAGTCAAATAATTATACCCACACTGTATCTCTGCTGTGGAAGAGATTGTGGATGCATGAAATGAAAACAAACAAGCTCTATAGGTTTTGCAATTTTTTGTCTTCTGTAAAAGGCGTGCGGTCACCTGTTAGGACTGTGGTGGGCTTTGGAAACAATCTTCTCCATCACCAGCTCTGTCTCCCTCAGCTTCTCCTGCAGCTGGGCCAGCTGGAAATCAGCTGGAGGGCCAAGAAAGGACAAAGTCAGGAGAAAGGGTTGCGGTACGTTTAAATTATGCAGACAATATAGGTCAACGCACTGACGCACAGGCAGTCAGAATCATTTGAACAATGTACAGTTGTATTATTTTCTTTTTTACAACCTTGGGGTTTTTCTTATTGGGTTAATAACCAAAACAAACCAAAGATAAACACAAATGCTTTCTGAGAGCGAGTGACTTAATGCATGTAAACAGCTTTAATAATGACTGAAATGCTCCCTCGATGTCGATGCTGGAAACCAAAAAAGGGGAAATTGTGTTTCTTCAACTTTATTACCACTACATAAAATGACAACGATCATTATATGCGCTCTTCAGACAATAATGAGCACAACAGTGATAATATGTGGCTCCTGCAGCGCTTCCATCAGAAAATAACATTAGATTCATTTAGCAGCTTAGTTACAAAAGCAAAAACGATGGGAAAGTGATTAAAAGTTGCTAAATGAGAGTGTGTAAAACTTACTGATCTTTCTCTTGAGGTTCTCTGAGCGTGATGCAGGGAACCTCCCCTCTGCTGGCTTGCTGCTCCCTTTAGACGTGATCTAGCAGAGAGAGAATCAGGATTAAAACTCTTAAAGAAACAACACAGCAAATCCCACAACCCCACAGGGAAGTGTGTGTTTGACTTCATGCTTTATAACAAACAACATCAGTCCTTTGCAGAAAAGACTGTGAACACTTTTCACTTCTTTATGGTTTCATTTTTACTTGACATTAAAATACTTTGACTTGCGCAATTTAGTGTAAATGATGAGAGATGTTTAATTACAGCTGCTACATGAAAGCTAGTTTTTACTTCAGTAAAGAGCTTTTAGGTACATCTCATGCTGTTTCTTCTCGCCAGCTGCTAGTACTTCACCTTAAAGAGGATGTAGAGGATGTAGAGCAAGATCCCGAAGCCATACACGGGGATGATCTGTCCTGCCAGGTTGGATTTGCCTCCAGCTCCCGCCCCTGTTCCTGCTCCCTTGCCTCTGCCTATGGCCTCTGTGTTGTGGGCCCTGGAGGCTCCGGACCCCGCGGCTCTCTGACCTCTGCTCTCTGGAGCCATCTGACGGTGCAACATTGGAGGGAACCGTCCTGAGCCTGCAGTGAGGAGCCAAATGGGAGTCAGTGCCACAGAAATAATCTTGCTGTTGAAAGGCATTTTATTGTCTGATTTTTTTAAGTAATGCATTTTTTATTTGACTAGCACAGCGCTCACTGAATAAATAAGTCAGGCTTTGCGTAAAGAGCTAGGCTTCATCTAATGTCTGTGCAGGTGTGCCAACAGAGTCATATTTTGTTTTCCAAATATAACCCCTTTAAATACAAAGCAGTTCGTATATTATACACCTATAACGGTAGATAGTGTCATGTGTGTGTTTGGCGCCCTCTCCAGGGAGGAAAATGCTACTACAACTAAAGTGATGCATAAATGATGCAGAACATATTTTGGATTGAAATACTAACAAAAGAAATAGTATAACACAATTTAAAAATCTAATAAATTAAGATACTCATCCATATATATATGCATATATATATAAAATATAAACCATATGAACCGCAGAGGCAACCTGACCAGTAAAGAAAAGCCGTGAAATGCGACGTACCCTCCGGCCGCTCGGCAGCATCCTTCCTCCCCCGGGATAACAGCATTTTGG
Source organism: Copadichromis virginalis (assembly GCF_057382275.1). Lineage (NCBI taxonomy): Eukaryota > Metazoa > Chordata > Actinopteri > Cichliformes > Cichlidae > Copadichromis > Copadichromis virginalis. Next base: position 23,242,581 of record NC_140624.1, read on the forward strand.
GAAGCATCAACGCGACGCACAGCACGAGGCACGTCGCGAGGGTCACCTTCTGAAAGGTTGACATCGCCATACCGACAGGTGAGCGGTCACCTCCCTCACAGAAATAACGACGATATTGTGTCAGATTTGCGGAGAAAGCGCAGACGAAGACTGGAGTGTGGTGAACTTCCTTGTTGGCTGGAGGAGCGGAAGTGCTCGGGAGCTGTAGTTACATAGTTTCGCCGTTGGGTGGCGCCAAATGATCGTATGAGTGTTTTTAATGTCCCTGGCTGGTAATGGAAAGATTTTGTATGTGTGTGTGTGTACCACTTTATAATGAGCTTTATCACGAGCTGGCCATAACAGTTCATTTCAGACACAGGGGGCACTCCTTACACTGCCATTCATGAAAACATCATAGCGCTTCTAATAAAAGCACCATTATATCGAATGAATATCTGTTCATCATCACATCAGGTCATAGATTCCTGGGTCTAAAAATAATAACTATTATTATTATTATTATTTTATTTTTCATTTTTTAAATTGGAAACTGACTGGGCTGATCTAATAGAAAGTGGAAGCTTGTCCCACAGCATTGAAGATAAAAACAGTGATAGGACGGTCCTCATTATTTTAAGAAAAATGTGCCAGTACTTTGATTTCAGGAGGATTTGTCCACACTAAGGGGTTAAAAGTAGTGAGATGAAAAGTGTGCCTATACCATACAGAGATCACAAAGTATATTGGGGTTTGTTTGTTTTTTGATTGGATGGGATTTTGGATCAAATGGGAAGCCAGTGAGTTTATAGGGCCTAGCACTTGCATTTCTTTCCTCCTTCAGTAATAAAATACTTACATACAATAACCATATCCAACTTCTTAATAGCAATGAACTGGTCTGCATTGGTGCATCATATCTTTATTCTCTTCCCCCTCCTGCCCCCCCCCCCCCACCTCTTTCTTAAATAGATAACTATCATATCTGATATCATATCTCACAGTACAATAATATTGAATGGGTTGCATTGTTGTATTTTGTCATGTTTCTCAGGTCTTTGTCTGAATTTCTACGAACATTATTGCTAAGGATTGTCTTATTGCATTGGAGTCACAATGGGTTAAATATGTACACTTGGGTTTTAAGGGGTATTTATTATTTTCTTCTTTTTTTTGGGTTGTATGGAAGCCCCAAACGCAATTTCATTGTTCTTGACAATGACAATAAATAAATAAATACTAAATACTAAAAATACTAAATTTATTATCCTGAAAAACTAAATATGACTCCCACAGTAAAACTTCAGCTTTCATGTAACTGATATTATACCTAAAAAGAAGATGCCGCAGTTGTAAATATGATGTTTTCCAAAAGGTTGACACTATTTCATGTACTGCGTCGTCCCACTCACACATACCTTTTTATGTCTCCTTCGTCTCTCCCTGCTTTTCTGCTCCTTAAAGATGCAGTAGGGAGAAATTTAGAAAGTGTATTTGTTAGAGGTATCCCATGGTAAAAACCTAACTAAGTGAATCCTAAAGTTCCCTGCTAAATCAACTGCACCATGCATGCGGACTAACCCTTAACATGGACTTGGTAGAGAGCAGGTGTACAGAAGGCTTTAAATGTTTTTATCTCTGAAAACAGGGACTGTTTCTGGCCTTAAATGTTGCCGTAAGAGCAGTAAGAGTGAAGTTGTGGGGCAGGCCACTGAACAGTAAATGTTTTTTCTAAATCTGAGTTCAACCCTTGGACATAAGAGTGTGATTTTTTTTCCCAATTCCTGTCTGATATGAGCGGGATGCTCAGATTTTACTGAAGCAGGAAAATGCTGTGCACATGTTTTATGCCGTCTTGGAAAATGAACCATTTGCATATTCATCGTCTGAAGGAAGCACATTTGATTTTGTATTCGATTTTTTTTACGAGACAAGTTATTACTTTTGTACATTTGAAGGGAATATTTAGACTGTTAATTCCCTCTGGCGACATGTCTTTTCCCACCCATTACTGGCAATCTCAGTACATACAAAAAAACAAAAAACCATGAGCACACAAAGTGAAATTCAAATCCAGTTTAATTAGTCAAGAAAACAACAGCTTGCGAGCAGAATGAGAACAAAACTAGAGTGGGCTCGAAGTCCCATTCGAGGCTTCAGAGAGGAGAGGCGGGGAGATGGAGCTGGTACTCCTCAGTTGCTGAACAGAGCCAAACAATCTTTGCTAAAGTTTCCGTTTGTTTCGGGGCTTCCTTCGAGCCAGCTGGGTGGGGTTCACCACAAAAGACACTTCAGTGACTGCCAGAGCGATCTGACAATCAGAGGGAACTTTGTATTTTTCTTTGATGGATGACTTGGTTGGTGCTATGTGTGGCCTGGCTGACTTCTTTCCATCCATCTAGTGTTTCACATTTGGTGAAGTAGACTATGAATTATTTGCAAACACTAGTTCACTCTTTTTCTGTTCACCGTCCACATTAGGTCCTCTGGAAAATATCTTCTGATAGTTTCACTACCCCGTTTTCACTCCCCAGTCGATCTCAAGTCCATCTGATCAGAACTGTCAGCTTTAAGGGAAATAGTCACGCAGCTCTGGAATAAAGAGTTCAAAGTTGGGCTGCTGGAAATGTGTTCAATCAATGTTTTTTTTCTTTTTTTTTCTTTTTTTCCATACAGTTCAGTCTGAAACAAGAAGCTGATGAGGTGTGTGCTGCTGTGAGTTTCGTAGTCCAGCTGGCTCACAGTGGTCCTTTCTCTGATCTGCAGAGAGAGATGGAAAACATCAAATATGTCAGAGTGAGGTCTGGGGGCTTCACAAGAAACAATATCATCAGCTTCATGTATCCAGTAACTGCAGTGTAATAGCAAAACAATGGTTTTGTATTATGAACAATACACTGTGGGCTACAAGGGTACTTTCAACAGGTAAAAACATGCTAAATACATAATTTATTTCATGCTCAGCTCTCATAATGAACACGAATATGAAAGTTTAACAAAGCTGTTGCTGCCGATGATAGTTTTGGCCTCATAAGCGTTTAATTCTCTTTTATTTATTACAGTGTCGTCCTACCTGTTTGATTTGCCTGTATTAGTTTTCTTGTCTTCTGTCTTTCCACTTCCTGTTTTATTTTGGTAATTGCTTTTCTTGTGGCTTCACTTCATCTTTCTTTTCCATCCTTTGCGTCTGTTTCCCCTGCCCTTGTTATCTTTCACCTGTCTTTGACTGTTCAGCCTGCCCTTTTCCTGTTTTGTTTCCCTGCTGCTTTTTAGACTTCTAAGATCTCGAAGAAATGATTCATCAGTTAAAAGCTTGCACCTCTTTACTTGAACCCATTCACACCAAACTATTCAAATCAGTATATCACTGTTTTACAAATCCTTTAGTAAATATTATCAGCAGCTCTCTGCAGACCTGCACTTTCCATATTTCTCACAAATGTGCTGTAATCACACTGCCGCTCAAGAAAAATGACTTAGTAATTGGTAATTCATAATTACAGACCTATTTCTAATCTTTCTTTCCTCAGCAGAATATTTGAAAACATACTTTGCAAACAACTAAATGGAGAATTCAACTTGAAGTGTTTGTGATAAGTACCAATCAGGATTTAGATCCACAGAAATGGTCACGCTAAAGTCATCAGTGAGCTGAAGCTCAACAGTGATTCACAGAGTTTCAGTCCCAACATAGAATTTCCTTTTAAATCCTACTATTAGTTCACACAGGTCTCAATGGTCTGTCCCCCTGGTACAGCTCTCACTTGTTCACTGTTTACAACCCAGTCAGACCTCTCAGGTCATCAGGTGGAGAACTTTTAAATGTTCCTAGAATCACATCAAAGTATTCTGAAGATGCTTCCAGTTGTTCTGTTCTTTGGAACAGGCTGCCTGCTGACCTGAGATTAATTGCCTCTATGCATTCAAATTAAAAAATAGACTCATTTTATTTTGCCATTTTCTCTCCCTTAAGGCTTTTTAAACCTACACAGGTTTTTATGCTTTTATCTTCAATTCAATTCAATTCAATTCAATTCAATTCATATCACAATAGTCAATTTTATATTATACAGTAAAGACCCCACAATAATACAGAGAAAACCTCAACAACCAGATGTCCCCCCTATGAATAAGCACTTGGTGACAGTGGGAAGGAAAAACTCCCTTTTAACAGGAAGACACCTCCTAGAAAATTGGATAAGCGGTCACACGAAGTAGGCTATTAACTCATTAAATTAGCCAAGGGTTCCCCTTGGACGCTCACATGAAAGAGTTTATGTTATAATTATGGATAAGTGCACTGGCAACAAAGTAGCTAATTTTACAAATTGTGAGAAAAATATGAAGAGGTTGTATTGATAATGCTGACTGTCTCATACTACTGTCAACAACATGAGTGGTACGAGAGGAAAAGCAGTGTGCAGCAGTCTAGCTTTAAAAGTGCTGTTTGGATGTGCGTTTGCACTTTAAGCATTTTGGTCACCGAGACTAGGATCATCTATCCATGAAAAAAAAATAAATAAATTTGTTTGTTGCCAACTTGAAAAGATAAGAATTTATATTTCTTACTGATCAACAGGGAAACACGAAGACATTAGATGCTAATGAAAACCTTCTATCTGTGCTCAGAGGTCAGAGGGATCCTCCAGGAATAGTGATGCTATGATTGTTTTGTAGGCAGGGATTTCATAGCTGCTGATCTGTAATCTAGAACGCGACCTCAGTCCCAGTACCCACCCAGTACCCTATTAAGAAGTGAACTTTTTAGTGCAGATAACCGAGGGTTACCCAGATAAGATGAAATCCTGCTTTGTATTAAAGGCCTCTGATGGTCAGAGATCAGTGCACTGTTTTTTCCATAGCCATAAACAAAAACATGCTGCAGTTCTATGATGAATGCAATCCTTTATTTGCTCACAGAAGCCACAGAAGTTTGTGTTTTTACATAAAATTTGTATTTCAAATAATGTTCTGAGCAACGTGTGCTGTTCAGTAACTATAACAACAACTGCACTGCATTGAAAGCAACTCACAGAAATGTAACCTAAAAACTTTAACACTTGTTTTAAAAAACTCAGGAGAATAATTAATATTTAATTCTCCCAATTGGAGTGTAGATGAATTTACCTGCTCTCTATACTTTATTTACTTCTGCTTTACTTTCACCAAAGGTTGTTTTCTCACAACAAAGCACAATTTTATTTCCAAGTTTGTGTTCAGTGGAACACAAACATGTTTTTATCTTTATTATTTTTCACAATAAAATGTTCTTTGTAGTGTTTTTTTATTATTATTATTTTTATGCTTTTTTTAATCTACATGTTAATCAGCTGCTTGAAGGTGGAAAAACACACATGTGCAGTCGTCCAGTGGTCACATTCATGAAAACTCAAAAAGGAAAAAGATAAAAAAAAAAACATCCTACATCAACAAAGCTACTTGGATCTCGAGAGAACATTTATAAAGAGTTACAACCTTACGAAGCCAAAAAGCTTTCACTGTATCCATTTTATCAAAATTACAGGGTTGGGGCCACATATCTAAAGTAGACTCCCATTTTAGAGAGCTCCAAGCAAAACATGCAGCATATGACAAACATCTGTCTGCATTTGTAATAAAGTTACCTCATTTTTAACCTGAGTTAACAATATACTTGCCTAAAACCTTGAATACTCTGGTGTTTATGTCCCTGAATACATAAAGATGTCTCTTTTTTGAAAACAAATGATATCTGCAAGATTTTTCAACATTAACTGGAAGATCAGAAATCATTCACAAGTAACTCTCAGCTTCCAGTGTCCAATCGTGCAGGGCGATGGTGTGTATTTTACTGCTGTAGTAGTACAATTAGTATCATAATGATATGTTGGGCCGCTGGTGGCTTTTGGGAATGTTTCTGACCTTGAAAACTTCATATTTGTGGATTGCCTGCTTTCAGCTTTCCTCAAACCCTTTGCACTCATAGCCCAACACCGCTCACATGCCCATCTAGGGGTTTACAAAAGGCAGAGCCCAGGATGTAGTTCCACAGGATTTATGTGACTACAGTTAACAACTTTATAAAGAGTTCTACAGATAAGGACAGAATTATTATGATTATTCTCTGGCAGCACGGTGTTTAGAACTGTTGCCTCACAGCAAGAAGGTCTTGACTTGACCCCACCATCTGGCTGGAGTCTTTCTGTGTGGAGTTCCCCGTGTTTGTATGGGTTCTTTCCGGGTACTCCGGCTTCCTCCCACAGTCCAAAGACATGTTAGGTTAATTGGTGATTCTAAATTGCCCATAGGTGTAGATGTGGGTGCGAAGACTGACAACCTGTACAGTGTGTACCCCGCCTCTCGTCCTATTGTAGTTGGGATAGGCTTCAGTCCCCCCACGACTAGAACCAGAACAGCAGCGATGGGTCATTTTGTCATGTATGTAAAGCTTAAATTCTCTCTAATAACAAGCAAGAATACACGAGTTTAAGTGGAGTTACAGGGTTGCAGTGCAGAGAACATCTCCAACCACAATGAATATGTTGTCCCATTGTAACGCTCCCATTATTACAGCACTGGACAGTATATCTGACAGTGAGGGAGAAATACTTGCAATGTTGGAAGCTTTATCCAGCGTTTTAATGGCTGGAATAAACATTTTCGCTTTGCTTAAGACCCTTGAGCCTTGCTTAGCACATTGCAAAGTACACACTGTACTAATTAATTCTGTGTGAATCACAAAAAGTGATCTGGAAGCTCATATTTCTTTAAGCACAGCGCACTCCCTTAGTTTTACTACTGATAAATTTCATAAAAGCAAACATATTAATCTTCCTAAAGTAGCCAAGAAGATATCCTTTGGGGACCAATATCAAGCAGAGAATTATTAATCAGTTACTTCAAAGAAAAAGCCGTACTCAGAACCACACTAAAGCTTTACATGCCTATACTGATTTATACTTTGATATAGTGGATAGTCAGTGTCCAAAAAGTTGATTCTGTTCATCTGGACGTAGCGTTTTGTGGGAGAAACGTTTCGTCACTCATCCAAGTGACTTCTTCAGTCTCAGCTGACTGCAGGTTTCATCTTATAAACAGTACATTTGCATAATGACTGAAACCAGCCCAGTGAAGGAACAATGGGCTGGGAGGTCAGTTCCTTAATCTTAATTATGCAAATTCTCATGACCATTGATCAACAACCACTGACCAAAACCCACTGATCAAAGCCCACTGATCAATGGCCATGAGTACCGTTCACAGACAGTTAGGGAATGGCTGCAATCACAGCATTGTATGATGGCGAAAGATGTACCCTTAGGCCCCCTCCTCGATTCACAGATGGTCTTTCCCTTTTCACGTAAGATTAAGGAACTGACCTCCCAGCCCATTGTTCCTTCACTGGGCTGGTTTCAGTCATTATGCAAATGTACTGTTTATAAGATGAAACCTGCAGTCAGCTGAGACTGAAGAAGTCACTTGGATGAGTGACGAAACGTTTCTCCCACAAAACGCCACGTCCAGATGAACAGAATCAACTTTTTGGAGATTTACTTGGGCCAGAATGTTTGTAAAATAATCTTGAAAGGAAATTCTGAAATTTCACACAATTACAATTTTTCTGAACGGAAATATACAGAAGAAATGTATTACTGCAAAGATACCGGCCTCCCTATGTCAGATGTTACACTGACATATTCACACAGTAGATCAGTATTAAGTATTACTGCAGCCAGAGATGTTGATCATAAGGATTGATTTTTGATTGAGCCATCTATAAAGCCAAGTAACATGCATGCATAGCAAATTTAAATATTGGGGTTGAAAATGATTTTTTGAGGCAAACACACCAAAGGGTTGAAATTTAGGTTTGTTTCAAATCACATTTGACTGTTGCTTCACTACAAGATGGTAACAGCTGAAATAAAAGTTACGGCTCTCCCACCATTCATTTAGATAGGACAGGTGCTACCAAAGCTGTTTCACAAATGAATTTCAGACCATTTTTTAAGACCTGTTTCAGTCTGCATGCCAGGTTGAATGAGACATATAGTACAAAGCACTCTGAGTGTTCAAGTAGAGTAGAAAAGCCCTATACACCAATCAGGCATAACATTATGACCACAGACAGGTGAAGTGAATAGCACTGAGTATCTCTCCATCATGGCACCAGTTAGTGGGCGGGATATATATTAGAGAGCAAGTGAACATTTTCTCCTCAAAGCTGATGTGTTAGAAGCAGGAAAAATGGGCAAGAGTAACAATTTGAGCAAGTTAGACAAGCTTCAGATTGTGATGGCTATGTGACTGGTTCAGAGCATCTCCAAAACTGCAGCTCTTGTGGGGTGTTCTCAGCCTGTAGTGGTCAGTATCTATCAAAGGTGTTCCAAGGAAGAAACAGTGGTAAACTAGCAACAGGGACACGGGAGGCCAAAGCACACTGATACATAGGAGGATTGAAGGCTGCACGTGTGGGCCGATCAAACAGACAAGCAACTGTGGCTCAAACTGCTGAAAAGGTTAATGCTGCTGGTAGAAAGGTGTCAGAATACACAGTGCATCACAGTTTGTTATGTATGGGATAGCCACAGTCATATCCAAAGAGACCCCTGTCCTCCACTGAAAGCACTAACAATGGGCACCTGAGTATAAAAACTGGATCACAAAGCAACATCACGTGGATGCTGGTGTCCATGTGCATCTGTGGGACGTGCCGGACAAACAAGTCTGCTTGCAACTTACAGGACTTAAAGGCTCTGTGCTAGCGTCATGGTGCCAGATACCACAGCACACCTTTACGGCCTTGACAGGTCCAGCACAATATTAGGCAGGTGGTCATAACGTTATGCCCGATCAGTGCATAAGAAGCAATCCATTTACTATTTACTATTTAAATCAGCGCAATCTAACCACACAAAGACTTAATATGGGGAGGCTTGCATGTTTAAGTGAGGTTAAAGTGAGGTCCAAATTTTCACATGTCTGTTAAGTACTGGAAAAGTTCAGGTCTAAAATGCAGATGCTTAAGATGCCTGTCAAGCGGTAAAACCTTGTGCAAAGTCTGTAAAATATTCAGTCTGATTAATATGTGGCTAAGAGATTCCCACATTTATGCCTGAATGTCACATAATGTGGAAAACACACTAAACTTTTCTCTGCAGGAATTTTAAATTCGCAACGTCTTGTTAGGGACTCTCGTGTCTGCATGTGGACATATTTGGGATGATCCTGGGCGCTCACTTGTATACCTTCCTATTATTTAAGTGCATGGTTTAGTTCAAACTGTCAGACCGTGTGTCTGGAGCTGTAATTCACCGTCATCAGAATATTACCTCTTACTGAGGCTGCCTCTCGGTGCTGCCATTAAGATGGCCCCCCTCATAGTCCAGCTGGCACAGGATCATGTTGTTCTTGAGGAAAAACTTGTCTCCCACGCAAAATCTGCAGAGAGAAATCAAAATATGGAACTGGGTCTTGGTTCTTGCTACAGCCGAAGTGAATGATGAGGTCCCAGAGGAGCATTTCAGGCATATTTTCAGCATACATCTGTAGCAATGATGCTTAGAAATTTAATCTTGCATGACTGCTGCCTGATTAACTGTCTGAGTGATATACAAAGTCTTTAACCCCTTGAAGTTTTTCAAGTGAAGGGGATTTCATTGCATTGTGATTACGGTGCACTGCTAATATGCTCTTAATGACCAGTGAGCTCACCAGTACATCTCCGAGATAAGTCAACTGAATTTGATCTCCCTGGCTAATTGCTACCCTAATCTTACCTCTGGCGGCAGAGCTGACAGGCAAAGCAGTCTAAATGGTAGACGTTGTCTCTGGCTCTCATCACCATCTCAAAGGCAGGGATCAGCTTACTGCAGGCTGCACAGTTCCCCGTCACCCCAAAGAGCCTGCAGAGGGAGAGAGGGCAACAAGCAGGCCTGTAATCTGGACAAACACAGATACATTTCAGCCAGGAGCTGCAGAAGGAAAAAAAAACACTGAACTAGAGGACAAAAGGTAGCCTGTGTGTCCCAGAGAGCATCACAGATGATGCTCGAGCACCGTTCGCAAATAATCACTTCAATTACTGATTTATAGCGGTGAACCGCACTGCGTTTCCTGATTATTGATGGCTGTTTCCACTCCCCCTAATGCAGAGCCCACATTATATACATATAAGTGCAGCCAAGTGTGAAAAGCCATTCAAATCGCGCCTCTAGTAGTAATTATGAGGAGATGATAGTATGAGCTTCTCATAATAAGATCTGGAGCTGTGTCATTAAGCTATGGCTGCAACTAACCATTAAGTTTATTATCAACCAATCTGCAGACTCGACAGTCAAAAAGCTGGAATGTGAGCGAAAGGCAAGAAAAGCTTGAATTTCTGCAGAAAACGTTTCATGTTTTTACTTGTCAAATGGCATGTATGATTAATTGTTTCAGCTTTGTTGCCAAAATTAGTCCAGACACCCCATGTGGACAGATAATGAGAAAACCACAGGGTTTGTAATGCATCACACAAACTCCAGTAAGTCAGTTAAAATCAGTTTTAGCTATATCACAACAAATAATCACCTCAAAGCTCTTTATGTTGCGTAGTAAAAATTGCATGAAAACCCCAACAGTCACACGACCCCCTATTAGCAGCACTTGGTGATAGTGGGAAGGAAAAACTCTTTTATTCGGAAGACACCTCCAGCATCCGGGTTGGACAGATATCTGCTGTGATCAGTGATCAGTATTAGCAATACACTGAATACCTCTTAGCCTATGATATGTTCTTTCTCCATTTCCTCCATTTATTTACAATAGTTCAGCATTAAAGGTTCATTTTTAAAATCTGGTTAGCTCATCAACAGCTGATTATACTATAAAATGTCTCCAACAACGTCTGATATGTTCTGACATTACAGTTTTTCTCTTAAATGTTTTTCATTTGGTAAATGTCCCATAAATTCAGAACCTAAACTATGTCCCTAACCCTACATAGGTCGGCAACAATCTGAGGCATGTTAAGAGGTTAGAGGTATAGCACTACAGTTAGCAAGCCTGGAAAAAAGTCAGTACACTCCATTGTTTTAACAGTGTTGCTCTGCCAACACTGCGTGAAGGTAGGGTTACAACTTTCCATCTATTCTCTTCAAACATCTGTTATTTCTGCACTAATCTTTTTTCTTCACATATGTGAGCGTTCAGAATATCAAATGTGAGAGTTTTCATAAACTGGATATGAGCTCTATCACTAATGCATTACTGCTGATAGAGAGCAGCAAAATAGAGATTAACTGATATGAAAATGTCACGATTTATATGAAATGTCAGTTGCTTTAAGAAGAAAGTCAATTTATTACTCTCTTCTGAAACCCCAAATTTATCTGGCAACTTTTGAACCTTGTCCTCAGACCACCTGAGAACAAACTGTGTTGCTATAAATGCTTTGTGCTGGCCAGCTGCAGATGGCCTCACCGCTTATTCACCTCTAACAGAATGACCAAATAACTCCCCAAGAGCCCGGCACACACGAAGACAAGTGGCTGCTGCTGATTTCCATATTCCATTAGAGGCCAAATAGAAAAAGGGGGCTTTGGAGGAACCCTTATGGAAAAAGGTCATCCATGTAATAAGGGAGAAAAGCACTGAGCAGCCCTGGATTACAGATGGAAAACGTCATCAAATGAGTGACCAACGTGAGAACAAAAGTGAGACCTAATTAACAGAATGTTCTGATCTAACGAGCTCGAGTCAGGCACCTGGTGGATTTTTTTCCTGCTCCTTAACGAGGCTACGAAGCTCAATGCTAATTCTCTACAAATGGTCCAATTAAAAGAAATCACATGGTTTTAATCCCACTCTTCAAAGGCCTTTGGTCTGCACCCTTGCAATGATGAGGAAAACAGGAGGCAATCTAGCCAATTTAACTGTCAAAAGGGGTTTTGGTCTCCTAAGTGCAGTGCAGCTAATGAGCGACTTAGCTCCAACCAAATCCAGCTGGATTGTACATGAGACTAACACATGAGTTCAGCAATGTGGCTGCGATATCAGGAGTTCTCTTGCTGACCTGACACCAGATATCATTATTTCTAGGCAAGAAAAAGCAGAGGCATATAACTCTGAGTGGAGCCCGTTGATGCAGACAAGGTTTGTTTAGAAAAGGTTGATGGTTTTAAAAAGGCTAAGGTAGAAATCTATTTAAACCCCAAGTACATTGAAACATACTTACCTGTATAGTCATCCTGGACCAAATCATAGTCACAAAAGGTGCAGAATAACTTCAGATATTGTACAGATGGCCGTGCACCGTAATCATGAGGTGGCCAAACCCTGAAGGAGATCCTGCTTTATAGTCAGTTTTACTCTAATTGGGGCAAGAACTTGGTAAATTAATAACATGGGAACATAAAGGGAACTTAAGGCAAGCGTATCAAACCATGAACTCACTAGGAAAATTTTTATTGAGGAAAAAATTAAGCAGTGTCATGTCTTGATGCATGCTTAGTCATCCATGTAAGATAATCCCAAAAAGTTGATTCTGTTCATCTGGATGTAGTGCTTTCAGTCCAGATGAACACCTGCTTTGGCTTCATTTTTCACACCTGCAGTCTGTGGTGCTGCTCCTTGATGAAACTATCCACTTTGTATGAGTTTATAAAATCATTAGTTATTATTATTCTTTGATTCTCTTTTTCTCTTCTCTTTTTTTCTTCTCTCCCTCCCCTCACCCCTGCCCAGTCACAGCAGATGGCCGACCCTCCCTGAGCTGGTTCTGCCAGAGGTTTCTTCCTGTTAAAAGGGAGTTTTCCTTTCCCACTGTCGCCAAGTGCTTACTCATAGGGAGTTGTCTGATTGTTGAGGTTTTCTCTCTATCATTGAAGGGTCTTTAACTTATAACAAAAATTGAGTTGTTTGTGATTTGGCACTATCTAAATAAAAGTGTATTGAAATTGAAAAGCATCAACTGTTCATTCTACTGAAGTACCAACACAAACTTGATAAAACTTCATATCCACAGCATAATCACAGCTAATATCACCCTTTAAAGACTGATGTCTCCAGCTACATGTCTTCTTAGGACGAAATTAACCATTATCAAAGCCCATTTTAAGAACTATAAGAGACAACGGAAACATTTACAAAGTGCAAGCTTCACTGTTCTGCCTTTTCTTTCTTATGCTGCATACAAGATGCTTATGTCTGTGCAAGTTTACTGCAGACAGCTGATGTTCTTATTTGTGCTCTTGAACCCATAAACCTCAAAACTAGTCCATGTTTGGATAATGTAACCGTTAACCCTGTCACCCTGCAGGATAAACCCTTTCACAGGGAAAAACAAACAAGTATTTTTCCACAAGACTGTAACGCAGAGTCAAAATATGGTGACTCAAAACATTCCCTCTCAAGCACACCACATCCAAACACTGTCAAATGATGCTTGGACAGATTTAATTTATTTACTGACGTGTTGGCGATTGTGGACACTTGATTGCCTGTGAGGGCCACTTGCTTCACTTTGATATCGTAGTACCATTCTCTAAGAAAAACGCTCACATTTCACATATGGGAGCAGTACCTCAGGTAGTCTCTGCGGCAAAGGATGAGGTTGGCCCGGGTGTAGAGTGTGGAGCCCAGCCGGCCCAAGCGGCAGTCACAGCAGGCACACTTCAGACAGTCCTCATGCCAGTATCTGTCTAACGCCTGAAGCATGAAGCGGTCCCGTATCTTCCCATTACAGCCGGCGCAGCCCCTCGGCTTTTCTCTGGACTGGAGGGACACAAGAGACACACCTGGCAGGAAAAAGGCCAAGAAACAGACAGACACAGAGACAGACACAGAGACAGACACAGAGACAGACAGAGGAGATTCAGTGTTAGTTTTCTGTCAGGAATGAGACACAAAGAGTGAATGTCAATAAGGGCTTTTTCTGCAATCTATTTTTTTAATTGTTGCACATTAACAATATAATAGAGTATAATAGAGCAAGCATATATATATATATATATATATATATATATATATATATATATATATATATATATATATATATATATATATATATATATATATATATATATATATAACACCCAGCACGCCCCTGCGGGCGGTTTATCCTTCAAGCTCGGGTCCTCTACCAGAGGCCTGGGAGCTTGAGGGTCCTGCGCAGTATCTTAGCTGTTCCCAGGACTGCGCTCTTCTGGACAGAGATCTCCGATGTTGTTCCCGGGATCTGCTGGAGCCACTCGCCTAGCTTGGGAGTCACCGCACCAAGTGCTCCGATTACCACGGGGACCACCGTAACCTTCACCATCCACATCCTCTCGAGCTCTTCTCTGAGCCCTTGGTATTTCTCCAGCTTCTCGTGTTCCTTCTTCCTGATATTGCTGTCATTTGGAACCGCTACATCGATCACTACGGCCGTCTTCTTCTGTTTGTCTACCACCACTATGTCCGGTTGGTTAGCCACCACCATTTTGTCCGTCTGTATCTGGAAGTCCCACAGGATCTTAGCTCGGTCATTCTCCACCACCCTTGGGGGCATCTCCCATTTTGACCTCGGGACTTCCAGGTTATACTCGGCACAGATGTTCCTGTACACTATGCCGGCCACTTGGTTATGGCGTTCCATGTATGCCTTGCCTGCTAGCATCTTGCACCCTGCTGTTATGTGCTGGATTGTCTCTGGGGCATCTTTACACAGCCTGCACCTGGGGTCTTGCCTGGTGTGATAGACCCCAGCAGAGGGTCAGGCAAGTCCTGAGGAGTCAGCTGAATGGTAAGAACAAGATCCGGGCCATCAACACGTACGCCCTGCCCGTGATCAGGTACCCTGCTGGGGTAATAGGCTGGCCAAAGGAGGAGATAGAAGCCACTGACATAAAGACAAGAAAGCTCCTTACCATGCATGGAGGGTTTCACCCCAAATCCAGCACCCTGAGGCTGTACGCTAAGCGGAAGGAAGGGGGCCGAGGACTGGTGAGTGTCAGCACCACAGTCCAGGATGAGACAACGAACATCCAAGAATATATATATATATATATATATATATATATATATATACTTCATTAGGGAAGTCTGTGGGACATTTATCTCTATTTCTAGTTTTATGACATTGTAGGAGATGTGTTGTTTCCGTTTATATATAAGTAACCTGAAGCATGTTATTGGTTTAAAGCCTTTATGATTCTGTCAACATCATCAAAATCGACCTGATGTGGTAAAATAGTTGCTTGGGGTTGCATTGTGTTGCACAGGTGTGCCCATTAAAGTGGAAGTACTGAGTACCAGTTTAAGCAAGGGAACGTGTACTCACTCTCCTCCTTGTCCAGCACCATCCTTTAGGTAAACGGCAATAATCCAACAGTGGGAGAAATACCAGCCTTTACTCTCCTGCGTGGAAGAGCGGTAACAAACACTGAGGCCTGGACGCGCTGTTTGAACCTAGAGTCGCTCAAACTTCAGCTCCGCTCTTCATAGTCCCCGAAGAGAGAGCCGAGAGAAACAGCCGCGGAGTCGCTCTCTTTTCCCTCGCGCGTAAAAATAGCCCGTGGATGGATGAAAACAGCTTCTCGGAGTATCACCTTGCCCTGCAGTAGAGATGTCCCCAAATCAACAGTGGCTTAGCATTATCTTGGCTGATGTCAGTGCGTAAGTATTTCTCTATCTGCACAGGCTGCGGCTGTTCCCCTCAAATGAGCCCTCCTGCACACAACGAGCCTCCCCCCTCCTCTCTCTCTCTCTCTCTCTCTCCCCTCTCTCTGTCTCTCTCTCTCACTGCAAAAAACTCCCAGAGTCAAATGTTTTTTTAACGCTGCGTGCTAATTATATAAAGTCATTATGTTCAGATCTGATAGTAACCGCCCCCTCCCTCTCCAAATCAATTATTCAATACACAGTCACACACCAGGACAGCCCGGGCCTGAGGTGTTTTAAAATGAGCTTATTCAACTCCAAGGACACCAATTATCTCCAGGGCGCCCTGTAGTCAAAGCTGTGGCTTTTCAGCACGACAGATGCAGAGCCTTTTTTGTGCGCGAACGTGCACAGGCGCGCGCCTGTTCAACGTGTTCATCCTTTATTAATGTACTTGGGGTGTTTTTTAAAGGTAATAGATTAGCTCGGACTAAGACTATACTGTATTACAGATACCATGAAAGGTATCTGTAATACAGTTTTCAAAACGAAATAGCCACACAGGTGATTAAATCTCCAGATGCCATAATCAGGAAATACTTAAAAAGATACCCTAATGCGTTGACTCCGGGTTTCGAAATGAATACATCATTTTAGATGGCCTTGAACAGGGAAATATGGAATAAAAACATGATTAAACTGCTAAAAGCCCAACATCATTTCTTCTGGAGATTTTTAGTAATGCTTTAGAGATTGTAGGTTAGTGGGGGCGATGCCAATATAGATCACATAAAAAAGCTTGTCTATACCTTCAGTCTTCCATGAATATGACAGGAAATTGGAACCTATAAAAGAGCAATAAAGTAGCTGAAAGCTTCATAATAGAGCAATTACATACAGCAAGACCTTGTGGGAAAATTAAGAAGTTAATAGAACACAAAAAGCATAGACCATGCCAGAAAAGTAATGATCATACTTTGGGTCCCCGTGAGACTATGATCAGCATGTATGACATAAAAACATTAAAACAAAGGTGTGTCTACTAAAGAGTTTAGGGCTTGAGTAGGCTCACCTAAAGCTACATGCCGATTTTTTAAGGAAATCTAAGCTCTAGAAATTAGCTAAAACTGACAATGAAATTGGTAGTGCAGCCCAATGTGGAAATATTAAGCAAAAACCATAAAAATATACATCAGCTAAAGGTCACAATGACCTAATTGGCAAACCTATTACCACAGGTTGTTAATAGGTGATAAGCAGTGGTTCTCAAACTGGTGGGGAATAGAGCCGCTGCATGCAGACAAATGTTCTGTGGCGCATACATATGATACACATGGTAACATTAATGAAATAAAGTGCTCAGATCCTATCCAGGCTATCATACTAATGTATCAATGCATTTGTCAGCAGACTGGCTGCTATAACCTTCTGACTCCTCGAGTATAATAGTGATATCGTAAGCAAGGAGTCATTAAAAATGAAGAGAATATGTTGTGGCCAGATGCTGTTAATTAAATGCACTTGATTAACTTAGCTGATGTTTTGGCAGTTTGCTGGACTGTAGTATTCAGGTGTGTGAACACAATGAGAAGGAAGAAAGACATCAGCAATTGCTTAACCGACAGTGTTGCTGCCAGTCTGCAAAGGGTTATAAAGCCATTTGCAAATAATCTCAAGTCCGTCGTTCTATAGTGAGAAAGATTATTCGGAACTGGAAAACACTTGATATAGGTGTCAATTTTCCCAGGATTGGACATCCCATCAATTTAACGCCAAGATCAGACCATGCAATGTTAAGTGGAACTGCAAAAACCCAAGAGCCACATCTCACTGTACAGACCTCAGTTAGCATGTTAAATGTTAAAATGACACTACAATTAGAAAAAGACTGAATAAATATGGCTTGTTTTGGAAGGGTTGTCAGGGGGAAAGCCTTGTCTAGCTTATGTTTGCAAAGTTCTCAGCAAGACTTCTTGTAAGAGGAGACCAAAATGAAGATATTAATTGATGCACAGCATGAAAACCAACCACAGGATATCAACACAAACACCTCATACTGACTGTTAAGTACATTGGTGGAGAGAAGATGATGTGGGCTTTTTCATAGCCACGGGACCTTGGCACTCAGTCACTGAGTTGGCCATGAACTCCTCTGTATACCAAAGCATTGTGAAGTCAAATGTGAGGCCATCTGTCTGACAGCTAAAGCTAGGCCAAAATTGGGGCATGCAAAAGGACAATGATTCCAAGCACAGCAGCAACTCTACAACAGAATAGTGGGAAAAGAAAAACAATCAAGGTGTTGCAATGGCCCAGTCAAAGTCCAGACCTCAACCTAATTGAAAGCTGTTGGGGACCTTAAGAGAGCTGTGCACAAACAAATGCTCACAAACCTGAATGAACTGAAGAAATGTTGTAAAGAAGATTGGGCAAAAATTCTTCCACAACAATGTGAAAGACTGAAAAAGTCATACAGAAAATTATTACTTCAAGTTGCAGCTGCTAAAGATGTCTCTGCAAGCCACTGAATCATGAGGTGGACTCAGTTTTTCACAGGACAGCGTAGAGTCCTGTGAAAACTGTTTTTAAATTATTTTACAACATGAGAAAGAATCTTAAAACGAAGGCGTTCGATAAAGAACTGATTGATTTATTTGTGATACTATAGTATTGAAAGAGATGTCATATTGTGAATCAGTTATAGGACAATAAACTCAATGTAGTCATGAATCATACTGCAGGCATTTGAAGAAAACACATTTTTAAAGCCATTTAAGAACATCACTAAGAACAACAAATTGGTTTTGGATAGTCCTGCAACTTCCTCTGGCATAATGCACAGTCTTGATTAATACTATAAGATGATGTGATACTTTAATTATGCTGTAGAGCATTTATATGTCTTTGCAACCTCAGTAATAGACTGATAATATTACCTCCTTATAAGAACATGTTATATAAGTTATTTAAGGTGAATAATTTAATCTTTAAGACATTTAGACGCAGTAGTTATAGGAATTCTTGCTATGGAACCATCTAAAATAGATTTATCATAAGCCTACTGCATTCAATTTTCTCCTTATATAAATGCAAAAGATGAATTGTGAATAGCCTTGAAAGGCAATTTTTAAGTCCCAGACCTGCTGTAAGTCACTATATTGAAATTTTATGAATAGAAATACAGTAGGGCATGGGAAGGTCATTATTTAAAGTTAATATTGAACATTTGGACATAGTCCCTGTAGACAGATTATTGGAAAAATGTAGTGATTTTCAAAGGGGTTATCAAGGCTGGTACACATCCAAATCCACAAACAACACTGCAGCCTGCTTCCAAATAGATCATCCGGCCCTAAATCCTCCTCATTAGAAGCTGTGGCATCAACAACTGTTCTTTTTTTTTTTTTTTTTTTTCTCTTTTGGAAGTGAACAACAACTGTTCTAACATGGCCCCTGGATCAGGTCACACTAATTAACCAGCACCATCGACCGACTATTCCTCATTATCCACCCTCTCATCTGATCGCATATAGGCCATCAAGACAGCTAACGATCAGCAGACTAATTAATCAGCTGATGTGGTGCAAGTGAAGCTCCAGGTTCCCTCTTCATTTGCGAGACACATGGGAGCTAATTAGTTCAATTATTAATGCATCTAATTAAATAGTTTCTCTGGGTAATCACGGTTACAGTCTCGCCCTCCATCAGTTCCTGTAATAAATGGTTCTGCGATGTGTTAGACCTCTTTTGTCCTTTATTTTGACATACACTAACTCCAGTGCAATGCCTGGCCCTTACTAAATATTACAGGCTATTCACAGGCCCGGACCCCATTAGGCTAATTGCACTAAAAGCAGTCTGTGGCTGACATTAAAGGTGAGCTGTGGTTAGGGCTCTAATTAGCAGTCTGTGAAAATAGGAAGTCTTTTGGCCATCTGCTACAGCTTGCCATCCTGCCTTCAGTGTGAAAAGGGCAGATACAAATTTAGGTAATGCTTTTTTTTAGGAGGGCTGTTTTCATATATAATGCCATGAGGGGCTACTGCAGGGAGCACAGTTTTTAAAAGTAAAAGCCGAATTTAGAGAAGGGAATACCAGGAAGCTGCTGCATTTTGTGGGATGCTGTATATAGTTCAGTATGTGAAACCACAGGCTGTGTTTTCGTTTCAGATGTAAAGGAGGAAAAACAAGGGTTATTTAGGCTTGGGGCTAATTTTCAAACATCTACTGTGCTGTGAAGGTGTTTTTTTTATGTGTAACTTTGTCGGATGTTTAAACAAAATCTAAAAGAACCAACCTGTGTACACAAATCATAGACGTTTCTCTTTATAGAAGCAAAAGCTTTTCCAGTCGCTAAATGAAAAGCTACCCTTTGGTCCAAAATGAACTATAGCAGCAGATATTTGATAGATCTCCATGATCTTTTGTATACATTTATGATGAATCATGGTGCGTCTATTTGGTTATTCCGATAACTTCTCATGAAATCATCTAGGAGAAATTTCTACATTATATTTATTTTGCAGCAGGGTGGCTTAGTGGTCAGCATTTAGCCTCACAGCAAAAGGCTCCCGGGCTACACCTGCAAAGCTAGTACCATTTCCACCAGCAAAATTTGCATTCTAATAAAATGCTAAACTAAAAATGTGACAGTGTTAAATGGCATCATGTAAATTTGGTTGTAGTGCAGATGTTAAGCAGCTAGAATCAGCATTTAAAGAGTAATAGTAACGTAACAAAAAGCTGTGGAAGTGTTGTTCAAAATAAACTTTCATGACAAATAGAATAATTAAAATCAAATATTTATTTAATGCTAGCAGAACTAATTAACAATACACATACCACATTTTTTTTGTTTTGCTTTTCTTTCTTTACAGAGCTTGTAAAGAGAGCTTTGCACTCACATCCACATGCTGTAGCTGTGTGCTGTCACCAGGGGGCGGTGTCAGAAATCTTGAAAAAAGCAGTCTTTGGTCAGCTTTTACGTTTGTGCTGTTGTTGGTCCTTTAACTTAGCTCCAACAACAGAAAATAGTCATATTCAAGCCTTCTGCCTAACCAGTCAGCATTCTACTTAGACCCAGTGCTTTCATCATTGGGCTAACTGCTCTGCAGTTGGTGGGTTTTTTTCTTTGTTTTGTTTTTAACAACTCTATGCTAGCAGGGTGGCCTGGCAGTGCAGTGGTTAGCACTCTTTAACGCCTTCTTTCATTACACCAAGAAGGTCCTGGGTTTGAGTCAAGCAGCTGGTGAGGCCTTTCATGTTCTCCCCGTTGCCTGTGAGCGTGAATGATTATCTTTCTCTGTGTTCCAGATAGGCTCCAGCCTTCCCATGATACTGAATGCATGCATGCTGTTTAGGTTACCCAAGTCCTTCACTCCCGGTAGCATACACGATTGTGGTACCTTGAATTCCACTTAAGTATGTGAAAATGGCAAGATGAATTTCTTGGAAACTGGACGATAACACTAACATTTTTATATTTCTTACACAAAGCAAAGTGCTTTACCAGACAGGCTTGGCTGATTGTAACAGAGCTGCACCTGGACTCCCAAGAGGTTAGATTTCTGAGAGTAAGCTTGTTTGTTCTGATTCCTTGGCTGAGCTGGATGGGGAAATCTGCCAAAGAAATTCAGATTTTAGGACATAAAGTGCTTTTAAACAAAGCAAGTAAATCTCACAAACTCATCCAGAAAGTTCTGTGACTGCTGCATTCAGGTCATCTCAGGATCAAATGCAGAAATCACAAATATATGTGTGTTTATTGTCATATTGTGAATAAAGGACCGACCAATTCAGAGATGTGTAATCAGGTTTAATTTGTGTTGATTAAGAGAAAACCTATTTTTGGAGACCAAATAAATATTTTTAATATCACACTGTTATAAAATTAAATAAATATCACCGAACTATATGCTGATAACAGGTTTTTGCTGTGCCTGAGCAGAATCCGAGTAACACTGCTCCATCATAGGAAATTTAAGATGTCATCTTGTACCTGACAATTTGGGTCTTTTTAACAGTCAACATTTAAGGCTGCTTGGTATAGAGATTGGTCTAGTAGTGAGAGAAGCATCAAAAGCTTTAAGGTTTTAGATTTCAACAGAACAGTGAAATTCTCTCTGTGAGTTGGGGGAGATGCACTGCCTCAAATGAGGGAGTTCAAGTATTTCTTATTTATGAGTCATAGGAAAACAGAGCATTAGTTGGACTGGTGCAACGTCAGCAGTGTCAGACTGCTGTGGTGAAGAGAATGGAGCAGAAAGACAAAGTTTTTGATTTGCCAGTCCATCAACGTTCCAACCCTCACCTGTGCTCATGAGACATGGGAAATGACTGAAAGAGTGTGGTAGTTCATCCGATTGGCAACCTTTGAGGTTTTCTTGGTCTGTCCCATTGCACACTTACTAGAGTGACTGTGTATCTCTTGTTCCCTAGGAACACTTCAGTATCTCTCAAAAGAAACTGCAAAGTGTTGCTGGAATGAACAACATATAGAATACCCTGCTTAGCCTGCTGCCACTGCACCACAACTTTAGATAACCAAAAGATAATAGATGGATGGATAAATGGATGGATGTTTAGTGAGGTCCCATTGTAATGCTTTTTTGATCTGAGCTCAAGCAGAGTACTTTATCCATCACTACCTTCTTGGTGAGAAACTTAGGAACTTCACATCCTCATGCATACTTCTCAACCACAAGGTAAGGAAAAAAGATACCCTTCGTGATTGTTCTCTTTGACTCTGTTGAGACTGTAACACGATGAGCATTATGCAGTATTTAATAACACTTAAAAGTGGCCACTGAAACGATACATTTACTGAGGTCAGACAACACAGATCCTTGTGGTCTTTTCCCCATAGACTTCTGTGAAACCAAACTTCTTTGTAAAACCAGAGGATTTGCTCTCCATTAGAGGGAATGCAGGTTAAAGGCAACTCACCATTGACTTGGGCAGTGCATATCAAAGTCAGCAAAAAGACAATGCATATAAAAGCATGTGTTTGGATCCATGTGTGGAAATGGAAAAGAATATGGTGTTTATTTTTAATAGTGATATTGTTGAGAAAGGACTATCTATAGTACACAGAGCATAAAAGATTTGCCTCAAAGCAAAAAGTGAATATCAACTTTAAAAAGTGTTTTTTAGATTCTTGTCTCAACAATTCAAGAGCAATGAGGGCATTTGACTCACTTTCTCTACATATTTTTCAGCAGATGGTGTTTCATCCTGCCCAGGGGTAAACAACATTTTTGACACTTTACTGTGCATATTAATCACAAGAAATTAAAAGTAGAACTGACATTCTGTTTTTTAGAAAAGTCGTTAAAGTTAGGATGATATGTTTAAAGGACACTCTCACCTCATTAAAAAGGTCAGGTAGTTTTAGTTAGTATTTATTTTAGAAGTACTACAGTACTTTTTTTTTTTTTTTTACATCCGCTATAACATCAAAAACAGATGCAGAGAATCAGGGGAACCACAAAATGAGAGCACCATCAGTCCATATTTTCAAGTATCATAACCCAAAAGAAATGCCACAATGATATTACAGTGCTGTGAAAAAGTATTTGCCTCCTCTCTGCTTTCACATTTTTTGCATATTTGTCACATTTACATGTTTCAGACCATCAAACAAATTTTAATATTAGACAAAGATAACCCGAGTAAATGCAAAATGAAGTTTTTAAATGATGATTTCATTTCTTAATGGAAAAAGCAATCAAAGCACTGATCAGTCACAGACTCTGCAGACTCAAGTTTTGCTTTGAAGAAGCAGCTGGAACATTTCAAGTACTTGCTCATGGTTCTATACAGTCATTTCCACCCGATGAATCCAAGGTCCACTACTGACGATGAGTCCCAAATCTTAATATGATCATCTAGATCAGATCTCTAATCCCCCCAAAAAGTGGCAGATTAGCTTGGGTAAAAGACCGAAAGATGAGGCACACAACGATGTGTGCTGCTGGTAAAGTTTCTGCTTTGCCTTTCCTCATAACAGCCATCCCTCAGGATTCTCGGCATTTAAAGCAATGCATTATCAGGGACTACAACATCTAGTCCTTTTACTGAACCATGAGTGGTATAAAGAAGGAATGGTGAGAAGAGTGCATCAGCAAGCTCAGAAAAATGCTGGACTGATGAAACTTCACCAGAGAGGTTAAAAGATTTCCTGAATTCTGCCTTCTGACATTCTTCACCTACTCTGATAGTCTTACTTCATACTCCACCTGGGTCTGCCAGCACTGGACCTCTGTCTGCCTCTCAGTCCAATGCCTCCCTAGAGACGATAGTTTTTACTCCTGAGCTTCTCATCTTGAAAGGGTCTTTGTCACAAGCAGACAAGTAGCAAGCACCTCCCTCCTGACAAACTCCCGACAACCAGTTCGCCTTCCAGTATGGATTCACTTTCACTGTTGAGCACCACTGCATCTTCCAGAAGAATCTCTTAGTCCTGCTCCATCTTCTAATCGAACCTCATAACCCTCAAATCTGTTCTTCTCTGTGTTTTGCCCCAGTCTACATCCATGACCTGGTTTTGTTTTCCAACACCTAAGATCAATTTGTAGAGTTTTTCTCTTCTGTTCCCTTTCTGCCACTCCATCAGTCTTGTCTTACCTTTTTGTCTTTCACGTGACAAACAATCAAAATTAGTAGTGGTAGTGTGATGGCTGTTTTACTATTTCAGGAAATGGGAAACTTGCTATATTTGATGGAACCATGAATTCTGCACTACCAGAAAATCCTGAAAGGGAATGTCCGTCCATCAGGGCCCTGTGTCTCAAGCACACTTGGGTTATGCAGCAGGACAATAATCCGAAACACACCAACAAGTCCACCTCTGAATGACTCAAAAAAACAAAAATAAATTGGAAGTTTCTGAGTGGCCAAGTCAAAGTCCAGATTGAAATCCAATTGAAACACTTGATCTTAAACAGGCCGATTATGCTCAAAGTCTTCCAGTATGGTTCAATTAAAGCACTTCTGCAAAGAAGAGTGGGCCAGATTTTCTCCACAGCAACGTGAAAGACTGCCAGGAATCGGCCTGGGTGTGGCTAGTGAAATTAAACTCAGCTCCTAGCAAAGTCATTTAAAAACTCTACCTATTTTTGTTTAATATTAGAATTTGTTTGATGATATGAGACATTTAAGTGTGACAAATATGCAAAGAAGAAGAAGAAGAAAACGAAGGAATCAGGAAGGGGACAAATTCTTTTTCACCACACTGTCCATTTCAAATAACTTCAAAGCCAGCACTGAATAGCTCCTTTTCCATGGCTTATATGTTGGAAAGAATCTTTCCCACTTTCAGAAGTGTTTGGGCAGCGTTCCTCTGCTACAGATGCAGCCTGTCACACTTGAAGGGTATCTCTTTGATCTGCGAGTCTAAAACTTGGCAAGAAAACTTCAACAACAGTTGTACAAGCACAAACCTTTCCAGTTTTGCTTTGGAAAAGCTGTAATACAATGTATTTGCGTATGTCTCTTTACATATGTCTTTTCTCTATTTGAGTAAACCAGGAATCTAAAGCTGCCCTGTCCAGCTGCAAAATGCTTTAATATATTTAAATATAGTAAAAAAAAAAAAAAAAAGTAGCCTAAACACATATAATCTAGTTACATTGCCTTAAAGGCAGAGTAGAATATCTATATTTTGGAAGGATGACAAGATTAAAAGATCTTGGTATATCAGAATCAGAATCAGAATCAGAATACTTTATTGATCCCTGGGGGAAATTATTTTTTGTTACAGTGCTCCATTTTAAACCAACATTAAGACAAGACAGACAATACGCTAACTAAGAATAGTACAATATATACATATATATACATACATACATACATAAGTCACTTATAAATAAATATTTGGAAAAGAAACATGTGTAGTTGTAGCAGCAAACAGTGTGTTAAGTGGATGCGTTGTACAGGGAGATGGCCACAGGCAGGAATGATTTCCTGTGTCGTTCAGTGGTGCTTTTCGGTAATCTCAGTCTCTCACTGAACGAGCTCCTGTGACTGACCAACATGTCATGGAGTGGGTGGGAGGTGTTATCCAACATTGTCTTTATCTTGGACAGCATCCGCCTCTCCGACACCACCTTGAGGGAGTCCAGCTCCATCCCCACAACATTGCTGGCCTTACGGATCAGTTTATTAAGTCTGTTGGCATCTGCGACCCTCAGCCTGCTCCCCCAGCATGCAACAGCATAGAGGATCGCACTGGCCACCACAGACTCATAGAAAATCCTCAGCATTTTCTGGCAGATGTTGAAGGACCTCAGTCGCCTCAAAAAATAGAGACGACTCTGGCCCTTCCTGTAAAGTGCTGTGGTGTTTTTAGCCCAGTCCAGTTTATTGTCAATGTGTACTCCAAGGTATTTATAGTCCTCCACAATGTCAACACTGACCCCCTGGATTGAAACAGGGGTCAAGTGTTTCCTGGTCTTCCTGAAGTCCACGATCAGTTCCTTGGTCTTTGCCACGTTGAGCTGCAGATGATTCTGCTCACACCACGTGACAAAGGAGTCGACCACAGCCCGGTACTCTGTCTCATCATCCCTGCTGATGCATCCAACCACCGCAGAGTCATCAGAAAACTTCTGAAGATGGCAGGTCTCTGTGCAGTGGCTGAAGTCTGTGGTGTAGAGGGTGAAGAGGAAGGGGGAGAGGACAGTCCCCTGTGGTGCCCCTGTGTTGCTAATCACCTTGTCAGACACACACTGTGGGAGACGTACATATTGTGGTCTTCCTGTCAGGTAATCAACAATCCAGGACACCAGAGAAGCATCCACCTGCATCGCTGCTAACTTATCACCCAGGAGGGTCGGCCTGATGGTGTTGAAAGCACTGGAAAAGTCAAAAAACATGACATAGTATCTTGGTATCAAATCCACTGTTCCAGTATTAATACCATCCATTTATTACAGTAAATATGAGGAATTTTTAAAAAGAGTAGACTCAAGCCCAAACTCTTGGGTCTACTCAGGAGTCTGGGTCTCAGTAGAGCCTTCTGAAATGGAAATGTGCAAATAATTAACTGTACTTTCCAGCAGTGCCAGCACAACAACAAATCTTGTTCCAAAGCATGAGTGAGATACAATCATTAACATTAGCTACATCTGTGTTTGTCAAATCAAATGTCCAATGCGAGAAAAGCTTGTTATCATTGGCACTAAAGTCACTTAGTCTAGCAACACGAGCTCAGCTGCATCTGTGTGTCTGCGTATCATGTGTTGTGCAATTTGAGGCTGTAATACAAAAGATGTCATCTCATTGAGCTGCAGGCTTGTCTCCTGAAGTCTGAATTAAAATAATAAAACACAAACACACACAAAAAAAATCCCCTCTCGCCCCTGCGGGCGGTCTATCCTTCAAGCTCAGGTCCTCTACCAGAGGCCTGGGAGCCTGAGGGTCCTGCGCAGTATCTTAGCTGTCCCAAGGACTGCCAAGATCAAGGACCAAGATCTTGGATGTTGTTCCTGGGATCTTCTGGAGCCACTCGCCTAGCTTGGGAGTTACTGCCCTAGTGCTCCTAGCATCTTGCACTCTGCTTTTGTGTGCTGGATTGTCTCAGGGACATCTTTACACAGCCTGCACCTGGGGTCTTGCCTGGTGTGGTAGACCCCAGGATCTATGGATCTTGTGCTCAGAGCTTGTTCCTGTGCTGCCGTGATCAGTGCTTCTGTGCTGTCTTTCAGTCCGGCTTTGTCCAGCCACTGGTAGGATTTCTGGATATCAGCCACCTCCTCTATCTGCCGGTGGTACATACCATGCAAGGGCCTATTCTTCCATGATGGTTCCTCCTCTTTCTTGGGGTTTTGCTGCCTGAGTTATTCACTGAGCATGCGGTCGGTTGGAGCCATCTTCCTGATGTATTCATGGATGTTTGTTGTCTCATCCTGGACTGTGGTGCTGAGATTCAACAGTCCCCAGCCTCCTTCCTTCCGCTTAGCGTACAGCCTCAGGGTGCTGGACTTTAGGTGAAACCCTCCATGCATGGTCAGGCGATTTTTAGTCTTGATGTCAGTGGCTTCTATCTCCTCCTTTGGCCAGCTTATTATCCCAGCAGGGTACCTGATCATGGGCAGGGAGTAGGTGTTGATAGCCCGGATCTTATTCTTACCGTTCAGCTGACTTGCCTGACCCTCTGCAGGTACTTGGTGGTTGCAGCTTTCCTAGCGTCCTCTTTGTGGTTCTCTTTTGTCTGTGGGATCCCCAGGTACTTGTAGCTGTCCACTATGTCTGCATTGTTGCCTTCTGATGGTTCGATCCCCTCAGTTCTGACTACCTTCCCTCTCTTTGTTACCATCCGACTACACTTCTCCAGTCCGAACGACATTCCGATGTCATTGCTGTATAGCCTGGGGTGTGGAGCAAGTCAATGTCGCGTTCACTCTTGGCATACAGCTTGATGTCATCCATGTACAGGAGGTGGCTGACAACTGCTCCGTTCCGTAGTCGGTATCCGTAGCCAGTCTTGTTAATGATCTCACTGAGGGGGTTCAGGCCTATGCAGAACAGCATTGGGGACAGAGCATCTCCTTGGTAGATCCTGCACTTGATGGTGACTTGAGCTATTGGCATGAATTTGGCCTCTAGTGTTGTCCGCCACATTCCCATTGAGTTCCTGATGAAGGCTCTTAGGGTCCTGTTGATCTTGTACAGATCTAGGTATTCTAGGATCCAGGTGTGGGGCATCGAGTCATAGGCCTTCTTGTAATCAATCCAGGCAGTGCACTATACTATATACATATATATGTATTGTATTTGCATATACACCTACGCAGACTTACTCATACATAGCATACATAAAATTGCATGTTTTTCTGTCTATAAAGATCTTTGTTTAAGGCAATACAACTAGTGATTTTTTTTATTATTATTCACTGTAATGCAATTTTACATGGAAGCTCTGATCGAGCTGACACAAAGAGTCAGAGGCTATTTGATACTGAAGTAATATCAAATATCTCATTAGATTAAGCTTATTGCATCATTAGCACAGGCAGATGTGAACATCTTGCATAGCAGTATTTCGTGCACAGACAGCAGGACATCATTTTAGTGTAAGAGGAGACAGCAGGATACCTTAATAAACCATTAACAACTCAGATGATGTGAAAAGGATTTCATTATTCTGTCCTTGATGCATAAAAATGTCACATTCATTCGTATTATCTATCCATACATTAAAGATATGAAAATAGGAGACTCATTTCAACAAAGCTAACCTTAAATTTTTGTATCTCTATTCTCTCAGATAGGAGATGTCTCGTTTTAGAAACAAGCTCTTCACATACATTCATCAAGCAATCACTGTATGCACTCATTCAGCCTGACACACAGTGCACAGTACATGGCAAAAAAAAGAAAAAGAAGAAAAATATTGTCCTTGAGTCCTGCTCAATCAACTTAAATTATTGTTTTCATAAACATCTTAAGAGAAAACATGTCTGAATAAAGATAACTAGCTTTACTCCTAAAAAATAATATCAGCCTACCACATCAATATGCATTTTAATTGTTTTTTAAAGAACAGTCTGACAAAACATTTTCACTTCTATTTATTTCTGTAGCCAATTATTCCAGCCAGATAGTTTGGTGGTGAGAGGTGAGTGAAGTACCACCTGTTTCTGTTCTAATGTGGATCTGTTTCCTTAGAGGTTCAAATCTTTGGAAGACAGCCAATCCCCTGTCACTCTGACTAAGCTGTCGGTTTTTAGATTGGAGTGGGGATGTGCTCACCAGCTGTGAGATTAAGGGGAACTGATCGATGGCCTTTCTGATTGGCTCTTGGGGTGTCCCAGCAGCATCCAATCCCCTTGGTTCGGATGGTTGTCCACGGCCGAGCCAAAAGCAATTCTTCCTCCGCACAGGGGCCAAATAAGATCACTGACCTGAAGCTTCGAGGCCACGCTTGGAGGTTCTGTCTCCATTTGTCTGCGCTCCTCATTTCTCTGGAAAAAAGAGAAAAAAATGAGACAGTCAGAAGAGGAGAGGGGAGAGAGATGAAAAGATTGAATAAAATTAGAATTTGTATGAAAGGGATGTTGCACCTTCGCACATTTACACTTTATTTTTGCTCAATCTGCATTTTTCTGACACCTTTGTTGTTATTAAGCTCTAATGTCCACTGTGTTCTGCACTGCTCTCTCCAGAAATTACCTGTCAGTCAAACTCAGGTGGGAGGCACTGTGATGTGTTTTTCCTCAGATTTGCTTCGAGTCTCTGTAGGTGGGGCTGTTTTCGTTTTCTCTTCTGTTCTGCCACATCGAGAGCTGTTTCTGCCTACCACTGCTTTTTTTTATTCAAAACAAACAGCTTTAGCTGCTGCTCGAAATGTAAAATTCATGACTTCCTGTGCGTCAAATGATTTCTTTTTCTTTCTTTTTTTTAGGAAGGGGGTGGGGGGGAGCAGTCTTTCTTGGGCGTAAAAGAATGCCTGTGGTTATCTAAGAGTATAAACGTGTCCGGGAAATATCCTCACAATGGAGCGAAATGATATTTGATGAGGAAAAATGTTCACTGATCCCAAACAGCTGTATCAAAAAGACTCGTGCAGAGACATGGCTTTCATTTGCCTCCTGTGCTGCAATGACGGACACTGTGAGGAGGCTGCACAGCTTTCTGTTTGCTCTTCACCAAATATCCTCTGCTTGGATGTGGTGAGGCAAAAGGTTACCGAACAATCAGAGGAAACTATTTGTTCAGAAACTTCAAACTTCAACTCTGAAACGCTAACAGATGTAATCTTCATCTATCTGTGCTTTAGCCCTGATTTTACTTGGCTGAGCTGATGATGAGTATTTAAAATATAGCTCTAATAAGTAGTGTGAGTTTTCTTGGCCTGGCACGGATTGTAAAGTAAATAAATACCTTTTTATTTTTATTATTTATTTTTATTTAGATTATTTCTTGAAGTAAGTAAGATTCGTTTATGGGAAAATTCCAGATGGGTGGCTTCAAAGCCACGTGTTACACAGGGGCATTATTACCCAAATTCTCCAGCATTATTCACCTCTCCATCGCTGACACAGATCTACAGGTCAGTGTATTTATCACTCTCTTTGTCATCATTTTCCATCCTTTTGTGAACATTTTGCATCACTCTTTTGTCCCTTTGCATCCCTTGGTATAGGTTATTTTTCTATATCTCTATTTATTTATTTTTTCAGCTTGTCTTGTGTCTCCAGATCCCTTGTTTTGCATCACTCAGCAGATGTTTTGCTTCTCTTTGTGGTCTTTGCATATAATGCTGACTCACATCTCAGCATTTCATTTGAAAGTTGCGACCATCACAAAGGCCTGTTCTTTGTCTCCTCTGGAAGAAATCATTTTTCTATTCTGAGATAACTGGATACTGACCTGCTCTCTGAAATCTGGAGAAATAAGGATTAAAAGACAAAGTAATGGTCAAACTAATTATCCTGTCTAGTTTCAGGATAACAATGTGGTGTTATCTGAAGAAAGGCTCATTTTAGACAAAGTTCTGTACAGCAACGTTCAGCTTATTTTAGTTCTTTTTACGAAGGGCCAAAATGAGAAGAAGGAATGTCAGAAGAACAAAAACAATCCAAACCTCTGAGGTGCATTTAGAAGAAAACAGCTGAAAAAAGCAGAGAGTTTGAAATGTTCCTTTCCTCTGGGTTTGTAATCATTCGACTGACTTCATAACAAGAAATGTTAACAGTGTCCTCTTTGAGAGGCTCTGTCAAGGAAATCAAAGGCAAATTCCTTACATAACATTAATTGGCAAATGAAGCAGTTTCTAATTTATATTTTTCAAGTATTACAGATACCACTGTATCTCATCTCTACCTCTTATTTAGTGGTACACACTTGTACCTGGGTACCATTCATGTATTATCTGGGTAATTGCATTTGTTTTCGTACATCTTTGAATAGCTCAGGGTCATAGCATACACATTCTTACTCATATGTGGTACTTAAAGACACGAGCAATAAAAAATGAGTCAGTCAGAACGAAAAACACCTATAAGTGAATTCAGATTTTCCCTCACATGTTGAAAAGAATTTCAGACACCACAAATTACATCTAACAAAGTCTATTTATATTGGTTTTCCTTAAATTTGCCACTCAGTAGTAAAACATCACAGTGGAATACTAAGGGAATACAGCTATTATTTATGGCATCTACATTACTATGTGTATTTCCTCCCTTAACAATGTTTTTAAAAAAAAAAAGGACATTTCTGCTGTAAAAAGTAAATAAATAAATAAACTATCGATCTGGTTTGTGTACAAATTTGTCGCCTCCCCTGGGCAAGAAATTATTGTTTTTATTTATTCTTTTTATTTTTTGCCTGTCCCGTTTGGCTCTTTTGCCATCAGAATTATTGTCTAAAGGCAAAGAAAGATGCCCAACGGATTTACTTTACCAAATAGACCATCACAGCCTTGCTGTAATGGTCTATTTGATTCACTTTTTATTGTTTATTTTATTTTATTTTCACTTGCTAAATACGGGACAGACTTGACTGGGGAAAAGAAAGGGGAGAAAGAAAGAGGGAAAGAAAAACAGCGGGGAAGAGGGCAAAAAACAAAAATAAACAAAATAAACAGACAAAAAATACATATATCAATCACCCGGATCACCTGTTGAGAAAGAAAAAAGAGAAAACAAGCAGAAGGAAAAAAAAGAGCAACATAATAAACAACATCACGATGATATATGGGAATATAACAGTAAATACTAAATATTAAACATTATTGTGCAGCATGTAAGATCGACAGCGCACAGTGTGCTTTGAGGTAGGAGCCAAAAAGGGTGTAGTTTGTGTGTGTGAGCACCCGTGTGTACACCTGTGAGCATGGACGCGCTTGTATTTAAAAGGTTCATTCATATAATGATCTGCAGGAAATGATTAAACTCAAGGCCAGATCGTCATCGTGATCTGTGCTGCCATCTAGTGGAAACGTGAGGGAGCGTCGCTTTGTTTAAGAGGCTAAAATTCAGCATAACAATGGAGCTTCTCCCCTCACTGCTCTGCCTCTAGTCTTTCTATTTTTAGCACAGGAAATTCTTTTCTTTTTTTTTCTTTTTTTTTACTAAAGGCTTTAGAGTAATGCCCTCTCTCATGGACATCTAATTAAAATTAAGCTGAAAGCGAAACAGCAGTCCCCGTGAAGAGCTAAAACAGCCATCAATGTTTAACTTTAATTTCCTCTGGAATAACCAGTGTTTTTACAGCATTTACAAAAAAGAGCATTCATCAACAAAAAACTGCATAGATGAAGATATTTTTCATGATACACAGTGCTTTCCTTCTGTAAAAAATCATGGTGACATAACTGAGAAGAAGTTTTTCTTTAGAAGAAAAACAGCATTTTGTTGAATAAATTTCGTGGCCTCATTTGGTATGTGTTAGTTCTACAGTATGGTGTTAAGTTTTTAGGGCATTTTCTTCTTTTCTTTTTTAACTCAAATAAATACAAGATTAAGATACTGAATCTATACAAAATACATACAGTATACAACCGAAGCTGAGTACAATGTGCAACAATAACAATGTTAAATTAAAATTGATATCACTTTGTAATAGATGCATTATTTTCTAGTCCAATTAAATACTATTTTATCTTATCTGTCATTAAAAGCAAACAGGATACAACAACATATGACATACAGGTTCCACCTTTACAATAAAGTAAGACTAAAGGGTGCATAGGAAGAGTCCGAGTGTCAGTTAAAGGCCAGACAGCCACACAGCCATGCACTGATATAGGTATATGCCTCTCACTTGGCACAGACACTGATGGATGTAGCTGCTGGTTTGTGAAGTTGGTGTTGTTTCGTCTTTTTAAACCACACATCGCCAATGAAGCAAACC
Organism: Copadichromis virginalis; assembly: GCF_057382275.1. Classification (NCBI taxonomy): domain Eukaryota; kingdom Metazoa; phylum Chordata; class Actinopteri; order Cichliformes; family Cichlidae; genus Copadichromis; species Copadichromis virginalis. The sequence goes on from NC_140624.1 coordinate 23,276,019, forward strand.
GAGAAGCCAAGGCACACTACACACTGATTGTATTTGACATATCACTACCCTAAGTATTATAATCTTCTTCATCATCTCCAAAAAAGACCTGAGAATCTGAGAAAGCACACATCTATCCCTGCTATCACAGGGGAAGAGGCAGGGTTAACCTAACCCTGTTCATGTCTTTGGACTTTTCCATTCAACTAAATAAATTGTGTTAAATGTAACGTTCAGCATTTTAGTGATAATGACCACAGCTAAACTAAGTGTTCATACAGCAGGAGCTGTTAAATAAACCATATTATGCATTAGACAATCAGAGGATTTACACAGTATGCGTATTACAAATCACAGTTCAGTGATCCAGTAAATAAAACATTATGGTTTCCAAAGAGTGGCATTACTATGAGAATATACATTTAACGTGCATTTAAAATAACCATGTAATATCAATTATACTGTCTCTGAAATATTATACCAGTATAAAAGGACGCTGAGCAAAAGACTACACAACGCTGAACTATAGGGGCAATACTCTGGTAAAGTAAAGCTAACTGAACCAGTCACAAAATGAAGGCATGCAATATGGTGTTGAAAGTTTCATTCAGTGTCATCACTGTTGGCCTACACTGTACTGATGCAGGAGTCGGTGATGCAGTGCAAGCTTTCGACAAATAGTTAATACACATTAAGAGAAAAAGAATAAAAAGTGTATGTAGTAAATATCTTTTTATGCTTCCCTCTCCTGTATAGTGTTGCTCTATTTAACATACCTGCTTTTTTTTGACTGCCTCACTGTATTTGGCCCTTTCATCAGAGAAACATACCCAAGGCAAAGTCAAAATAACCAAAGGAAAAACAAAACTTTGCCAAGATATATATTTGCCTGTAAATTTAGTAACTATGGCCGTCTGAATTTTTCCACCAACCACTCATGTTGCTCATGATATAAAGAGGTTCACTGTTTCTATCATTGTCTATACACTCAACAGTTTTCTGTTGAGTGTATAGACCAACACATCACACATCAAACCCAACACATTAAGGTTGCATCCCCTTAAGGGCCACGTACAGCAGGGACATCTCAGTGTCCGATTAGCTGCTAACTGTACTGGGATCATCATACGGACTTCCTCCTCTTGCCAAAAACATTGTTGATGAGTTTGGCCATAGACTTTGAGCCGCTGTAGCGTCGTCTGTCAGCGCGATACTTCAGATGCTCCATCACCTGCCGGATGAGCTGTGTGAAGAGGTTGGCAATGTCTTGGTAGCTCTCGGCTGCTGAGACCTCCTGGAAATTACAGCGGTTTTCCTGCGCCAGACCGCGGCCTTCATCCTCACGCACCTGACGAGCATGGCAGAGGTCCTGCTTGTTGCCAACCAGGCAAACAGGAACATCCATCTCCCTGAAAAAAAGACAGCAGGGAGGCGTTAACACCATCAGCCTGCAAGATGACTGAGGATAGCAATATGAAGAGGATGCAGAGGCAAATGTGTTTTATTTTACAGCTTTTGAGTGCTTTTGCAACAACATTGCAACAATTTTGGCTATTAAGCAACCTATCCTATCTTTCTGAGCGTAAAGCAGATGTTTCGACTAGCTGGGCTTGATTTACATTCACACAATCCAACAGTTCCACTTGTGATCTACACCTATATTTATTCTCAAATACCTGTCATTAGGCTACACAGCTCTTCCCTCCATGTTATCAGGATGCCTTGGCATGCTGCCAGGCAGCCTGATAGATGTGGATGGCCTGTTTGTTTGTTTTTTTCACGCTTAAATTTATCAGACACCTGCGCTGGCAATCCCTGTAAATCATGAATCATTTATGAGTTTGAGTTTGTAGGAGGGCAGTCAGGACTCCCAGCATTCCTCAAATTCAAAAGTGCATGTAGATTCATGTCCAGTTACAAAGAACCTAGGGCACAGATACTCTGTTTTGTTGTTTTCCTGGAGCATTTGCAGCATGTTCAGTTCATATGGCCTGTATTTATATAGCACTTTACTATATATGGACAAGTGGGTGTACATCATTTTCCGGACTTGCCACTTTACTTTAAACCTCTGATTACTGATTCTTTGCACGAGGATTTCATCTGACATTTGAAATTGTAGAATTGAATGTAGGATTTTGCCTCCATTTCAAACAGGCATTGTTGTAGCACCCAGAATTACTGTTAAATAACAACCAATCCAAACATCCATTATATGTCAGCAGCATCTGTTATTAAGTTTCTGCTGACCCTTTGCAGTTCTCCATGCGTGTCTCCCGAATCTGCCGCAGGATGTTTTTGGCATTGATGAAGGAAGTGCGGTCACTGATGTTGTACACCACCACAAAGCCATCTGCCCAGTCCACTGGCTCTTCAAGTATACACCTGGCCTCCGAACCCTGCCAAGAAGAGCATGTGCTTTTATGTTGGTATCATCCAGTTTGTCCCGAATCAACGTGCTAACTGGGTTGCTTTTCCTATGGAGCAAGAAAAAAGAGTTGGAGCCTGTATCCTTTACACTGTGTCACTTTCTATGGATGGTATTATAATAATATAGCTGGATACCATTATTATTTCTATAGATGTGTTCCAATGCTGAAAACACCTTGTATTTGTATTTTTATTTCCCTGTTTTGAGCAAAACTGAGTTGCTTTTATACTTTTTTGACAAATGCACATTGGCATTACTGTCTTCCCATTGATTATACAGATTTGATTTTATTGCTCTTTTTGCTAATCAAGCATCTTACAGTTAGTTTTCATACCTGTAATATTGAAACACTTTCCTTTTATGGATCCATAGCGTATTGGTTTACAAATTTGCTCAGCAAGCAGAGGGTTGCTGGTTCAGTTCCATCCAGAGATACAAATCCCTTTTGGAAAGTGTCAGAAAATGCATCTGGTGTAAAACCCTGCCAAAGGAAACTCACAGAGCTGCTGTGGCAACCCTCTGTGACAAGTGAGCAGCTGAAAGTCACTAATACCAGAAAGCATTTCAAAGTGGTGCCTTAACAATATCAGTGACACCAGTAAATAAATTCAGAGTGACCCTACAAGCGCTTGTGACCTTGACATAAACAGTGTAAGAAGGGCTTGAGGCCTGGGGACACACCTGAGTGCTATAAAACCCAATTTTAAACCTTTTGTCTTTACTGACTTCTTTTAATGCAGTCTGGGTCAGAAGGGCTGGATTGTGACTCTGTGTTCCTTATGGGACAGCAATATTACAGGGGGTCTAAATGACAAAGACAATGACTGGTTTTTGTTCTCCTGAGCCAGGGTACTCCAATAAAACACTAACATTGTAGTAAAGTCCCTCTCAGGTCTTTAGTTTTGTTGAATGAGAAGTAAGAGGTTTATATGGCTCCCCTTTTTTTCAAAGGGACATTCATCTCCTCAGGATACTCTCATAAATCCTTATATTCCCACACTTGCTAACTCTAAGTGAACACATAACCACAGCTAAGCCACAGGCAGCTCTCCAGCAGCCTGAAAACAAACCACTGTTTTGATAGATAGATGATAGATAGATGAAGGCAAACCAAATTTTGGTTATGGCCCGACAGTCAAACAAAATTACTCAAGAATGTAAAAATTGACTTTCTTTATGAGTAGTTTAGGTGAATTTTCTTGAAAAGGCATTATTCTCATCAGTGTCAGATTTTCATTTTTTCGGTTTGTTTCCTGTCAGTGGTTTGTCGGTGGTCCTCCAGATGAAATGTTAGAAGAACAACGGGAAAAGTTGGTGGTCCTGCTGCAGCTCTGCTTTTCTAATATATTTCTGTTAATACTAAAAACAAGAGTCTTACCTGAGAGCAGGGGTCAAAAACCTCCAAATTCAGCTGCCTGCCATCGATCGACAGTCTTTTGTGGTACAAAGAGTCTGTGGAGGAGATACAAAATGCATAAATAACTATTATATTATATTATTGATGGATGTCAAAATTACACATGGAACATGTCAAAAATGTGGTGTTTGGGACTTTCATCAGTTTTTAGTAAGACTTTCAAGACACAAATCTATTACCAGGTATTAACATTACCTACCATGAATTTGTCACGAATCTACTTTTACTACAAAGTTTGTTGTTGTTGTTTTACAGGAACTGGACTGCTAGTGTATCAAGCATAATTAAAAAGTTGTGATGGGTCAGACATACATACACAAGTATATATTTTGACTTTATTGTTATTTATTTTAACTTTCCATGTCTATTCACTTCATGACTTGTAATCACGGCTAACAGAGCTAGAAGCATCAATGCCTAAAGTGGTAATGAAAACAGTGAAAACCACAATTACATCATTACATTAAAGGATATAGGATAACAGCATCTTTATGATAAATACAAATAGAAAATAGTATAAAAATACAAATCCATTAGATATCCAACTATACTATCAGAAATGTTGAGCTAAAACACTGGAAGCTGTGTCAAAACAGCTACACGAGAGGATTGTCTACATTACCTGCCTGCAAAATTTTTATTACCCAAAAGAACAATATTTTCCTTGTCCATGAATGCACAGGTGAAAATGTTGCATCTCTAAGTGGATGAGAGCAATCTTCTAGACCAAAACCTCATCAAAGTGCCATTATATGAAATCTGGAAACACTTACTGGTATTTGAGGCATATTCACCAATAAAGCGTCTGGTCAGGAAGCGCACGAGGACAGCTGGAGAAAGGAGATGAAATGGAAAACAATAAAATGAATCATGGCATCATTACACACTCATCCCTCTCAGTGAAGAAGGGGGTGGGGGAGCCTTGTTCACCCCAGCAGGCACAACACCGTGTTAAATGTCTCCAGGATTGGAGCGATGAAACTGAAGCCCCACATAAAAGAATGCTGCACGGCTTTCCTGGAAGGTCTGTGTGCATATTTGGCAAGCTGAATAGTTAAATCCCCCCCAGCCTGTGCTTTGCCTCTACACTGCAAGCTACACATAAAACTGACTGACTGGGCCAGTTTTGGTCCCACAAGACAATCAATTTCAATTAAAGGCTGAAGTTTCAAGTGCTGAACTCTGGAAGCTTGCTCCTAATAGTGGGCCTCTTGAGGGGTTGTACAGAGGTTAGGACACGGTGACACACAAACATGGATGTGGACATTCAACACTTAGGACTTAACACAATAGGAATTGTCCTGGTTCCATTGTCACATAAAGATACATTCAACGATAAAAGACGTGTTGAAAGCAACAAATAGAGCAGAAGGGAGCAGAAAAACATGTCGAATGAACTCAAGCACCCACATACAGCTTCCATAAGCTACAGCATCACCAAGGTAACGGCTCTGCTTCACTGCCAAGCACCAAGAATGGCCATGTCCCATTGTTTTAAAAGGTTTGTACAGTACAGTCTGAACCACCCTCTCACAGACAGAAGCAGAATCATAAGTAATGCTTTCTCCTAGACAGCATTTTTAACAAGAGCTTAAAAATCCAATCTGAAGTGTGTCCAAACAGGAGAACTGAAGTATGGTTGCATGAACTGGTTCTCCGAAGAACCCATAAAAAATACTAAATGATCCAATATGGACACATGAAACTTAAAATAGACACAGAAAAAAACAAGCAAAAAAACAAGATAACAAACTATCACTGCGACACATCAAAGTCAGTGAAAGCCAAGATCAAATTACACTCTAAACAACACCACAGGTGGAGCAGCAGGCCGATTGACTTATTGATAAAACATGTTGTGCTTTCCTCTGTCCAGCCTTGAACTAAGCCCTGTGACTGAGGAGTTTTAAAACAAAGGCAGATAATCTCTGGAGGGAGAAATGGTCTTATTAGTTTAGTTAAACCTCAGTGAATGGAGCCAATAATCCACTGTTGTCTTTGGTTATGTAATGCAAAACCAGAGCTCACACAATGCTGGAAGAAAAGAGAAACATGTTTATTCAAACTTGGAAGTGTTCACTGCTAAAAATAATTACTTTTCATTTCTCAAGGCCACTCTTCCTGGACGGCAAATAACAGTTAAAATCGCATGCCAAAAAAAGTGACATGCAATTAATTAATATTAATTTCTGCTATCATTCAACCTAATGTTTATGTTTTGTTTACTGTGTTTCTGAATGAGCTGTACTTGCACCATAATAGTCACGCACCCAGTCATTTCTGCTGTTTTCATTAAGGGTATGACATGAACCCAGCATAAACCTGGTGGTACCCTGGTGATTTGCTTAGCTCTGATTTAAGTTTTAGCTGTAGCCTGTAGAAGTGTCAAGAAACACTAAGAAGAGATTTTTCCACTCTGTGAATTGATTGTGGTTGGGCTCTGTGGGAATATTCATAGTTAATCACACTTTTCAATCACCTTTTCTTGTCAAAGTTTACAAGAACAAAAATCTGTCTTCCTTCTCTCTCCCCAACCGGTTGCGGCAGATGGCTCCGCCCCTCCCTGAGCCTGGTTCTGCCGGAGGTTTCTTCCTGTTAAAAGGGAGTTTTTCCTTCCCGCTGTCACCAAAGTGCTTGCTCATAGGGGATCATATGATTGTTGGGTTTTTCTCTGTATGCATTATTGTAGGGTCTACCAAAGCGCCTTGAGGTTACTTTTGTTGTGATTTGGAGCTGTATAGATAAAACTGAATTGAATCAAAAATCAGCTCTCATGCTCCATGGCTGGCTAGTTAAAAAGTACGCCCTCAAAAATTTTAAACAAAACTTGTTTTGTGGTTAAAGTGACATGTTTTCAAGTGTTACCATATTGCAATCAAGAGATCTATCCAGAAATTACACTTTCCTTTGGTAGAAGAAAAAATAGACAGATCTCAGATAGTTCACAGTCTCAGCAGTATCATCATGTTTGACTGGAAAGTTAGAAACAACAACAAAAAACCACCAAAACTTCTTTTCAGATCGCAGAAGATTGCAGCGCCTCCCTGAGCCTGTTTTTTGCCGAGTTTTCTTCCTGTTAAAAGGGAGCTTTTCCTTTCCACTGTTGCCAAAATCTTGCTCAAAGGAGTTTGCTTGCTTGTTGAGGTTTTCTTCAGAATACTGTCAGCTCTTTACATTATAAAGTACCTCGACACAACAGTTGTTATGGTTTGGTGCAATATAAAGACACCCGAATTGAACTAAATAGCTGTTAAATCATTATATGATGGAGAGCTTTTGTTGTTTTACACATCTGCATTACTGTTTAGAGCACATATGTAATAACCTCTCTAAAGTATTTATGCACATAATTCTGTCCAGCGTCTCTTTTGATGAAGACCATGATAAGTTCGCCCAAACTATGCAGAGCAGGATCGTACTGAGATAGAGCCGTGAGTCACAATCTTTAAAATCTTTAGCTCACCTCAGAAAAGTGTGTTAAGCTACATTGTGTATGTTCTATAATAATTACAAAATCTTTAGCCCTAAATTTAATATAACTGAGACACTGAATGTCTGAGAGGGGAAATTCAAACATGTTAAATCAGCCACAATTTGTCACTTTATCATTTTATTGTTTTTAATTTTAGTTAGCAACAATTTTGATAATATTTAATTATCAGTTTTTCAAGAACAAATACCAACTCTGATTTACCAGTTATCTTATGCACTGTACTGTAAACTGAGTTTTTGACTGATAGCTAAGCAAAAACAACACAATGTAGCATATAACCATAAAATTAAGAACTTGATGACATTTGTTGACCAATTGATTAAAAAATAAAATGATGATAAAACACGCCAAACTACTACATTAGCAGAGACATGTGTTTAAATTCAGGTAATAAGCAAAATAAGCAAGTTAAATGAGGTGGTTTGAAGTTAAGGCATCATAACTTCCTTGTCAACAGTCTTGACAGTTTTTACAGTTTTTATTGAGATACAAGTATAAAGAGACACTTTTTCTCCCTTATAGATCACTAAATCACTCTCAAGTACTTACCTGATTTCCCAGCCCCCTGGCTTCCCAGTAGGGCCAGCTTGATGTCGTTCATGCCTGTGTTGTGTCAGGTCCTCAGCTGTATCTCTAGCTGCAGTTCTGTGTTGCGTTTGGTATTTAGGTTAGCCTCAGCTCACTAAACACTCCTTATCGTTGAAGCAGAGTGGAAGTACATGATTGCCCTCCCCTCTCTTTCTCTTCAAAGAGCTGTTTCACATTTTAAAACCAGAGGCAGAGGAGAGTGGGGAAAACAAGCACCCTCCTCTTTGGTCTCTGTCTCTCTGCCAGGAGCTCTTTTGCGCTCTCTCTCTCTCTCTCTCTCTCTCACACGCACCTCTCATTTTTCTGTTTTCTCTCGCTCTCTCTTTTTCCCCCTCAGTCTGTCTGTTTTCCTTCTTTCATTCCTCTCTTGGACCCATTTCTCCTCTCTGTCTCTGCCCCCTCCTATGCAGAGCTTGCTCAAAGGTCATGACTGACTAAACCTATTGTGGCGGTCCTTCTCTTAACATTTTAACTGTGCACTTGCTTTCATCTATGGATTTTAGTGCTATTTTTCATTGGGTAATGGTATAATGGTATGGAAGCCAGTTATGCTTGTTTGCCAAGAAATAGTCAATATAAGAAAATATAGAATTACAAGAAGCAAACTCAACGAGTTACATGGTACTGAAAATATATTTTTAAAGATAAATGACACAAAACCTGTGATAATGTTGAGTGAAAATCTCTTATTAGGATACTTATCATAATAATGATAAGTATCATAATAATGATAAGTATCATAATAATGATAAGTGATAATGCTTTGAAAATTGTGAAGAAAACTCAAAACTACAGTTTTATATTTTAACACATTGTAGCTGATATTTGTAAAGCTTTTGCTGTGAATACCATTTACATAATGTTTATCTACAAGAGAAACTAACTTTGAGGGAACATCAGTGCCATATAAATTAAAATAATAGATGGGGGGGGGGGGGGGGGGGGGTTATATCATTAATAAACATATCTGTTTCTGTCCATACAAAACAGGTTTATTTCCTTTCTCTTCATACAGTATACATAGTTCTATATAGTCCCATATTGCTTTGTTCACGAAAGGTTGATTTATTGTTCTGATTGGACACTATAACTGGATCATATGACTAGCGACATGTGAAGAGTGAGTGTATGATAGGTAACAATGGGGTTGCGGTGCACGAGCTGTTGATTTTTCACATTTATTGTTGACTTGTTTTTAGGGCTGAACGATTATGGAAAAGAATCTAATTGCGATTTTTTGCCCCAATATTGCGATTGCGATGCGATATGCGATTATTTTTTAAGGTATTTGTCTTCTGTATTATTAAACAAAGACAAGCAATACATCATATAGTATGGCCAATACTATATTACATTAATTTTAAACTGTTCTTTCCTGGAAGACAGACCTCTGTTATGATGACATGAGGTGATGCATGAATTGATGACTGACATTTTTATTTAACTTCTTCAATCACAACAGTATATTTGAACATACACAATAGTTTATTTTTAGCTTACAAACATCTGAGCATAAAGTGCTGACAAGGAACCCTGGTGTAAACATTAAAATGAAAGTCAGTACAATGTGCAGATTGCAGAAATATACATAAACAAAATCAGTGGCTTTACCACACTCAGTTTTTCGACATCTGTGAACTACTAGACAGTCATTCAATTAAAAAATAATATTAAATAAATAAAACTAATAAATAAAAAATACACACATCTTACTGATCTCTGCAGTCAGTAACATTACACATAAAGTGCAAACATAATAGCAATTGTATAAACACACACACAAACACGCCTTTAAAGTTTAAAGGCGTGAAATTGGACGGTCTAGCCTTCTGATTAGCGTCACCGCTGTCTCGGTGGAGTTTAATAAACTCGGCCGTCTGCTTCTTGCTATCTAAAATATAACCAGACACTGGTGTAAATTCTCGACTGTCTCATACTTCTGTTTAATAAGTTTTCTGTTTGACGTTTAGTCAGCTGTGTGAAAACCAAGGAGGAACCCACCCGGGGGATTAATAGTTTTATTTTATCTAATCTAATAACTTTAATCTCAGCCAAACCGATTTACTCACGAACAAACAAAACACTGAAAAAAGCCCAACAATAACATTTTTAGGTTGTCTAAGTGACTTATATATATTATGTTTAACCCGAGCAGCGAAACTCCGCGGTGATCTGAAAATGATGTGCCGGGAGTTGTGCCGCTCTCGGCCGCATCAGTAACCCTCGAGCTCCCGGCTAGCTGTCGAGCTGGTGGGTAGCAGACGCCTCTGAAAACGTCGAAGCACTTTTGCAAATATGGGATATCTTGATAAACCGAGCAGATATTTGATGTTTACACAACTACTTTCTCGCCTGAAAATATGTTAAAAGTTTATTTTGTGACCCAGAAAGATTAGTATGAGTAATTTTAAAACTTAGTAGCGGCCGCCATTGCTGGAAACTGGAGTTTGGCTGGGCCGCGCTATGAATTCTGGGATATGGTAGTAATTTGGACAGCCTTCGGCGCGTCGCTGTGACGTAATTGGTCTACAAATGCGGCCTCAGGAGGATGCAGCCCATGAATTGTATAATATAATCGCAGTATAATCGCAGACTTTGCGGTTAGAAAATTGCACTTGATCATGTCGCGATATTATCGCAAATGCGATATATCGTTCAGCCCTACTTGTTTTTGTCCCATTCTGTAACTGTGACTGAAGAATGATTCATATTTATTTATTGCTGTGGTTAGTCAGCTTAAGGAAACTTAGTTAAAGAGCAAAAACCTATTTTTTCTGCCAGGACTGGCCTTCCATATAAACCATGATTTACCTTCTTGCCGTGCTTACTCTGATGTTTTCCTGTTTTGGTTTCAGGGAAAAGGAATGGCAGTGATATGATGTGGAAAACATTTTGCTGATTTTTAGTTACACACTTTATCAGCTGCACAGCTCAAAGTACTGAAGCAATATAGCAACAATAAAAACACTGATTGAAGCATCAGTCATACTCCTCACATCCAATGAAACTGATTCAGACAAACAATCCATCTCCTTCAGTGTCAGCCTTCACACAAAATGTGACACTTACAGCCTGTAAATCACCCTGAAATAGCTTTGATTTCACAGGCACTAACTCCAGCCAACAACAATGAATATTCTTCAGACTACAACAGCATTTTTGTATCCACGGACCCTCTTGCTGGTTCATTCTGGGCATTTTAGGTCTATTTATTTGATCTTGTTCTGTGTAAAAAAAAAAAAAAAAGTCAGATGTTCTTGTGTTTTATTGGTGAAGGTTGTCTAGACTTGGCTGCACTTGTATTGTCAGGCTTTTACAAAAACAATTACGACACTGTTTAAAGCCTTAATTTGGGGTTGTGGCTTTGGGGTATTTACATAAGTTTATTCATTGTTGTGACGATTTGATTAAAGGCAAAAAATCCAGGATTGCCATGTGGTTTCATTTAAACATTACATTCCATTTATATTTTGAAATGCATTCAAAACGTCCAAGTTCGTGAGCGCTGTCAGTCAATTCTAAAGTGAATCATGTTTCCAAATCACCTTTTCCAGACTCTAAAGTACTTTCATCTTGTTTACTTTAGGACTGTAGATTTATACCATTTTTTAAAAAGCCATAACAATGAAATGAAAACAACCTGACCAAATTTCTATATGTGGGTTCAAATCTATTCATATTGCATGGCATATGGACTGAATGTGCTTTTGGAATGTTTACTAAATTATCTTCTTTCCATTCAGTGATGTTTGGAGATCACATTTCCAGAAAATCAGCTTGCATGAGGAAAAAATAATTGGAACCAGATAACTTCATGTTTTGGGAATTTAGATGAGGACTGAAATCACCAACACATCGCAAGAAATTCTTTAACTCCCTCATCAGAACAAAAGAGAGATTAATATTTCATACTGGGGAAATGTGCTAGCCCCAATCACTCCTAATCCCAAACTATTAGCTAGAAATCTAATAAGCATTGGTGGCTAAACATTTGATGCATCAGCTATTCATCAGTGCAAAACATAAAATTTAAATAAAAATCCATTTTCTGTCATGCTTCTTATTTACAGTGGACATTCCCATAGCAATGAGAAATTCCTCTATTCTACTTCCAAGGTGAGCACACAGTGAAGGACCCAGCCATCCATGGAAGCTTTTAATCAAAAACCATTTCTCCTGAGCTGATCAACACGTGGCTGTAAAGAAGCTTTCATGTGCCCACAAAACTACACATACCAGGAAACACGTTACTCTCCCCAGCTGGGTACACACATGAAACTTCAAAGGGTACCATAGCACTGTCAGCAACATCATTATATACTGACTGTGCACGAGGAAACCTTCTAGAAGATTTCTGTTGATTCTGTGAAATAAGATTATCTGCTATGTATGACATGGGAAATTTTATGTTGAACTTAAACTGGTGAACTGTTGAACTAATTGTCAGATAAATTAGGTCAGTGCTTGCTGAAAGTCATTGCCGTTAGGTAGCCTACTTTCCAGTAATCTATCTTGTAGGCGTAATATTTATATGACCCTGATTCATCATGCATTTTAGATGTGGTTTGGTTTAGCTTGTGAAATATACTTAGACTTCTCCAGATGCTTTAGTCATCATAGCTTAGCATGATTTAATTTATACAAAGAACTCTTGCAGTATCAAGAACGCACACTCTCTGTACTTTGATTTCATTGGAGTTGCACATAAGAAAGTCCAGAATGAAAGATCCCCTGAAGTGCTGTAGTCCAAAAATGCTGGTTTTGAGGAAGGGAACCATTTTGATTTTACGAATAAAACCACCAAAACCAGTTTTCATTTTAGGTTTTGACGTCTAGTTATTATTGGTAAATGTGTGCCACCAAAGGACTCTTTTTCTGTTTGAAGTCCTTAATTGAAAATTGGGCATGCATTAGCAGAATGCTATATGCAAGAAAGGAAACAAAAAAACTAACAAATATCAAACAAACAAATTTCTTATGATCAGCATAACCAAGCTTTATGGGAGCTATTTAAAAAATCATTTGTGTATCTTAGCTTCACTTTAGATTCTTAAACCTTACTTAAGTGCAACTAAATGATGAATAGATGTATAAATACGCCTATTGAAAAACAATAAAAACATGAACATATTCACTGGAGCTGCTTTGCTATCTTAGTTTAGCTTTCTTTTATTTATTTATTTATTTATTTATTTATTTATTTATTTATTAACCTTTATTATTTATTAACCAGGAAGATCCCATTGAGATTAAAAACCTCTTTTTCAAGGGAGACCTGGCCAAGATAGGCAGCAGCAGATGTCTCACAGTTACAGAAATTACTCAAACACAGGCAGCAACAACACACATGCAACAATAAGTGAAAGAATACAAATAAAATAAAAAATTAAATTCAAATAAAAATAAAAATAAAAAAGTCAGTTAAAATGACAATCAATCTAATTGAAACAGTTACATGTTATGGACTTGGCCTCAAGGATTTGTAGTTTAGATTTAAAAGCACTTAATGAAATGAATTCAGTCATTTTCCATTCCTTCTGCAGTTTGTTCCAGGCCAAGGGTGCTAAATGGACAAAAGCTCTTTTACCAAGTTCAGTTCGGGCAAATGGAACAGAAAGCAACAAGTAGCCATGCGGACGAAGAGAATACCGATCAGCATGTTTCATTCTTTCTTTCTTTAAATGCTTAGAAAATTTCATCTTAACAAAATAAAGTTCAAAGTGTTTACATGTATTTTAAAAAAAATGAAAATACTAGACCAGAACATGAATTTAAAATGTTCGTTGCAGCCGCATTATGGTATTAGCTTCATATCTGTAGCTAGCAGTTTAGCTAGGTTTATTTTCATGTAGCATAGTTTTTTTAAACTCTCTCTGTATATGTAGAGTTATTTAGTGTCTTGGGATAATTTAAGTAGACTAATCTGATATAGATAAGCGGGGAAAAATTGCAAATAGGTAGTTAATTAGCTCAATTTAGCTATGCTGCTAATTATCGCATCATGGCTAACAGCAACTTGGCTACCAGTCAATGACATTCATGGCAGGTGAAACAGCCTTCTCAGTTTCTACGGGAGCAGTTTGACTCCACAGCAATCCATATTTAACTTTGTATCTTTTACATTTGTTTTTCCATTTATATTTCTGTGACTCTTTATGGATCGGCCATTTGTTAAAAGGTGTTACCCATACACCAAACTTTAAAATACATCTTGCTGTCTTAATTTTAACGAACCTTAACAGTTTCACTCATAGGGTCGTGTGTAAAGGGTCGTCTTGGGTCCCCTCGAGCTTTTACGCTTACTATTTGTAAAAACTGGATTGTGTGAAGCTACAAGCCGGTGTGTTTTATTTATTATTAGGCTACATTTAATTCTATATCCAAGGCTCAAAATTTTGTTGTTAGCTTGCTTAGCTTTACTCAGTAACTTAGTAATATGTCCAGAATTAAAATATTAAACTAAAATGTTTAGTTAGTCTGTTTAATTTATTTAATTCGTTTAGTATTAGGTTAACCAAATATGTGTGAAATATTGAAGCATAATAAAGGAAAAATTAGCTAAGAGGCAGAGACATTAATGGACAATTGTGAAACAGTATACTGACCTCCAGCCAGTCCTACCACACATTATAAATAAGCAACATTTAACAATCAACACATACTTTAACTTTAAATCAGATGAATACATGATTGTCCAGATCTACTAAACCATTTCGTCAAAATGTGCAAAAGCTTCACGCAGCTGCAGATGGTGGAAGAACTGATGGCACTGGGGAAAAAACTAAATAAAATTACTGCTGATTCATCCCTTTCGGGGGAGAAACAGCAAAATCCTTTGACTTTGCTTGTGGAAAACGTGGTTCTCATTTCAACAGGAACACCATCAATGGGCTGAGATGGCAACTATCAATCTTTCTAACAGAGGTTTCACTTAGTGATTGTTTCAAGAAACCAGAGTGACTTTGGTGTTTAAAACAATACCCATAAATCCAGACATGCCAAATGTCTGTTGGTCTAGTTTTAGTTATCCAGTCAGACAAACTCTCATAAACATCTTGAATATGTTACTGCACTGAACGTCAGGCTCAGACTGGATAGATGAAGTGCACAGGCAGCGGTTAACCAACCCACTGACTTCATATGATGTTTCTGTACTGGCCCGCTTCTTTTTCCTTTTCTTTTACCCCCAAATTTTAGTTCCCAAATTTAGTCATAAGAAAAAATCCTCATAATGTTTCCATCATGAGGATTGAATTATGAAGTGAGATGGGCAATGGTGATTAATGGTGTGTTACTGGTCTGTGAGCTTTTTTTTTTTCTTTTTTTTAATTTAAAGCATTAAAATATCTATGCTGAGCCCCAAAAAATGTCAGAGATGATGAGCAGCAGGATCTCCTTTGTTCTGGACAACATAAAAAAATTAGGTAAATTTTGGCTTTACACAGCCAGCTTGATGCACTACAGCATTATCTTCATAAAAGGTGGTACATCCTTTCCAAGAGGGTGTAATAAACCAAATCAGCTATGCTCTCAGTAGCATCCAAAGTCAACAGCATGCACTTACTCCACTCCCAGACACAATAATTCAGTATTTTCATGCAGTAGCTAACCAGGAATGTGAGTGAGGAAGGGAGTCTAAACCACCCTAAATAACACAAAAAGCAAGAGCAAATCATGCAGCAGCTTTTTGGAGGAACGATACATCTTTAACTGTTCTAAAGTGACAATGCTCTTATGATGAATCAAAACTATCAGAGGTACAATCAGGGCTAATGGCTGCTGTTGAGTTTGATCTAAACATTAGATTTAGGTCTTATCTCAGAGACGATATTCTCCATTGCAGCTGGAGGTATGTCAGCATTTTCCTCCTTTTTATACGTTGGTGATTCACCCAGCTTCAGACAGACAGAGTGAGGGGGGCTTTGATGTTATTAAATGAAACATCTGGACACGGGAAAAAAGAAGGAGAAAGAAGAACTGACGAAAGAAAGAAAACAAGAAGGCGACACGTGACTAAGGTTTAATGAACTGAACAAAGGAGATTTCCAAAGTCATTAAACCTCCTGTTAAGGACATCCCAAGGTCAGTTTATGCTATTTTACCTTAAATTAGCCACAGCGATGGCGACCCTGAAAAGCTCGCTCTCATCCCTTTCTGTATGCTTTCTTTCAGTGGCTGACAAATTTTAGATGTGCACACAGATCAAAGATATTGTTTATAATGGGACCACAGTGGGTTTTATCAGTGGTTGCAACAGATTTTGTCCATTTGAAAGCCTTTCATTGGGTTTATAGAGTGCAGGCACTCATGCAGCATTCACAGAGCTGCTTTCATCACTGATTATACATAAGAGCATTTTGACAATAGACTATAAAAGCATGAGCTTGATGCTCTCTTATGTTTGGCAAATTACAATGAGCTGCAGGAAGGAAGAACAGCAAGAACAAAATGTCCTGAAACATTACACGTTTAAGAGCTGAAAAATTGAAAACCACAATCAGAAAATGACAACAACACAGAGCGAGCCAGCCACCAAGCAGGGCAGCAGAGTCCAGGAGAAACACAGGCTGTCAGGTTTGGCAGACGGATCCACAGCATGATTTTAATGTAAAAATCACCAGGAAGTATCCAAAGACTGTCTGTATCGTTTAAGAAAAAATATATATGGTCAAAAAGAATTAGTGAAGACTGCTGTAAAACAGTGTATTCTGTCAAGGGAGTAAGGGTTTGGGAAAGAATTAGCAAGGAACTGAGAATAAATTGCCGTGACATCATAATTCAGGATGACTAGGGGGAAGTACTGGCATGAATGAATTTTGAAATTAGTCTCATTGTAGCTTCTTTTATTTATGCTGCTTGTCCATCCATCCATTTATCCATCCATCTATTCTCTTCTACTTATCCTTATCTGGGTTGCCGGCAGGCTGGAACCGATCCCATCTACCATAGGGAGAGGGGGGGCGGGGTACACCCTGGACAGGTCGCTAATCTGACCCAGGACTAGTTGCTGATAGGGCTAGTAATCTTAGTCTTAGTATATCTGACATCTGATTGTTTATTGTCAAGCAAACATCTGTTGCAAAATAATTCAACATGTCAATGTTACAATTTTGGTTTTAACAATTATACAGTTATACAAATACTGAATTTCTCTTTGTTGCATATGTTACAACAACTTCATTTTAACTACATGCCTCATGTTATTGTTACTTTTTTATTCCGTTTTTATGGTAAGTCTCCCTTCACACAGAGAAGTACAGCAATGGATAAATTGATGTTTATTAAACAATTTGCTAATTAATATTTATTATCTATCAGTTAATTAGCAAGAATAATTGTTAGATTTCCAGGTTGTGGAAAAAAATGACAGTATATTTGTAATTATGCTTGTGGATAATAACCAGATAAACAGGTTGAAGCACTACAATAATGCAATGCAATAGGTTTTGTAATAAACTGAAGTATTGTTTTGTACTCTGACACAACCACAGCTGTTTCAAAGTAAAATGCACATACTATGCATAACTTATGCTGCAAAAGTAACTCTTGCTGGCAGATAGTACAGCAGATAGCGTGGTTGTTTTTGAAGCACTTTCCTCCAGCCTTCACTGGGTTTTACTGGCTTGGCTCTGCATGATGTCATTTGAGGAGCTCGAGCCACTGTCTCATATTTCTGAAACACTTGGCAGCTTGTTGTGTGCAGACTGTCCAGACAGCATGATTTTTTACCAGTTAGTGTCAAGTAGGTTAAATCAAAATGATTACTGCGAAAAATAAGTTATAGTATTAAAATAAGTTTTGATATCACCTAATCAGTGTTCATTTTGCTAGTGTTGAGGGGAAATTGTAGACTGAAACGTGCCCCGCTTAGATAAACCCTGGCTCCTCCTCTAATTTCTCAATCGGCGCTTGAATAAAGACACCTGAAGCCCATTGCTCAATCCCCCCTTGACTTTCGGGTTGTATTTTTGTGGGGAAGTTGATTTATTGTACACTCACTATCCAAAGTATGTTTAGTAACTCCCTTTTTTGTTTTGGTTACTGGTGTTTGTGGACCAGTGGAGGTTCACCCCGTGGTGACCCTGTGTTATGCTGCCCTCTGCTTGATGGTGGTGAGTACGGTTGCAGCAATTAAGGTGGCAAATCAGACTGTAGGAGAGTGGACCCCAGATACAACACCCCCCTCCTCCTTCACACACACACACAGACTGGTTTATCTCTGCTGCTAGTTTAAGGCAATTAGCGGCCCTGGACACTCGCTTGCCTGGCTAGCTGCTGTTAACCATTTTTGTGCTGTTATTGTAATTTTTTAAGAAACATAATAAAGTAACTTAATTATTGAAACTCTGTTGTTTTTGTTTGGGCTTTTTCTTCATTGCAGCTCCAATCTCATTTCTTGATTTCTTTATTTTTATTCTTTATTTGTTACTTTTACTGTCAGCTGGTAATATAATCAAGCTTTAGATTATAATTTAGATAAATATTTCCAAAGTTGCAATTCTCTGGTTGAACACACTGGTAAAAATCCAGACATTAGTTTTACTTTTTCTCCATTTTATATTAACTGTTTTTCGTTTTGAGGCAGAATTTTATTGATTTAATACATCACTTGCTGCCTTTTCGGGCTTTACATCTTTTTTTTTTTTCTTTTACTTGTCATAAATTATGAAACTGAATGCTGTCATGGATGAGGATTTATTTTTATGTGAAGTCTAACCACACAATAAGACGAAGGCAGAGCAACTGTAGGTATTAAGAAAGAAAGTGGATAGATAAAGATGAAAGTTGATAGATAAGATGGTATAAATGGGGAGTGGGACACAAAAGCCTCTTGTGCTATAATGGACTCACTGTCAATAGCATAATTTGCACTGAGGGTACATTCAAAACAGATGTCCTTCCAGTGTTAAGTCTTACACGGGCTCCCCCTGCTGGGGAAAGTTTGTGATAACTGCAGAAGCACAATAACCAACAATCAACCAAAACCATTTTAATGATATTTATTTGTCATCAAACCCACATTGCTGGGATGTATGCCACATGTGCCAATGCACCATTATGAAGTAGTTTTTATGAAAAGGTGGAAAGCCTTCTGTCTACTGTATAAAGTATACTTGCATCACCTAAAATCAGTGTTGAGCAGTGATTTAACAATAACAGAGTTAAAGTAGACCTATTGTGCTCATTTACAACTCAATTTGTATTTTTAGTCTTTACGAGAGTAATGCTGGGCCTATGAGCAGCTCCTCAAATAAGCCATTTAGCTTGGTTCTTCTATCAAGCTAATGTTCTTCTGGTTGGCTACCACTCATAAACAGAGGTCAGCCAATCAGAGATGTCAGAGATGTGTACCTGAGATTATATTAAGGATATTCCCTTTTATCAACATTATACCGAGCCAATAGTAAAACAAACAGCCTGAAACTGAGTATTTAAGGAAGCGATCAGGATAACTTTTACATAAGCTGATATTATTATTTAATATGAGCACTTTAATATGAAAATGATAAATCATGCAACTGATCTGATTTGACTGATTTCATTTAAAAACTGTAAATAGCATCTGTCTCTGTTTCATTCCATGAACATCCCTGAAAAATGTGACAAGTTTTCAGTTCCACGACATGTATTTTTAATATAAAAAACACAAGTTATTAATGTTATTGTCACAGTTTTTAAAGACTTAAATTTCAACATGTTTGAGAGGTGTAAGGAAATTAATAAATTGCAAGTTATAGGCAATATTTTTTCCCGCTAAAAACATTTCTCTTCTTTCTGGAGTTTTCCTTGTTCTTCCTGTGGAGCCACTGAAGGCGAGCTCTGTCTGTTGTGCCCTGGTTGGCTGATGGGAATGTCCGGTCTGGAATAATCTCCTTCAGTTTGCTCAAGAAAAACATCTCCAGGTTTCGACCAGCCTGAGCCACCTCTGAGTCTGGCTGCACAGCACAAGGAGAGAAAAAACAACCCACAGTGACCTATGATGAATTAGCTTACCAGAATAAAGTCATATTTGAGACCAAGCAGGTGCAAGGTGATCCTTCCAGATTCAAAATCAGATTTCTATTTTGGTTAAACTTATTTTAAAATACCTCAGCACTTACTTGATTACCATACAGTTTACACAAATATCCACGTTCCCATGGCATATTGTCTACTATGCCATAACCATGTACTCAGCACTGAGGAGAAAGAAAATCAAAGACTACAGATTTCCTCCAATATACATTATAATAACTGCCTTGGCTGTAAACATCTTCATTCCTGGTAGATATAAGTAGTAAATCCAGAGATTTGATTGATACTTGATTTGCAGATGAACACAACCTTGACTGGCAGGCCCCATGTGAAGAAAGAGGCCCAGCTTGCTGATACACGTGGAACTTATCTCCACAGACTGCAGTGCAGGAATAACTCAATTATACCAGAAATTAGGTCAAAGTGGGAAATCCGCTCATATTCCTTACGTAATTGAAAGTAGCGCAGTTCTTGAACATCAACAAGACGTCATCAACAAACTGCTCAGCAGTGAAGTAGTGGAGAGTGTTGCTCTTGTCCAGTTTCCTGCGGATCACTGACAGGTCGATGGGCCTTTTGATGATCTGGTAGTAGTTTCGAGCCTGGCACACGAGAGCATAGATTTGATGTAAGATCACAGAGGTGGAACATTTTACATCCTCAGTTAGGTTGTAACAATTTCGCTAACAGCGATGTCTTGTAGTTATTGCTGTATATATAAATATGCACTGTATATTTAAACCGTTTGGTGCTCATGTATGTCACATTACTGCTGAGGTGATTTGTTGTTGTTGGACTGACCAGAGGGCTGACAGGTTCATGGAAAGGAGCGCTGAGGATTTGACAGTATAACAGCAGAGTCAACTTCTCACATCTCTGCAGACAAAAGAGCAAAATCAGTTCAAGCTTCTTTACAGTGGAGCACAACACGGATTTATTACACAGGATAGAGGCGAGTGTGAAAACGCAGGCTGATCTGGTTTGTGTAATAAACATTGATAACCCTCACGTGACACGGTATTTTAGTCATTTATGGCCCAAATATATTTCACACAGGAATACTTTATTAATACTATACTGTTTTCTTTAATTATTACAGATATTATAAAGTGTTATTAATTATGGTTTTCAATAAATGGTAAATGGTTCTTATACAGCAAATTTTCTACTCTATTAAAGCACTCAAAGCACTTTGCACAGGAGATTGTTTGCTTCAGAAAAATCTGGATGCAATCCACTTAATTTTGGTGAGGGAGCAGTCTGGGCAGAGGGGGCAATAAACCAAGCTGTTTTCATCATCACTCTGGCCATTAATTGTCTAATAGAAAGCTTCTGCACCAATAAATATTACTGTTGTAAGTCTGTTAATCAATGTTGACCCCAAACTGGACTCAAAAACTGCAATAAAATCAAAGCTTAAACCTTAACAAATGTATATATATAGAGAGAGAGTCATAAATGAGTCTACACAACTTAAAATTGTGTGGATTCTTGCCACACCGGTGGATCAATTTCAGTTGGAGAGTAGCCCTTTAATAGTTAATAGTCCTTTAATTTCACAGTAAGTGTGTGTGACCTGGCGTCTTCACACTCTTCCCCAGACAGCTCTCTCACCAAAACTAAGTGAATTGTTTCCAGATTTGTCTGAACCAAACAATCTCCTGTAAGAAAGGATCAACATTTAAGGCCATCTTCACAGCAACAGAATGAAAATAAGCATTATAGCTTTAATTTAGGAATTAAACCAGCCTTACCCTCTGGTCCAGGTTGGATAGTGTATAAGGTGCCTTGACTCCCTCGCAGGAGTCCATGATCTCACAGTCGTAGGCCTCCACGGGCTCCTGCTCACTTCTACACAGAGTACACACCCAGTCACCTCTGTGGAATACACAGGACCACAGTCCATGAAAAAACACATTAAACCCATATGTCATATATCCAGATTTGTATGTTCACACAGCACTTACAGCGGGAAGCTGCTGAGAGGAGGTATATGACAGCCTATGTGATAAACTTTGGGGCAGCGGTCACAGCAGAGCAGCTCTCCTCCGTTCAGACAAACAGCGCAGAAATCTTCACTCTCCTCAGTCCCAGCCTCAGCTCCAGGCTGCTGGGTGGATGAGTCGGCCTGTTCTCCCAAGCATCTAATTTCACTTCTTTGATCTTCACCATCGTCCACTTGGATTATATCAACCACACATGTACTTTCAACTTCATCCTCCGGGGGCAGGCATTGGTCCTGATCTGCTTCTTCTTCTCCTGGATCCAGTTCAATAACCAGAGTCTGCTCTGGATCTGGATCCAGATAAAATGCTTCAGATTCAGCTTTCCCATCATCAGATCCACAATCAAACAGGATGTAAGGCTGATCTGGATTAGAGTCACAGTCAAAGCCTGAGTCCTGCTCTGGCTCTCCAGAAAGGGAGCTGTCAGGACAATATGGTTCAGTCCAGGATGTTGGACTGAGATCACATGGCTCTACTGGTTTAGGCTGGAATGATCCTTCAGTTAGCTCCAGTATATCTTCCTCAGTTTGACTGAATCCATTCTGTTAGCAGAGATCAAGACACAGAGGTTAAAAAAAAGAACTTATCTTTGTTGTACATGAAAGTGTTTAGACCTTCAGCTCTGTACCTGTTCAGAAATATTTAATGACACATTGTCACAGAGCTCAGCTTGTTTTTGGCAAGGCAGACGTTGCAAAGACACCACAGGCTGCAGTGATGATAAAGACACAGACTGGAAGTTCAGACGCTCCAGGCTCACTACAGGTATGCAGGAATTACCCAGAATCCTCTGGGCCTCTGGGTGAATCCTGTGAAATTGAAGGTGTCTTATGGCAGTGTCTTCAATTCCATTACCAAGATTATTTTCAGCATAAAGTCTCAGTGAGGCTAAATTTCTTAACCGGATTCACCCAAAAATGGAAAAAACAACACTGATAAAGAAATAGTTCAGCATTTTCCAAGACTTTGGAGAAGTTCATTGATAGGGCAAGCTTTTAAAAGTGATTATCAAAGGTTAGCATTAAGAGTGTAAAATTCATAAGAACATTTTCCATTTTAAACCCATGGAAAGAACAAACAAAAACAATCCTGCCTAAACATTGCTGCAGATCAAGAAAACCACTTTGAGGCAACAACATTCCCCAGTGCCTCCCCAAAAAAGGGCAATACACAACAGAAACAATTTAGGAACAGGCATGACAACGACCCCAAACCTATGTCACCCTGACTTTTGCTGGGCTTTATGATCATGCAGCTACAGAAACTATAAATAGCACTCAAGTCCAAATGAATGTATTCTACTACACTGTGGACCGTGGATATCTGTCACCATCTGATCTGGCAATAAAAGTGTCTATAAACTGGCTGCCCAGTCTGTAACGTACCAAAGCATAGATTGGTTTGGATAAAGAGGACTTTAGGTTCATCCATTGCTCTGTTGTCATCCTTTAAAATCAACATGGCTTTACCGCAGCATACTCCCCTTTTTTACCTTAATCTTCTCAATAAAGCTTTAACACTTTTGTCTGGAGGCCTTTCCCATTTTTCAGATGACGGAGATGTTGCTTTTGTTTTTCTCTCATAAGACTGGTTTGGCTCCTTTTCCACCTCACAGAATCCAGTCATGCTGACCTATTTTGTTTAAAAATTCAAAAAAAGAGACTTTGCATTATTTTCATCTTTCTAAAATCCCATTTACTCATCTCTCATTTACTACTAGTTGTAGTGATGAATCCCTCCTTCTTTAAAACATTGTTTACATCTATATTCACATGTTCTGCCCGGGGGGTTGGTTCCTCTGCTGTGGTTGCCAGATTTGGACCAGTCTCAGATGGCATGGCCTCCAGTGCCAGCCTTACCCTACACTTGGCTACCCATGGTAACATGGTGGCTCGCCTTTGTGGGAAGTTGCCATAGCGTCTGCGAGGCAAGTCTGCCATCTCCAGGAGACTGGGCCTCTTGGGGTGAAAAAACAGAAGAGAAAACAGAGAAGAAGCCGATGGTTTAAAATCTTCTGTGTGCTCAGTGTTTGACCGGGGGGGAAAAAGTACAAAACCATAAAAGAGGTAGATTAAGAATCAGCAATGTAACACTAATATAACTGCTCATTTGCACAAAGAGTAACTTTTACAACACAAAAAGAGACGTTATGAGCATAACAAAAAGTTACATCACATTAACGTACAGAAGGAATCAGGTATTAGGTGAATTATGATCAAACATTACCTCAGTTTGAAGCCAAGTGATGAAAAAACAAGATGTCTGCTTCAGAAAGTCAGGTGAATGTGTCCTCAGGTGGATGTGAGCTGAGCAGAAGAGAAATAGAAATGTTCCATGTGTCCAGTGTCAAGGGGAACTCAAATGATTTGATTGGTGGAGTGAAGATTCAGCCTCAGCCCCCTGATATTTCAGCACAGCTCACAAATAGAAACAGCAAACAGGTATTTAATATTTAATGCGTTTCCCAGTAATCATGTGATGCCTTTTTGTCCAGTAGGTAAAAGATATATTGAGGGTGTAAAAATAAAAGCTCTGCATGTAAATCAGCTATGAAAATATTTGTATATTGTAAAGCCAAAAACAATGTGACAGTGTGTGTGGTTGCTAATAAATCTGTAGCTCTATCAGTGGTTGGCCACAAAACAACCCCTATGCTTTATTTTCAAACTTTATTAATGACATAAAAAGATTTTGTTTACAAAACAGCTTTGTTTTGTAAAAATGATGGAATTCCTCTTTAACGTACAAACCAAAGTCTAAAAACGTTTGGACACTGTTCCATTCTGCTTTTATTTACAGTTTTGCACAATTCGCAAATCTCATATTTCATTTACACAGAAAAGCTATCAAATGATTAAATTGAGAAAAACTATCATTTATAATAAGATGATTTTGAATTTGAAGGCAGAAACACATCTCAACAAAGTTACATTAATGAAATGAAAAGTTAATATTTGTCTAAAATTGGTGCACTTTCTCGTTTTAAAGATTTAACGCGTTGTCTACAATCTGATTGTTGTGAACAAAATATGGGTTTTCAAGGTATTACAACTATTGCATTCTGTTTTATTTGCATTTTACAAAACAACCAAATGTTTCTGGAACTGGGATTATAAAAAATAACCTTTTAAATTTTGAAACACCAACATTGGAGTTTGTGTCTTTTATCAATTCATATATCAGACTGCAAATAACTGATTCACTGTCTTGTTTTACTGTTCCTGTTGATGGAAGTTAAGATAATTTTAATAAAACATTTTCTATATACTTTTTTAATTTAGTAAAGATTTTCCTCAATCTGATGGCCAGGCTCTTTACAAAGGCCAGAAAAATACATTTGAGATGGACTCTTTGACATGATACATATTTCCCCTTTTAAGCCAAATGAAATCTTTATCATGGTTTCGTGTGAGTAAAGTGGCATCAAATTGAAATACTTCAAAGCAGAACAAAACTTTGGGACACGCTTCTACAGAATTATTTATCTCTTATATTAACCTTTATTTCCTTGTTTCTGAAATAGAGACAAAAAGTATAACTTCAAACACATTAAATATATATACACAAGATAGATTAGGGATTAATGACAAAAATGTCCTTACTTGTTCAGTGGTGCTGATCTCTAGGGCTGCAAAAAGCTGGTGGCATGGCAGAGGTGTGTCTTACCTTCCTTCAGAGGCTGATTTTGCAACCTGTTATTCTGGCCAATGACAAGTTACACGCTGGACATTTCACTCAAACTTTGAATAACAGACTGACTTTATGTAAATCACCTTTAACTGTGTCTGTTTGCGGTTGCGTCGCCACAGAAACCCAATAAAGCTACGTGGACATGTGTGACTACACGTCATCTTTAACTGTGTGCACGTGATCCAAGCCTGTGTGTGTTTTTACTCAGGGTTTATATTCTCTGCATAATGTGTCAGGGTACTGTTATATATGATGATTATATGTTGAAATAGTTATTATAATATCATAGTCTTGTAAGACCTGGCATTTCACTTTTGTCCTCTGTGGAGGACATGTGTCTGAGACCACTACATCAAGCCCCATGTGTGGAATCTATGCGGCTCCTAATGAACTGTCGAGATGTTTATGGCATGAGTCAGATAACCTAGCATCCAAATTTGCTAGTTCCTAGTTATAGTCACTTCAAGAAGTCGAGACAGATTCTTCAAGATTAGGCAGTCCATCAAAGTTATCTCTTATAAGAGGAAAAGAATAAAGCCCTCTTGAAGGTGAGACCCCTCTTAAGCACTTTTTATCCATAATTGACGTTGGATCTCATTATTTTAGCCCTGCTCAGGTTCCTCAAAAACTGGTACGTCCCGAGCATTTTCCTTCCTAATGTCTGATTGCCATCTCAGCAACTATCTCACTCAGCCCTCTGTCAACCATGTATGGTCATTTTAGTGAGCGACATGACCTGAAAACCCAGAATTATTTCTGTCAAGGTTCGGCTGTATAGCAGGCAGAGGTAGGAGCCAAACACAGGGCTCAGAAACAAAGAGATCAACTAAAAGAGGCAGCTTTATTTCCTGAAAGACGAAACTCCACCCAAAAATTAAAAACTGTGAAACTAGAACCTGGGAGCTATAAGCTAGAAACAGACAACTAGCAATTAGCAGCCAGGAAGTTACAAGGGAAACACAGAACACAAGGACCCACACGAAGCCACAATGAGCAGAGGGAGACTGAGGACTAAAACACATACACAGGATAACGAGAGGTTGGACCACAGGTGGGAGCACAGCTAGAACTAATTACAAACTAACAGGACATCGAAAGCAAAACAGAACACAGTGCACACAGGGCAAAGACTACCAAAATAAAACAGGAAACAGATGGACCAAACACAAAAGGCCAGGAGAAACGAATACTGAGACGAAACAGACTAGATACACTGAACACAGGGAGGGAACAGAGACAAGGCTACGAAGACAAGTGCAAAAACACTGAAGATGGAGAGAAAGGGCGAGAGCGAGGAGCAGAGAGTGAGAGTTAGGGAACAGAGAGACACAGAGAGGGGAGATGTAAAAGGAACTACACCTAACAAATCTAAATCACAAGCAATATACAATAAAATCAGAAAACTCATAAGTTTCCTTATGAAAAAGTCCTCTTAGATTAAAGACTGGTCCTACTCACCGACTGGCCTCCCCTATAGTCCAGTCATCCACATGGGCAGTTACAAACACTCTAATACACCTTGCTGATGCACCCATCACATTAGAATTGGGGCAGTAGTTTATAGTATTCCACTAAATTTGAATGTCAAAAGTGAACTTCAATTAAACGTTAATATTTAAAATATTAGTGTTTGTTGCTCTAGTGTGAAACATTCGATTTCATTTTCTTTCCTCGTGTTTGTCCTCAGCCATCCAGGATACTTTGGTAAGGTGGGCATGAGACATTACCACCTGAAGAGGAATACCTCCCACTGCCCTACCATCAACCTGGACAAGCTGTGGACACTGGTGAGCGAGCAGACCAGGATCAACTACAGCAAGAAGCCCGATGGACCCGCCCCCATCAATGTTGTGCGTGCTGTAAGTATTGCCAAATGTTGCCATTATTAAAAATGTTCTCTCATTAAAACGTCTCTAATTAGCAGTTTTTGTCATAATAATTGGACCTTTCATTCAGTTAAAAGGACTAGATCACATCTTTATGGGAGTTCTTGTTGCTCTACTTTACTGTAGCTTGGAGTAGGTGGTGGCATGTCGACTTGCCATTTATATTTATTTAGAGTTTGTTTCTCCAATAGATCCTTCTGTGTCAATTTCAGTAATTACTTCCTCCAAACCACCAACGTGTCTTTTAGACCTCATTCCTACAAAACTGCTCAAAGAAGTTCTGCCATTTATTAATGCTTTAATCTTAAATATAATCAACCTATATGCCTATGTAGCACAGGCCTTCAAGCTAGCAGCAGTTAAACCATTACTTAAAAAGCCATCTCTTGACTCAGCAGTCTTAGCTAATTATAGGCCAATGTCCAACCTTACTTTCATCTCAAAAATCCTTGAAAGAGTAGTTGTCAAACAGCTAACAGATCAAATGCAGATGAATGGCTTATTTGAAGAGTTTCAGTCAGGTTTCAGAGCTCATCACAGCACAGAAACAGCTTTAGTGAAGGTTACAAATAATCTTTTTATGGCATCTGACAGTGGACTCATCTCTGTGGTTATCCGGCTAGACCTCAGTGCAGTGTTCGATACTGTTGACCAAAATATTCTATTAGAGCAATCAGAGCATGTAGGCATTACAGGTACTGTGCTGCAGTGGTTTGAATCATATCTAACTAATAGACTCCAATTTGTTCATGTAAATGGAGAGTCCTCTTCACACAGCTGTCATGGAGTTCCACAGGATTCCTTAATTCTGTTTACATTATACATGCTGCCTGCAGAATCATTAGAAGGCATAGCAGCCATTTTCACTTCTACGCAGTTTACTCCCAACTTTATCTGTCCATGAAGCCAGCAGGCTTAGATTTCCCGAGTGTGATGAACAGACAGGGACCCAGTGAAGTGCTTGCTCATAGGGGTCATATGATTGTTGGGTTTTTCTCTGTACCTATGAAGTGCCTTGAGGTGACTTTTGTTGTGATTTGGTGCTATATAAATAACATTGACTTGAATTGAATTGAATTGAATTGAATTGACTTGGGTTCAGGTTCATGCAGAGGTCGTGACAGGTGGCGGCGTGATGGCGGCGTGAGGTCCGTGGCACGTGGCGGCATCCATGGCTGCACAAAATTGTAGAAATGGATGATTTCTGTAAATGTTAGATTTCCATTCATCTAATTGTAATTTTCATGAAATAAAAAGGCATTGTACCAGAAACAGAAACAATGTTGTTATATTACATCACATCATTCTGTAAACAAACAAAACATTAGTCAACTTTTGTTTATCAGTCACTGTACTTAAATTATCTAAAGAAAATATCTAAATAGTTTTTTCTTCTGGATCTCAGAAGGATATTCATGTATTATTTTTGCATAGTGATTAGTTATTATCATTAGCTTGGGTTTTCAAATATATATTTGTTTGATGTAACATGAGAATTTAATTGCTAAAATACAAGTAGAACCCGTTTAATTCTATCAATGTCAGACTTTAATCGTATCACTTTTTTTGTTAAATTCACAATTGTCTTCTTGGACTTAAAAAAAGAAAGCGAATTTTCAGTTGACTCTTGTGTCGTTTCGATCCTCAATCACCAGATGTCGCTATGGAATTATTGCACTTTGTATTGTTGGGGGCAAATCTCGCACAAAATCGCGTTCGTTCCGAATCCCGTTCCTCTTTCAACTAGCCTCCAAGATGGTAGGTTCTACGTTTTATCCCTGTGCATCCAAACTGGGTTAAATCTACTTCCATCCTTACTAACCTGTATAAAATAATCCACTTTAGATGGTGTCTTATAATACACTCATGTTGTAGGAATAAATGCTGGGTGTTATTACCGTTATTTACTCATTTTTGTGAGGACTTTGATGGGTTCACTGTGTGATATGTCGCTTCTCCTGGGCCTCGGCTCTAGCAGGGAACCTAGTTTTACCCACACGCAGAAAACAAACATTTGTAATTTTTTTTGACAACGGTAGTGAGAGTTAAATGTGCAAGGTGGTGGTGGTGGTGTAACCCTGAAACAACCATTGGCATAAAGCGTTAAACCTTCCGATAAAGATGGTTGAGCTAGCATTAGCCTCCTACCTGCTAAGCAGCATGCAAGTACTCGGGGACAAACTCAGCGGTTTACTTTAGCTTTTCTGTGGGGAAAACATGCTATGTATGCTCATTTTATTACAGATTCTTAGCAGACTAACATCACAGTCGACCTGCCGGTCTGTTAAGTCTGTTGCTTTGCTAGACGGGAGCTAATGTTTCAAATAAACCTCATCCTTTTTTTAACAATAACTGCAAAATCTTTGCTCACAGCCTACCAAGAAGTCGAAGACCAGGAAACTCCGAGGACATGTCAGCCACGGACATGGTCGCGTTGGTGAGTATACTCTTTTTGACACAAGTTTTAATTGATTGTTTTTCATCCCCGGACGATATGGAGATGGAGTAAACGTTTACCGACTCTCTCCACAGGCAAGCACAGGAAGCATCCTGGAGGTCGTGGTAATGCTGGTGGCATGCATCATCACAGAATCAATTTCGACAAATAGTAAGTCACTCATAATGATATTAGTGAAATTTGAGTACAGTGTGACTACTGTAAAGTAGAACTCAAGTAAACCTGGCTTCCCTGTATTTGGCCATAAAAGTCTTTGTAAGGTAATATGTCTAAAAATACACAGAAGTATGCTTTTACCTCAGATATTTAAGTTAGATTATGATGTCCCTAAGTGTTGCCTGATATGATTTCGGTTGTTGTGTTGGATTCCTTTAGAGATAAAGCCAGGTTTTGTGGCTAAAGCAGTAGGGCTGAGTAATATGAGGAAAATCGAATGTCACATTTTTGGCTGTATCACAAAAAAAACTATTTTCAGCCATATAGAGCTTAAAATTGCACTGCTATACTCTTTCAAATTAACCGTTTTATATTTTTGACAATAATATATGAATGAATTGAAATGTTTGGGGGGGGGGTTCCATTTGTTGCACACAGAGGTTTTTGACAAATGGCAATACTGTCACAGTAAGTCTTTCTGTGGTCAACACTAGATGTTTAACAAAAGATCATAGCAACAAAAAAGGACATCGGCAAGAATTCACGAGACAAATTAAAACAATTGAGATTAGAAAGATGCTCTTTTGTTCTTATAACATAAAAATTGTGAACCAAAAAATGTGATGGCCTTAAATTACAGGAATGAACGTTTAGATAGTGGCTATAAAAACAACTAACCTACAACCGTCGCAGGTATCACAGCTGGTTTATTTAACGTTTCCTTTGCTGTGTGGGAGACGCTGACATGCAGGGTTTAAAACAGGCTTCATTTTGCAGTGGATGACTTTTCAGCTGATGGAATAAATTCATGATACTTTTTGTGCCAGTAGGTTTATGGCATGTCTTGCAAATTACCGTATTTTGTCTCCTCCTTGTGAAATCCAAACAACAGTCTCACTCGCTCGCTCCTCTGTAACTCCGGCTGTCGCCATATTTTTCCTTATCAGGTAGTAAACACGCATGCTCAGCACAGGTAAAAAAAATTTCCGGTTGGGAGGGGGGATTAATGATGCATTTGCAGCGTGTAGGAGAAAAAAAAACTGACAGTGAATTGCATGCAGACAATAATAATAATGATAATAATGGATACTTTATTGATCCCCATGGGGAAATTACTTGTTTTTCTCTGCATTTGACCCATTCACTCAGTGAAGCAGTGGGCAGCCCACTAAGCAGGCGCCCGGGGAGCAGTGTGTAGGGACGGTACCTTGCTCAGGGGTACCTCAGGGTAGCCGTTAAGTGGATTCGAACCGCCGACCTTCCGATCATGGGGCGACCACTTTACCTACTGAGCTATCCCTGCCCCCAGACAGCTTTATATTGCGGCAATTTCCACTTGATGTTTATGTTAAAACCATTTTAACCATCGTTCGTGGAAAACACGTGATACATCAAGTATATTCGATGTATCACCCTATTCTATATAGCTGTAGTGTTTCCTAGATGAGGCTTTACAGTAATAGTTTATTTTAACAATATATTATTGTGTACTATAGAGCTTGCTGTAATATATAACAAAATTAATCGGCGGCAAATTCAGCAAGTCCCTCAACCTGTAGTCAGACTCGAGTTATATCAGCTGAGTTGTGGCTGCTGACAATAGTCCCTGTTCTGCTCCGCAGCCTTGGTGAGCTACAGCAGAACAAGGACTACTGTCACTGTAGGGCAGTGGAATTGGAGTGTACCTCACACAGGCAGAAGAGAGTTGAGGTAGCTGATTGAGATGCCACCACAGCAGCTTGGTCAGTCTTTCTGTAGGTTAATACCTAAACAGCTGCATTTTCAAAGAAAGAGTAAAAATTTCATCCAGTAAATCAGAAACATGGTAGACCATCCCCACTACGGAGCTTATTTACTCAACCCAAGTCTACTTGGTGAAAACTGCCATGCAATATATTATTGAAAGATCTGGAGAGCAGTGCACTGATACTGTGTATTATGGACACAAAGAATTTATTGAACCTTCTCCCAATTTGGGGACTGTGCTCATCTATGGAACACATTTATGCTGGGTTAGTTCTGCTGTCCAGTTAAGAGATGTGCTGATTAGTTTTTACCTGCTTGTAAAAAAAGGCTGTAGGAAGAGAAATGCATTTATCTAATGTTTCTATAGAGACTAGAGTCTCATCTTGACAGACTTCATTGTCTTGGTGTGCTTGAGTCCTCTTAGATTAAAGACTGGTCCTACTCACCGACTGGCCTCCCCTATAGTCCAGTCATCCACATGGGCAGTTACAAACACTCTAAAACACCTTGCTGATGCACCCATCACATTAGAATTGGGGCAGTAGTTTATAGTATTCCACTAAATTTGAATGTCAAAAGTGAACTTCAATTAAACGTTAATATTTAAAATATTAGTGTTTGTTTCTCTAGTTTGAAAACATTCGATTTCATTTTCTTTCCTCGTGTTTGTCCTCAGCCATCCAGGATACTTTGGTAAGGTGGGCATGAGACATTACCACCTGAAGAGGAATACCTCCCACTGCCCTACCATCAACCTGGACAAGCTGTGGACACTGGTGAGCGAGCAGACCAGGATCAACTACAGCAAGAAGCCCGATGGACCCGCCCCCATCATCGATGCTGTGCGCGCTGTAAGTATTGCTAAATCTTGCTATTATTAAAAATGTTCTCTTGTCATAATAATTGGACCTTTCAAATCTTTACGGGAGTTCTTGTTCCTCTACTGTAGCTTGGAGTAGGTGGTGGCATGTCGACTTGTCGGCATTGAGTATCACCTTAGGAAATTGGATTGTTGTTGAGCAGCTGGAATCAGACATCAGAAACCGTTTTCTTTTTTTAAAGAACAGGTGTCCTTTAAACAGTTGAAACACTCATAGTGGAAAGTTAAATGTTTTGGATGGGTTTCTGATGAATTTGGTGCAAAAGTGTACGTGGTGCTAATAAAACAGATTTAAGACTTCTTGGTTTTCCTTAATTTTTCTGCTTTCAGGACTTTTTTTTCCCCCATTTTACACAACATTATACTCAGACATTTACATTTTTAAAGAGCTATAAATTCTGGATTTGTACCACATAATTTTCCTGTTTTCAGTCATTGAAAATTATTTCTTTTTGTAAACATAATTTCATTTTAATAGAAAAGTTACTCTTGTCTATTAAAACTTGACTTTTGTTTGTTTGTTTGGCTGCA
Organism: Copadichromis virginalis; assembly: GCF_057382275.1. Lineage (NCBI taxonomy): Eukaryota > Metazoa > Chordata > Actinopteri > Cichliformes > Cichlidae > Copadichromis > Copadichromis virginalis. The sequence continues at coordinate 23,309,295 of NC_140624.1, forward strand.
TTTTGCTTATTGTGCTCACGTTAGCACACTCCCTTCTTACAGAAAGTTATACTGGGCATAGCTCTACCTGATGCAGCCCCAAAGGGGATTTGTGTCTCTGGCTAGAGTTGAACCAGCATCCTTTTTCCTCGCCAAGCCAATGTCTAACGTTTGTTTTGTTGGGTCGACAGACTTTTTTTACTTAACTAGTGTGGTTTTGTTTGTGGTGGTTATCAGTTCATCTTAGGTTGGCTTACATGTCGTAGTTTTAGCTGTTAGTCTTATTAGATAATATTACAGTGTATTGTCAGATAAAATAATGATCTCCACCTGTGCTTTACTTTGCAGGGTTATTACAAAGTCCTGGGCAAAGGCAAGCTGCCCAAGCAGCCTGTGATCGTCAAGGCCAAGTTCTTCAGCCGACAGGCCGAGGAGAAGATCAAGGCAGCGGGAGGAGCCTGCGTGCTGATGGCATAACGATCCTGTCTGTGTGTTTTTGCAGAAATAAACTGTATAAATGGAAACTGGTGTGTGTGTAATTTTTTTCGCCCCACTCCTAAGTTGCAATTTGATTAGCATGGAAACTGAAGAGATGCTGTTAATTTTGATTGAAAGGTGTGAGGAGCAGAGGAAACTTTTTCATGTGAGGAAATCACCTGGATCCTCAGCACTGTTGGTCTTGTCCTTGTAAAATCTTTTTGACAAGTGTCAAAGTTACAGACTGAACAATATTCAAAAATGCACAGACTTCCTGTTTGGTTCTTTTAATATAGCAAAAGTCAGTCGTTTCTAATGACTTACAATGAAACGGTATTGCTATGCTTTTGGTAATAATATAAACTCACCAAAAAAATACAAATGTTGCCGTATGTGCTTCAGAAAGTCAGCACTACATTGAACAATTAAAGAAATGGTCAGAAAGTTAATTCTGATGTTTTTTGTCACGTCATTCTAATTAGAGGCAAAATATATGTATATTCAAATTTCTGAGGAACTTGTTTATATAGTGCTTAATCAGCTGCTTTTAAACTTCTACCTTTAAAAGAATTTTGTTTATTGGGACGTGGTGATACCCAACACAAACTACCAGATATAACTTAACAGCTTGTTTTGTAGACTGGAGGCCCGAAATGGTGTATCTAACAAGTCATGTATAGAATAAAACAGTCAAAAATAAAACTTTAATATCAGTAAATATTAAAGTTTTCTCAACTGTATCTGTGTGCAAGCAAAGCTGAAACAATTCAGTAATTGTTTGTCATGAAAGTTGTCCATTTTAAGAGCTTTCCTTGGAAACACTGGCAGTGTGCTAGACATGGCAACATGAACTTAAGAAGTTCAATTATGACTTTCACTGCAGATTAAGGATAGTTAGGGACAGTCCTGCACTTTTATTTGCGTCTCCTTTTTATTATTTTTATTTGAGGTTATATGAATTAACTAGCTGATTGATAGAAACAGAAATGCAGACTAATCCACAATCAAAATATTCATTATTTGTTTTCCACAAAACCGCACAGAAAAGATAACAAGGTAAGGTAAACGCATAAATTTCACCCTGGTTCATGATTTGAATACTTCCTCCACCACTAAGGGGCGGGCTTTAATATGTAGGATTTCCTGCCGTGTCATTTGAAAGCAGCTAAAAGCGTGACGTGAATGCGACTGAAACGAGGGAAACGTCAAAGCCAGAGTGTAAGTGTGCGGAGCACAGTTTTCTCTAACTTTGCATCCAGTAACCTGCGTACATGTTAAACGTGCAGAGCAGGTAGACGAAGTCTCCTGACACGAGGTTTGTTGACGGTTCCTGGAATAAGCAGAATGTGCTCTACATGTGACAACGTCATGCTCTAGAATGTGAGGCGTGCACTTCGAAGTGTTTCACGTCTCAGTGTTCCTGAGCTTCCATCGAGGGAAACGGGTCTGTGTTTAACAGTTCAAAGTAAGTAGCTTCAGAAAGAAGTGACAGCCCAGCTGATTTAATTTGCACGCATGCGCTGTTTCTAGGATATCCGTCCCATATGTTCTTGTTTCCCACACTGCATTTAAGGTGATTATAGTTGGTTCAAACCTTGTCGGAGGGGAAAAAAAAACATTGATCTTTGTTAACTGGCCAAGATTTGTTAACACAGTCTTATTTTTGTACTGATGTAGCTCTGTTAACTTGTTTTCTGACATATTGTGTTTCTTACGAAGCAGCTGAAAAAGGGTTTTCTCAATATCAGATTAGAAAAATCAGATGCCTATTAGATATGCTGGATCCACAGAGCAGTTTGACATCTTAGTTTTAAAAAATCCCAGTAAGTGATAAATTCTTTTGTTGTATTATATTGGTATATTTACAATTAAATTCTTGTCTTTTCAATATTTGTGTCCTGTAAAGCGATCTTAAAGCGTTCTTTGTGCCCGTTCCTTGGGTGAAGGGCACCTGAGTTTTTCCCTCCACCTGTCCATGGACAGCCAAGCCTGGCTGGAGTCCTCCCTGCAGCGCTCTGCCAGTCTGGGCTTGGAGGTGCTGCAGCGAGCCTCCAGGCGGAGTGTGGACTGGGCGAGCACTGCATCCCAAAACCCCACTATGGCAGATGAAGACACAGATATAGCTGACGAGGTGCTTTTATCTTTCGCCTTTAATATTTATAATAATATAACCTTATAATGTAATCTAAATATAAATACTTTTAATTCTTTGTTCAAAGTTTGTTTGTTTGTTTTTTTATCAGCTTGTCTCTTTTCATCTCTTGCTTTTCCAGAGAAATCCCACAGAGCTTGATGATGCCTTTGCAAAAATCACTGAGTTCATGGCACAAACCACTAGTCATTGCAAAGTTAGTGACTATGTCCCAAAGCACCTCTATGTGGACTTCAGCTACAGACCTGGGAGAATAAAATATGGATTTTGTCTTTGTTGCAGAGATTTTACAAGTCTGGTTGTTGCACGCAGCCCAGTGACATTGAAAAGAACCACATGTCCAGGTTTCACACACAGCCAGCATCTGCAAAGACATCAGCTGCGCTACCAACCAGGAAATGCGACAAATACCAAGTAATTCTGCGTTGTGTTTTTGATTATTTGGAATAGGAAAAGCTCAGAGGCTGACAAACCCAGAGCATTTAAGGCTTTATATTTAAGCAATTTACAGTAGGTAATTTGTTGGCCAAAAAAGTGGAAAAGGGAAACAAAAAATTGAGTTGGAGGCTTCAGAAAGTTAGCATTTTACAGTGGCATAGACAGTACCAGCAGAATTCAGGAAACTCCTTTGAAGTTGTATAGATGAAGTTTGCATTTCAGTTTGGGGGCCTGAGTTTTACTATTTACATGTTGTCAAAAGTTTGACTTTAATTCATCTAAAATGTAAAAAATAATCATTGCATTAAAATCTTTTTATTTGCTGCTTTCAGAACCGCGTGTCTGGATCCAGTGAGGATTTTTATATCGAGCTTTCACCTGGAACATATGCCATCACTGCCAGTGTGGCAGAGTCACAGCAGCAGACTCAGCTGGTCAGTGTTAAAGCTGGGGAGAGTGTCAACCTCACCTTTGACCTCTGACCCCTCAGCTGACCAAACCTGTCACCCTTTAATAACAACTGACCATTGCACATGCTCTTTGTTTCTTGCTTCTTGTATATAGATTTTTGCATTAAGAGTTTACATTTTATTTTACTGTAATGCACTTAAACACATTCTTACCTGCACTAAGACCACATCATTGTATTGAAATAAAATATTTTTGTAATCAGTTTTTTGTTTGGCTCTTCAACATGCACTGTACATGAGTTTACACTGAGACAATATGTAAATATATTGGCATTGTTCTCAGAGAGACTGCAGTCCCACTGGTGGTCGAGGTTTGAAGCTGGTTGTGGACAAAATGTCTCTAATGTTTGCTCTTCTTCCTCTGGTGCCAGGAAGTGACTGAAACAGGGAGCTGTGATTTGGTGAGGCACTAATTTGTGGTTCAGGGATGCTGAAACTCACAGGTTGGGTTGTCCTCCGGGGACCAGCACTCCCTGCACAAAAAAAAAATTCCATCTGAGCTCATGCATATTGCACACATATCAGAACGCATACTGTATACTGCTATCATCAAAAACAGCATGTTGCATCTTTATTGGCATTTTGTGAGACAAGTTTGCACTTATTTGTGACCATTAAACGTGAGGGTAAAAGGACTGGAAATGCATTTGTTTACAATACATCAAAAATAACATGCATGTGTTCATGTGTGCCCACACTGTGTAGCAAGCAGCATCTGCTATAAAGGTAACAGAGAATAACATTTAGTCAAAATATGAAAAACATCATCGAAAGGATTTCAGGACCACTCTACACAGCACTTACTGGGGTCTCCAGTAAAACACCCAAAAAAGGCAAAGAGGATCGGATGTTTTTAAGATTGGATAAGAACAGACTAGCAGATGGAAATACACTGATTTATGAGTTTACTAACAAAAATTCAACCAGGTAACATAAGGTCAGGTACAGTGTCTTTTGAAATGTTTAATTTCATTCACTTAAGTAGATGATGTCAAAACAAGGGATTTTAAACATGATGTCTTGTCATGATGTCTTCAATTTCAATATCTCCTGTCTTCTAACAGTAACACTCCAGTGTTCTCAGTAAATGTGTCATTAACCACTGTAGGACCCATTTGTTTATGTGATATCTCCAGTGGAATCTACCTGTGATCTATTTTTTCACAAGGTTTCTTTTTGTTTCCAGTTTTCTTTTGAACTTCTTCAGAACTTATTAACTCAGTGTGTGTCTGATTCTCACCTGGCTGCCTGTGCTGTGGTTCTGGTCCAGTTCTTCTCCAGTATCTCCAGGGAGGACGCTGTTGTTTACTTCTTATCTTCAGTGAAGGAGAAGTTGATGCTCTAGTCTCATCATGGGAAAGAGATGAGGAGGAGGAGGAAGATGGCAACTCGGGATCACTCGTCCTCACATCTGCATCTCTGCGGTCCACCTGCTTGACTTGCTCTGTTTTATCAAGTTCATCTGATTTTCCAAAGCTAGCTCCAAGGCTGGGTGGAACTAAACAGGATGAACAGTAGCAAGAGGCACATGCTGAATGGCAGCAGTCGGTGCAGTACAGCTGGGGGGCACAAAGCCAGCTGCAGCACTGATTGTGAGTGACTGCTTGGAGCTCCCGTACTATTCTGGCATGACGAGAAGCAGAAATGGGCAAAAGCAGACTTTCAGGAAGCACATACACACAACTATTCCACATCAGCACCCGGAGGCGTCTAACACCGTTACCTACAGGAAGGAAAGGTGAGCCCTTTGAGTGGATTACAGATGGTGATCATGAACAGACATTGGTGATTTATCATATGAATATTTATCTTAGGAAACAAGTCTCCCGTTTGAAAACGGTCTCATTAGAATTATTGACTATAAAGAAAAATATCCTTGATTGTATCCACACCACTGAATGTCATATGATGATGTTATAATATAAAATATACGACTTCTGCCGTACCTCCATAACCATCTCTATGTTCTGTGGCTGCCACCACTTGACCTGGACCGTATCTTCTCAGATCTTGTTCCCATGGTGACAGGACAGCGTCGCCAGGAGCCAACCTGCATGTGCAACCTCTGCTGTCATTGACCATGTCAAGTGAACAAACGAGCTGGCGCTGGGAGGAGGCAATCTCAAACGTTGCGCTTTCTGCATGGTCAAAGTCAACCACCCAAATTCCACTGCAGCCCTAAAATTGGAAGACAGTCTTCAAATATTTACTCGTCCCTTTTTTAAAATTTGGTTTTTAGTCCGTTAGCGTCTGACTTTTGGATAAGAGCAGTGACTCTGACACTAAAACTTTTTTTTTTTTACTTCGGCTCATCAGGTTATATTTTTATGATCAGTTTTTGTTGGATTGTACTGAAGCTGCATCACAATAGATTAAATGCTCTATATTTATTCTGCTTTTCCTCTGAAGACCAGGAGCTTTCCCACCACTTTTTAAATGGGATGGCACAAGGAGAGCCTTGTGAGAGATTGGCGACCTTACCTAGATCTACTCCACCACTGACGCTGTGACAGCTGGGACAGATGGGAAAATTGGGAAAACACTGGGCACAATTTTTGGGCAAAGTGCTTATTAAAGCAGTCAGTCAATGAGAGCCCTGCTCAGTGCAGCTGATGTGCCCCTGTGCACTCATCCAGATGCTAATACATTAAAAGTGGTGTGGCTGAATACCCTTAAACTTAAAGTCAGCAAATACTGTAAATGTATAGTTTCATTTTTAAAACGATTGTGCTTTTGCAGGAGTAAATAACTGAATTAGCCCGTATTAGCTGTAGTAGAAACAATATTCAATGGTCATGTGTCACCTGTATTTGTTTTATGACAGTGCCCATGTAATAAAGGCCATCCCGCTCTCTCCTGGCCAGGACTCTGCATCCTGGGAAGAATTCTGGGCTGCTTAGGGTTTGACCAGACAGGATACAGGAGGTAACCGGAAGATTGGGATTACTCCGACTGCTCCTATAGTGTTAAATTGTTGTTAAAACAATGTTCAAAGTTTAAAAAGATTAAAAATTGTGCAACTAGACCTGAGCAGGGGTGAAGATATGTGGTGCAGCTGTGGTATTGTGACAGAGGTGGAGGGACAGCACCACTTGGCTGGATTGAAGCTTGGCAGTGATGGTTGGCTCTCAGCAACGTACAGAGGAATCACCTGACAGCAGTAATAGAACCACACATACTCAGACTCACAGTCACTGTGGGGCCTATTTTTTAGAACTACCGAGCAATTCTCAGTCTATACCTTCTCCAGCGTGCCATTCAAATCGAATGGAATCAGATAACAGCTCCCCCTTGTGGTCTGTGTGAAAGACTGCAGATAGTCCCTTGTGTTTCTGTCCAGTTTATTTCCTATATCTTGCAGGTAGAAAACGTTCACAGGCCTCCCAACTGCCAGTGCAGGAAGAGCTCTCAGCACGGCCTCTGGTTGATCAGGAAAGCCTGTGAAAAGAAGGTGGACGGCATGACAGGCAGGGTCGGTGAGAGCAATACTCAGAGCAGACAAGAGATCTCCGCCTGAGCTGCAGCTGATGGAGTGAATCCAGGACAGAGCCGTGTACACTGTGTCAGGAGCACAGGAGCACATGTGGCAGGACCAGCAGGTCACCTTCAAGGGAAAGAAAGGCTCAGTAAATCTGAGGTTCTGCTCAAGCTTAAAAAAATGTCCTCAAAGTACTAAAAGCTCAGGGTGAGATTAAAAAAATGAAGAAAATGAAAGAATAAGAGTGATTAGTTATTTAAAAATCAAATCATATAAAGGTGAGGTAGTATACTATATGAGTTTACTCAATTTTGCACTTGACTGACTTCATGCACAGCTGTGATCAAAAGCCCTGTGTGTGAATTCACTGGATCAAAAATCCAAAAGAAATTCAAACTAGTGCACCTGATTCTTGTTTTAAGTTAATAGTATGCTGTACAACCATTCTACCCTGGAAATGAGCATACAAAGAAATTATTAAAAGCCCCAAATTACCAGATCCCCCTCACCTTGCTTGAAAAGCTCATGATGTTAAAGAGAGAGTCCCTGTGAGACGCTTTATTCAGCAACGTCTGGATCAGCAGGTGTTTCACTGACCCCAGAACAGCTCTCATGTTCTCAGAGCTTTCCAGGACAAACGTGATGTTGCATCCCTGCTTTCCCAGGAGCAGTGGTATCAGTGCAGCCTCACATGTCACCATCTGTCCAGATGTCATAGTAACACTGTGGTAATGGGAAGGAATCACACAGTTTTCTTTTATTTTTTGCCTTTTTTGTAAACTGTAATAGTGAAAAGACAGTGAGAAAGGGCGAGGAATCACCTGAAAATCTTTGAACTATATTTAGGCCAAATGTAACATATTATCAAAAAGCACAAAACACATAACAATGAAAATATCTACATATCTTGTGAACATTTTTTAATCTTTATTTAGATTTTTTTTTGTTTTAGAACACACTTTACCAAATTTTAAACTGAGCACCTGCATCAATTTTTATGAAAAATAATCAGCACTTTTCTAAATGTATAGATAAATTAGACAGATTTATAGATAAATTACAGTTTTTTTTAAATGTTATGTTTTTAATAATTATTCCAATTAGTCATAATGCAAAGAGGCCAACTTTAGAACTGTCTATATTACTGGATCATATTGGAATAACTGATATACTAATGTGTACGTCTCTTTAATGTTGCAATAGGTGAAGATGGGACTCATTTAATTACTTTCATGTGTGACTATATATACTGAACATATACTGTATATATTGTATATATTGTATGTACTAACTTTATATTTTGCTGGGTAGTAGTTTTTCACATTTTAATATATATATTTTTAATATTATATATATCGTTTCTTATTTTATTGTACTTTGTAATATCACCCCAAATCTACAAATTCACCATACTATCAGATAAATGTAGTGGAATAAAAGCATGTAGTCTAATCAAATGTAAAGTTAGAGGACTTAAGTAAATCTACTTCCATCAAGTTGACTCAAATACGGAGAGAAACTTGAAACATTTCTTTCTATGTCCGCAAAAATAGCAAACACAGTTATTAACCTCTTTCAGTAAAGAAAGCAGCTACAAACATGAGTCACTACAATTGAAATATAACACATTTAAAACACAGATTACATTACCTACATTTTTTGTGTCGATCACAGTCAGCTGCAGACAACAACTTCAACCCATTGTTTATGTCGGTTTCCATGGTGTTCGAGCCTGAGCTGGCCCTCTTCATAACCACTGGAGGGCCTGTTTACCTCCCAGTCGGCAGGCCGGGTCACGCTACAGTTGCTATGGTACAGCTACACAAAAACAGCAGCTGTGAAAAATGACACTAATCTCTGCAGATGTGTCAGGACTTTTCTTCTCCTAACTCTATTTGATTTTTCCTCTAATTAACAACTCGAATTAGGTCACCTTCAGCTGGTCACACATTCATAAATGGCTCTCAGATAAAATGGCACTGATAAGATTTTCATGGTGCTACAGCTCATGTGAAAAAATGAGCAAAGGCACTAAAATGTCACCGTTCATTTGTTTATTCAGTGGTACACTTTTGCCTCCGTTGGGTGATAAAACCTATCACAAGTGTCACTACAATCCTGTAAACATTAAAAGGCAGTGACCTCAATGCAAATACATGATTCAACTAGAAAATACATTTACAACATTATCAAATATAGTAGAGAAACGTCTAATCTGTATTCAGTAGATTGTGCTGAGCTCCTAATCTACACAAACTAACAGTTGTTCTCCACGGCTGCAGAATACCATGTCTGGCAGCATAATACTAATTTGCTGGATATTACAAAGAGCTAAAAATCACAGTTATATCACAATCTTAGAGATTACAGCTTCTGTTAACTACCTGCACAGCACGTACTACTGTAGCGACTGCTAATACGAGACTCACACACTCTGGGCTAAAAGAACGCTACATGTTAACCTGCAGGTGCGAGCAGCTGCAGAGTGAGAACGGCTGCCTTAAAGGCTGCCAACGTTAAGATCAGTGAAGTCATTGTGGAGCATCAGGACTTCTAAACGCAGCAAGCAAACCGGCAAACAGAAACTGAAAGTGTGTGAAGGTAGAAATCTGAAGTTCTCCAATGAGGCATCTGGTTGTAGGAGTAAATGTTCCTATTGCTTTTGGTCAGTGTGGGTTTATTTGTGGGTAGGAAGATTAGTAACCCAGGTCTCTGAAGTCTGTGGAGCTGCAGAGACGAAAGTGGGGGGAGAAGAGGCAGATTTGGTTAGACTTAGGCTTTGCCAACTTAATTAATAATTAAAGGTAAGCAAGGGTTAACATTAATGAAAGTCACCATTATTATGTTTTCCATATACTGCTACAATAATGAAAATGCAAAACTACTCCAGAAAGCAAAATGTGGTGCTTGAAATAAGCAGTGTATGGATATTTTTTTGCACTGGTTCTTTATGCGTGAAAAACTCCCAGCAATGCACAACTTTCTATAAGTAGTGGATTACACCCTAATTTAAAAATGAGAGTTTTGTGAAGGTTTTGAATGTTTGATTGCACCTCATGATATTAATTTGATAAACTGCATGATACCTTATTTTGAAAGGTATAAATATAATTTGCACAAGAAAAAAAATGTTTTTAAAGCTAAAAGATGAGAAAAACATCTTACCCTTCACTGAATTGCTTTTTGGCAAAATGAATCTGCTCCCTCACAGTTGTCCCAATCACCATGATCTGCTGTTCTGTATCGATTACACACTGCAAAAACAGAAATGTCAAAACATTACAGAACCGCGTTGGTTATAGTAGAGCCATTTTAGTTAGTGTAGTTAATCATCTAGCTTTTATCTTGTATCTGTTTACATCACTGTGTTGTTTCCCCTCCAGGATGGATGGTGGTGATGTATGGTGGTGATGGATGGTGATGATGGATGGTGATGATGGATGGTGATGATGGATGGTGGTTGCAAAGCAGAAGATTTACCTTGAGTGTCTTTAAAGTCTTGCTGCCCAAGGACATGAGATGCTTGTTACTTTCTGAAAATAGATGTAATAGATGAACAGTAATATGATGACACCGCTTCATATAAAAGTGTTCTTATAATTTTCATTCAGGCAACGATTGTTGTGTTCCTTACCCACTATGGCAAATGAGCAAGTTATCCTGATTTGTCCGACGGTCAGGCCGAGCTCCTTGATGTGACCATCGATGCAGAGCCTGCGCTGAAATGGGAAGCCATCGGTCTCCATTTTGATCTCTTCGACCAGTTCTTTTAAACTGAAAGGGAAACAAAATAATTCAACAGTTCTCACCTCACATGCTGCAGATGTTTGCAGTACATACTTAGGAGACACTGAAAAATGAACTGGTGTCAGGAAAATGAAAAATTAGTGAAGACATCTCACCCAAATCTCTCCGCAGTCACAGAAGACATCAGATTCAACTTGCAACCTGTATCAATCAGCAAATTCACTTCCTGTCCTAAACACTGTATACACAGGGGAGGTGCATGTAAGATAGGAGAAATAAGAAAGAAAAAAATCCTTTTGACAAACAAGTCACGGATATTTTGTGCTTGAAAAGAATTTTTAAGTAGCCCAACTTCCACCCACCTTGCAGGGCACGAGGATGAAGTCATCCTCCTCATCCTCCTGTGAATTTACATGGCTGTGGCTCAGACGAACCTCTCCATTGCTTGGTGTTACTCCACACATGTTTATCCTGCCTCTGCACAGCTTTGCCTCCAGTAGGCGCTTCTGGAGAATATTGTGTGGTTGCTACAACAGAGATTACAAACAACACAAACACGCCTACTGAATATATATCCTCAGTATTGTCGAAGCCTAAAATCAGATCTACAGTCTGAGCTAAAAATGCTATAATATAAAGACCATCTTTAAGCTCATGTATACAATTTAGAAAGTATTCTGTCGCCTAACTTTGACATATTTTTGTGTTATGGTTTCTTCACAGAATCCAGAGTCATCCATGTTTGGCTCATTGGTGATTCTAAATTGGCCCTTGGTGTGAATGTGGAAGCAAATTAAATAGCTGTCTGTCTCTTTAGCCCTGTGATGGACTGGCAGTCTCTCCAGAGTATACCTTGCCTCTCACCAGGTGGCAGCTGAGATGTGCTCCAGCCACCCTGCTAGAAGTGGTTAGGAAAATGGATAGACTGATAACAATATAGATTCAGGTTTTCACTTTAGAGTATAAATCATTGATAAATTTCTCTCTCTCACACACACACACACACACACACACACACACACACACACACACACACACACACACACACACACACACACACACACACACAGAGAGAGAGAAAGAGAGAGGCAATGGTCCTCCTCCCCATCACCTATATAATGTCTATATAATAATGGCCTTAGATATGAGGCTCACCCCCTGCTTAGAAGTCCCGAGTTTCTTCAGTCCATCCAAAGGAAGCAGATCAGCGGAGTCCTTATGGAGGAACTGGATCGCCTGTTTCAGCCTCCTCTGTTGCCTCAGAGTCGCTGCATCCAGGACCCCCTTTTCTCCGCGGTTCTCTGTCCGCATCCCTGTAAACATGATGGCGGGCGTGTGCTTGTGTTGCCCCGGCTCTCTGACTGCCTGCATACAACCGAGCCTAATGAGGAATCCCCGATGCGTCAAGTCCACATTAGAAGAGGAGACTCCCCCGTAACATGACAGGTAGTTAAGACAGCCCAAGTTGTAAAAATGAATCCTGCTGTGAACTTTCAAAATAAAACCCATTTTCCAAACGCTGCATAGCCCATTGCGCAATGAACGGATGGATGTTTTAATGCTGCATTACAGATTCATGAACTGCTCAACTCTGAGACCCCTGAAAAGTGGATTTACTTCGTTCTTCCACTAACACAACCCTGAATTTATATTTTTATTGTACAACCTTTAAAAACACTCAAAATATTTTTCTTTCTGTGTACAAAATGCTGAATTAAGAATATTTCAGTTAAAAGTAAGATTTCTTTTCCTTTGGCCGCTTAAGTGTGCCATGTCAGAAAAAGATTGAGAACTGCTACAATGCGAATCTGGTAAGCTATGTTCATTTGCTTCAGATAACTCAGACTACAGTCTATTAAAGTGCCTACAGCTCACTGTTTACAAAGACCAGCTGTACTGCATATGTCCGCGCCACAAGTTTATTTATTTATTTATTGTGTTTCATATAAATGTTCAAGGAACATAAATGATTAGAAAACGGAAAAGACGATGGGCCAATAATTCACTGGAACAAAACAGATGCAAACATCAAAAAGTAAAAGAAACACTGTGGTGCACTGAATGTTTAATAATGACTGATAACGCTTGCACATAATCCACAATATGTTATATTCATGTATGCATTTCTTGGGTGTTTGCCAGCGCTTTAGTGGGATGACAAATTCTAGAACTTTCTGAATTCTCACCGGTTTTATTTTGACAGCAGCTTCCGGTCTCATTCAGTATGTTTGCGTGACTTTGCTTTTACTTGAGGCAGGTAGAACGAAAACAGGGAAACATACGTCACTTTGCTGCAGCGTGACTCCAATAATAACACGCTCTCACGTGGAGAAACCACTTGCACAAAATGTGAAGCTCTATGAGCAGCAGGCCTGTAAGAGTTAACTCACGTTTTGCAAAACAAAGGCTTTTTGGTGAGGGTTGTAACAGGAAATAAAACTTTTTATAAAATCCCTTTTTTTCTAAATTCTATTTTTAATAACATTTTATTGTTTGTTAGAAAATATGAATCACTAAAAAGAAAGCATGAGCACTGGGCTACAGCAAATAATTCAAAAATATTCTCTCTATTCAAATGGGGGGGAAATGTATATATATGACAGCGCTGTCCAAATGTTCTTTCAGTGAGCAGCTCACCCTTGCTTTCACCAAAAAGGAGGGATATCCACAAAGCCATCTCCTCTCTTATTTTGCCATCACTGTCATTTGCATCTGAGCAGGAGACAGTGGTTTATGCTCCCTAACAGGACAGACTGGTATTCCTGACATTTAATTCATTTCAATTCAATAGACGATGAAGCGTTCCCTTCGTGTTTGTTCTGTTTCGTGTCTCTGAGGTTATAAGTGTTGGTTTCAGATAAGAAGGCTCAAAACTGTCCCAAGCTGGTTGTGTTTGAAACCTAAATATTGACATCAGTTGGAGCTGCTACATTTACATCATGCAGGTAGTTGTTTACTTAATTAAAAGCAATAATACAAGACTAACAAAATCATTTCTCATTACAAATCCATATTTTTGCTCTGAGGTCAAAGTTTATAATGTGAAAAAATGTACTGAAAGTGTAAAAAAAAGTCTTACAGATAATTAAATAATTATTTTCTGTGCATGTGTGTAATTAACATTTAGTTTTTCTCCATTCCATAGCAATCACTTTAAACAGTTTGTTTACTTTATTATTTTATCTTTTTAATTAATTTTACTAGTTTATTTTCTTTTTTCAGTATGACATATAGATCAGTATTATCATTGTCATATTTGGATTTTTTTAAAACTTTAATTGCATCTTTGTCAGGGTCAAACTCAAGGTTGTCAAACATTCCAACATCCCAAACCTGTCCCACCAAAGTGTCCAACGCGGCCCGCTGTATGACTTTGCAAAGTGTGAAAACTGTAGCCAAGTCACTTTAAAAGTATTTCTAGATTTTTACAAAGTTATGATTCATGTGAACATTTGGTGCCTTTCCTCCTGTGATCTTTAAATGAAATGAAAGTCTTCTTCTTTTAACGAATGAAAATGTAATGATAGTAGACTCAATGAATGTCAAAGAACTGAGATGTATTTTTGAAAATTGATTTTTCTTTAGATATCCAATGCCAATTATCTATTTTGGTAAACAGTCCTGTCATCTAGAAGACTTGGGAAGGCAAAGGATATCTGTCAGTGTGGCTTATGGTTAAACATTTTTAAAATCTTAGTTACCTATACCAGGTGAACTTTCATTCAGATGTACTTCTTTACATTTAATGAAATGATAACATTTGATGGGATTTTCTTATGCAATGACGTTATTAATCTGCTCAACTTCAGATCTGATCGGGCAGTATCTGATCCATGGAATACAAATAGACAACCCTGAGGTGAATCCTGCATTTCTACAGTCATTCTCGCCTCATTGAGGACTACATCTCTACGTCTTTTCAGCTTCTTTTGTAGGTGTTCATGAGGTGAAATTGTATCTGCAACTTTTAAAAGATGATTATCTGATGTCCTGGGTGTAGTTTGTAGTGTCATTTTATCCCAGCGAGCCTCTTTTCACTGCATTGCCCACATTCCCCCTTTTTTTACCCACACGACCTTGTTTTCAACATGGATGCCGAAAATTCTTCCACCACAGCGCAGTTTATGTCGCTGGCGAACCCATTTAACCACATTTTGTGTCGCACGGTGGCTCGGAATCTACAATGTCGGCTGACTATCGTCTACCTTTCATGCTTAAATAATTATTTTGTAACGACGTAGCAGCGCATTTACAGTCAAACTGCCGAGACAATGCGAAAAAGGACGCGGAATGGCGTCTGCCAGGGGCCCGGGAGGCTGAATACCAGCAGTATAGACTCGAATGAACGTAACAGGCACACGCCTAACCCAATAAGAGCGGGCTTTGCGAGTCGGTGACCAATCCCTCAATAGAGAATGGGCGGGACAACACGGTAAGGATAGTTCTGTCATACATGTTCCCGGGTTGTGAACATCGCCGACCGTTTCCTGCACTGTTGCATGGTGGTCGAACAGGAGGAATTGTTGGAAATTTTTCGGAGGTTAGTATATAAATTGGTTTTTACCCAGTGTGCATTATTCCCTCAGCCATCTCTGTGAGAGGGAGTGACAGGTTGCGGTGGGGATTCAGTCCAAGAATGGGAGACGGCTGTTTAATCATAAAATAAAATTGACACCCACCGAGCCAAAATGCTTATGTTATCATTAATTAGCTCGCGGATTCCTCGCTCTTGTTTTCCAACTGCGTCGCTCGTTAGTCAAACGGGAAGCTGTGTGGCGTGAGATAGCTAGCCCTCCATTTGTCATTCCAGAGCCCTTTTAGACTTCACAAAATCATTTAGAAGTCTCTGTGATCTCGATAACCGCAGTCATCGAGAAACAGTTCGCCAACAACCGCTGTGAAAGTCGTGACAGCGCTGCTTGTCATAGTTAGCAATGTTGTTAGCCTACGAAGCGGCTATCAAGCTTACTCCATTACGGCATGTTTCTGTGGCTGTAGTCATCAACTCAGCGTTTAGACACGCTGTCAGTGTGATAACTGAATCCTGGGATACCAAAGCCGGTTAAATACACTTGTTTGATATACAACAGACTTGACTAATGTGGCAAGTCATAGTTGTGCTACATCGTAAGTAGCTAGCTCCAAGTATTGAGTCCAAATCAACAAGCGCGTTGACTTGGACCAAAAGCAAGTAATGTTGACGTTAAGTTATTGATAAGACACTAGTAAAAGATTGAATTACCAAATGTGAGCTGAGCAGAGCTGTTAGACTGGTTTATTATAATTTAATAATAAACTATTATAATAAGTGATGTTATGTTTATGACTTGAACTTGAAAACAGAGCAAGTCAGAAGAACGCTATAACGAATCTTAATATGCTTCTTCTTTCTGCGTTTAATATCCACAATATGTCTGATTAGGTCACCAGAGTTGTAGGGATTTCTTGACATTTTTATTTTGTATTTGTGTTAGATTTTCTGTTCATTTAACTTCCAGAGTTAGTTTGTTCGTTTCGGTTCACTTTTTGTTAGAGATGTTGTAATATATCAGCTGAACAATGTTATCAACCAGTATCGGCCTTATTGACTGATATCACCTATTGGCAAACACATGACATTTACAGATGTTTATCTTTTATGCAACATAAATTTTCCACTTAATAAATGTTAAAAGGTGTGATGAAGATTTGAAATTTTGCTTATTTTTTATGACGATAAAAGAAACAAAATATATGAGATTACTTTGTTTCCTTGGTACAAAAAAGAAAATGAATAAAACAATGCAAACACCTAACACTAGTATCAATTCCATTGAGTCAATAGAAATAGATTAACTATGAAGCCTGATATGAAGCAGGTTGTTACATTGGCTCCAATTTCACAAGTGTTGTATCTTTAGTTTGAATGAGGGGTATTTGTCTGGGGCTGAGCTTAGAATAAGAAATATATGTAGCAGACATTTCATAAACAAACTTGACTCACTTTGCAGGTAAATATGTGCTAATGTTGTTTGTGTTCACACATGTTACCATGCTGAAACTGGCAAAACAAAAAATTTCATGTAATGCAGAAAATCTCAAGTTAATTTTTGTTTATAAAAAAATCTATTTTTGTTTTACTCTTTCGCTTAACTTATTTTGTTCCACACTTAGGTTAGGTTATTCTAGTAAATCAAAACTAAGTTATAACACATTATTTCTATGCAGTTGTATGGTTGTTTGCCAGTTTGTTGGTTGTATTTACTGAGTATGTTTAGACACTGAAAAAAACATTTATATATGTATGTATTGCACATATTGGAGGAATAGCGATGATTTGAGGGGCACTGCAACAGCAACAACATTAAGTAAGATTCTTAATGGTTACATCCAGTTATCAAATAACCGCACAGTATCTGCATTTCCAGTGCCCGTGTCAGTATGCATTTCATTTGAGTGTCTTGCCTGTTTCCCCTGCAGCAGCTAAAGCATGCTCTTGGCCCAGATAAACCGGGACTCCCAGGGAATGGCAGAGTTTCATGATGCAGATGGGCAGCCGGTCACACTCTGTCTAGCAGAGGCTGTGACAGTGGGAGGTGAGCCTTTAAACTTTCTATTGTTACAAAAAATTTACTGACATCACTGCAGAACTGTACATCTAATCACATTTGAATTTCAGTCCCAGTTTTGGTTGAGGATGGCAAAACTGTGTCCAGAAGTAATCTGGTATTAGCTGGGACAAAGGGCATCACATCGCAGTCCTGTTGTTTCATTTTGTGACGATCTACTCCATTACTCCTTAAACTAAAAGTCTATGTTTTACTACTCTCTTATTTCCCAGATGCAGATCAGATGGAGAGTATGGACACAGTGAGTCTGCAGGCTGTTACACTTGCGGATGGATCCACTGCATATATCCAGCATGACACCAAAGGTTCCTTTTCAGATGGACAGATTATGGACGGCCAAGTTATCCAGCTGGAGGATGGCTCTGCTGCCTATGTTCAGCATGTGCCCATGCCTAAAGCGGGTAAATAAAATGGAAATATTGTAATACCAATAGCAGAGTAGAGCTTATTCTTTGTGTACTGTGTTTGTGGCACAGTGCAAGGCTGTAATTTAAATGCATGTCATCTATGTAACAAAAGCTCACTAGTAGCTAACCAAGAACACACTAATGAAGAAGTGAATGTGAGTAATGTTTATTTTTAATGCACTTTTAGGGGGGGGCAGTTTACAGCTTGAAGATGGACAGGCTGTTCAGTTAGAAGACGGAACCACTGCCTATATTCACACACCCAAAGGTAAATAGCACCTAATCAAACTGAATTGAATTTTAAGCATCTTTCATCTATTTAGTTGATTATTTTAATGTTTCATTGCATCAGTAAAAGAAAATAGTCAAAAGACATCTGCTTATCCTTTATTATATTCCCTTCCTATAAACTCTTTTTTTATAAATTTATTTGCAGAGTTTGGCTAAGCTGCAAGTTCACAGACATTAAAAATGTTCATGTGCATGTGTATCTTCTTTTTTAAAAACCAGTCTATTCATGGGACAACACGGTTACATAAAAATGGTTACATAAATGTTGGTGTTGGACTAGAAAATGTACAAAACATTTATAAATAAAAACTCTTAAGGTGAAGGATTTCACCACAAAGAAGCATTAAGTTTGGGTCCAGACATGCAGGAAACTATTATTTTCCCTCCCCAAACTTTTTGATTTTTACTGGAACAAAGCTCAGTTTCATCAGTGAGTTTCAGTTTCTGCGTCCTTCTCCTAATTTCTGTGCAGAAACATATGATCAGGGTGGCCTGCAGGAGGTACAGCTGGAGGATGGGAGCACCGCCTACATTCAGCACACTGTGCACATGCCCCAGTCCAACACCATCCTGGCAATCCAGGCTGATGGCACCATCGCAGACCTGCAGGCAGAGGCGGCAGCTATTGACCCAGAGACCATCAGCGTGCTAGAACAGTATACCACTAAGGTACGTGTGCTTTGTCTTTGTACTGGTGTGGTACCAACTCTGTGTGTGTGTGTGTGTGTGTGTGTGTGTGTGTGTTTTGACACAGAATTATGACAGCGAGAAAGTGGTGGGGTATGCAGTATAAGTGACAGGTGGATTCAAGGATGGGGGTGGGGTGGTACCATCTGAGGCCCTTCCTGTTTGGAAAGGTGATGGTCACGCAGAAGGCTCTGTGGTCTGTGATGTTTACAGATGACACTATGATCTGTAATGAGAGTAGGGAGCAGGTGGAAGAGCTCAGAGAGGTGGAGTGCACTGGAGAGAAGAGGAATGAATGTCAGTAAAAGCGAGACAGAACACGTGTGTGAGTAAGAGGCAGACAGGTGTAACAGTGAGGATGCAAAGAGGAATATTGATATGAGCTTGCAACGTAGTGGCATTTTATCATGTCACACAAAATTTTTAGGTAAAAGAAAATCACTAACACCATTGTGTTCTGCGCACATGTAATTGGCTTGTGTAAAAAGTTATTATGTTGTTATCTTGGCAAGATGGTCACTTGTGAATATGAGATTAAATATTATCTTATTCATAGGCTTTATAAATTTGCCTGTTTTGAATGTTCCATTTTTGCTGTAATAATGGTTTATCAATTTTAAATATTATAGTTTCATATTTAATATCCCTTGGTTTAATATATTTATGATCATCCAATAGATATTAAAATACCCTTTCTTTTCCCTCAAAGGTGGAGAATATAGAGAACCCCCTGGGGACCTTTGGCAGAGTTGAAGCAGACAATGGTGTCCACATGCGGGTAATGTTTCTTTTTATTTATTTCTCCTTTTTTTTTCTCTTTACGTTAAGTCTAACATTGGATACATAATTGTGCCTTGTCTTTCAGATTGTGTTACAGGGACAAGACAACAGGCCAGGAAGGGTCTCAAATGTTGGGGAAAAGTCCTTTCGCTGTGAATATGAAGGCTGTGGAAAGCTGTACACCACTGCCCACCATCTTAAGGTAAGTGTGGGTGCTTTGTTTTTCTAAAAAGTTTTTTTTTTTTTGCCTCCTCAAGTGTAGATTATTTAAAGATAACATTTTGTAAGATTTTGCCATTTACTGAAATGCAATGCTTTACAGTTTTGTTTGTGTCCTGCAGGTACATGAGCGTTCCCACACTGGAGACAAACCGTACATCTGTGACTATCCCAACTGTGGAAAGAAGTTTGCAACAGGTAGCAACAGATAATATAATTTTACAAGTTGACTCATGGCTAATTTCTTTTATTTTTGTTGCCAAATTAAAACATTTTTAAACCCTTGATTAAAATCTCATTATCACCATAGTGATGTTGACAATTGAACTAGTCAGGTTATTACTGTGTAAGTTTTTTTTTCCTTTTAATGAAGGCTGTAATTGAGTGGGATTTAATTTATTTGCAAAAAATAAATTTTTTGTTTATCAAATGACTTGAAATGTGTGGAAAATGCAGACTCTTCAGTAAAGCACCCCAGACAAACTGCCTTAATTACCACTTGTAAACACAAGTTTAGTCAACCCCATTCAATTAAATTCTATTATTTTTATAGAGCACCAAATCACAACAACAGTTGCCTGTTATGTTATGTTATGTTATATTGTAATATAAAACAGTATATTGAAAGAGATCCCCAAAGGTCTGTTTTGAGCTGGAAAAAACTCTTGCTGTTAAATGTAAGACCATATCTGAGATCAGTATAAATATGGAATAGGCTGCTTGTAGTTATGGAATAATAATTTAGCTGAATGTCAAATTGTGTGATTCTTTAAGGCTATGGACTGAAGAGTCACTCGCGCACACACACAGGGGAGAAGCCATACAGATGTCAGGAGTTAAACTGCTGCAAGTCCTTCAAAACTTCTGGAGACCTTCAAAAGCACACAAGGACACATACAGGTAAACAACCACACCCAGAAACTCACTGACAAGTCACAATGTTGTTGCAACACTCAATAAGCCTGATAAGGTTTGTAAACAAACCCAGGAGATTAACTGTTGTTTGCTACTGCTGGTAAAAGCTATATTACTTCAGGGCTGTTAATACAGAAGGGGCTGTTTAACGAGTGTTTGGAATCAAAATGGATTGAACTAACTAGCCACACAGCACTGTCTTTTTTTAAACAAACAACACATGGTGGTGAAGAGCTAGGATTGGCTGAACAACTTGAGGGGGTTGTGTCAAGTTGTTCAGCCAATGCTGAACAACAGATGAGGGGAGCTGAAATTTTTCAAAGCCACCATAGTGCTTCAGGAGCACAGGCACATGGTCATCACGAGAAGCATGACGCCAAGTTCCTCCTGCTTGTTTTTTAAAACACAGCAGACATTTTGCAGTTGGAATCACACTGGTTATTTATAAAGGCCTGAAGGCTACTTTCATACCGGCATTAGTCATGTTAAACAGCTGCTTACAGTGTTGTGTCCTATTTCTGTCAGGTTTACAATTCTATAGATTTCAAGCTGCAGCGTTGACATACTTCATGTTTTGCAGGAGAGAAGCCTTTTAAATGCCCAGTTGAAGGCTGCGGCAGGTCATTTACCACCTCCAATATCCGTAAAGTTCACATCCGAACACACACCGGAGAACGGCCATACTACTGCTCTGAACCAAGCTGTGGACGGTCATTTGCCAGTGCCACTAACTACAAGAATCATATGCGAATTCACACTGGTGAGTCTTTGGTATTTTATAATGACTCAGCTTGCTGAGTCGTTATGAGTCACTAAGTGCTCTCCAGTTGAACCCCTGGATCTCAGCACAGTTTTGTTTTTTTTGTTTTTTTCCACAGAAGCTGTGCAAAAAGCTTTTAAGCTGTTAATTGATAAAGTTTCAAGATAGCTTAAATCATCATGTCTAACACTGAAGTTTGAAAAACTCTGTTTTACTAGGAAGAACAAACAAACATTATTTCTATATATTTTTAAAACTATCTAGAATATCTATAGAATATCTAGCTTTTTAGTCTTTTTGTGGAGATTTAATCCTTTTACTGGTCTTCTATATAGGATATGTATTTGGATTTCACTGTTCACTGTTCTTCACTACATTGTGATCTTACATATAAAGAAAACGTGATGTAAAAGTAAAGCATATATTAATTCTTGAGTGCTGAAACAACACACCAATAAAGATGGGGGTCTTCACTTCTCTTGCAGTTTAATAAATGAAGTCAAATGCTCATTGTCTTACTATTTTTTCCACTCCAGGTGAGAAGCCGTATGTGTGCACAGTGCCTGGGTGTGAAAAACGCTTCACAGAATACTCCAGCCTTTACAAACACCATGTTGTTCATACGCCCTGTAAACCTTACAACTGCAATCATTGTGGGAAAACCTACAAGCAGATTTCCACACTTGCCATGCACAAAAGAACAGCGCACAACGACACAGAGCCCATCGAAGAGGAGCAGGAAGCCTACTTTGAACCCCCAACAGGTCAGTAAAATGTAACGAAACAGAACGAATATTTTAAATGTTTTTTCATCATCATCATCTTTATTTCTAAAGCACTTTAACAACAACTACAGCTGACACAAAGTGCTGTACATTAGAACGAAATAATACAATCACATAAGATATAAATAAAAGCCAAAAAAACCCCAATAATAATAATTAATTTGTTAGTTAATAAATTATTTAATTAAAAGAGAAACAACGTCTCACTACGGTCAAAAGCCAAAGAATAAAAATGGGTTTTAACGTGTGTTTTAAAAGTGGACAGTGAAGGGGCCTCTCTAACGGCCTCTCTTTTTTGATAAGTCTGTGAGGGATGTAGGAATTTAGAATGGAAACAGATGTTAACAATAGTTCAGATAAAACTGTCTATTTATTAACTTACAAAATTCTAATGAATCCTTAATGTCAATTCAGATGCCATCGATGACCCCAATGTGAGCTACACGACAGCTGTAGTGGAGGCAGATGACTCCGGATCAGAGCCGGTTCCAGTGGAAAGCTCCGACATGGTTGGTCCGCAGCATGTTGCCCTGGTAACACAGGAAGATGGAACACAACAACAGGTAAGAGAATACAACGTCATCATGACTATAAACATATTGCAAATAACTTTTTTTTTTAAAGAAGCGAGGATGCTCATCATATACCATATGTGAAGCAAACGCCTCAGAAATCCCTTAAAACTACATTCATTATAATGGTCACCAGTGGCAATAGCCGTGACTGCAAAATGACATCTGATCCCTGAAAACTATATAGGGAAAGCGACCTTCTGCCCTGACTTTTGTAAACATTTTCCTAATGAGTTTGTGGGATCAGTCACCAATGTCAGGTCATGTTAAAAAAATATACATATATATATATATTTTTTTTCTACAAGTCAGGAAGGAGGGAAGCCCAGGATGGTAATTGGCTAACAACCAGTAATTGACAAATGGTTAGACGATGAGCAGACTGACCTCTCACTCTTTACGTTCTGTGTCAAATGACCAAAACAGCTCAAAACAGTTCAAAAGAAACATGTATAGCATTTCAAATGGTAGAAGAAATATAATTTACATATTAATGGTGCGAAGGTTGGATGATAACTGCAGCAGAGATTTTGTGAATATTAAAATGAACATATAGCACATATAGGAAGCTGAGATTTCTGTAAGAGTAGCATTTAAATTCATTTCAGGTTGTTCCTGTTTTAACTTTGTACTTTTCTTGCATATGCTTTTTCAAGTGACATCAAGTATCAAGTGGCAGCTGCAAAGTCTCCTGACTGTTTGTCTACTATTGAAAAGACGATTTCTAATCTCAGTGGGACTTTGACCTGGCTAAAGGATGCAATCTGAAGTTGTCAGAGTGTAGTTCAGACTCAATGTTCTTTTCTCTTTCAGGTCAGTATCTCCGAGGCAGACCTTCAAGCTATGGGTGGCACAATTACCATGGTAACCCAAGAAGGCACAACCATAACTATCCCAGCCCATGAGCTGGCAACTCAGGGTGCTCACTCAGTCACCATGGTAACAACAGATGGCTCAGATGAACAGGTAAACAACTCTCATAGCTCAGTAGACTGCACTCAGAATAATGTGAAGGGCTTTTTTTCTATTTAGAAGGCTTCAGTGTGGCATTGTATTCAGCTTAAATAACTGAGCTGAAAATCAAGTCTATATATTATAAAAGTAACTTAAGAAAGATCAGTTGCTTTTATTTTTAGTATTTTTATATTTTTTAAAATCAGGTTTTCAATTTTAATTTATTATTTATTCCGTTTTCTGGTAAACTTCCATGATGGAATCAGATGTGTTTTTAAAAATATATTTGTGGCTCAAAAATTAAGCTGTAATTTAAGTACAGCGTTTTTGTCGCCCCCAGGTGGCCATCATGACACCTGACATGGCTTCATTCCAAACTGTGGAGGAGGCAGGTTACAGCCAAGAGCAAGATGATATTCATCCTGTCACATTACTGGCCACATCCAACGGCACACACATCGCTGTACAGGTTGGTAAAGATCATCAGAGGGACCGAGTTCCAGTCATTAAATGTATTTAGTTCACTTTAGGAAGAAGATAAAGGAAAAATTTGGAAAATGTTACATCTTTAAGTCTGGTTGGAACAGGCTCTGCAGTACAGAGGCCCCACCCTGAAAATATATTTGCCTAAAGGCTTTTGTAGGCTTTAGGAGTGGTAGGTGTGCTGTTGACCTCTTACTGCAGGGGTGTCAAATTCAAATACACAGTGGGCCAAAATTCAAAACTAGAACAAAGTCGTGGGCTAACATTAATATTTATTGAAAAAAAAAAAATTCCTCCATATATATGAATGAATCTTTTCTTATTGACTCAAATAAGTTTTGCTGGAAAACTGAATATGGAACAAGCAAAGCTTAATACTAAACAATATATATATTAGCTGTATAATACCAGTAGGCCAGCTCTAATAGTAATTTGGTATGGCTTCGCGGGCCAAATGTAATTAGGCTGCGGGCCAAATTTGGCCCGCGGGCCAGAGTTTGACACCTATGTCTTACTGGTTCAGTCAATTCGGGATCAAAACAAACCTTAGTATGGATGTTATTCAAATTCATGGTGACTGCTAACTTGTTATGCAAAAAAGAAAACCAGCGCTGTAAATAATTGTTTGTTTTTCATTGACACACAATCTTATTATGGAAAGTAAAGGGTTTGGGGTTTTTTTTTCTCTAAATGCCTCTACATATAGGAGAATGATTTATTTGTTAAAGTGCAGATGTTATCTTTATGTTTATCTAATAAATTCACTAACATTTATCCACTTAAAATACCTTTTTTTTTAGCTATGTATTAGAGTATCATGCTTAATTTACTATCAAGGCCAAACCCTTAAGGGTATTATAATTACATCAAAGGGCTAACAACCTTTTTATTTCCCTCCGCTGTCTTTATTTAACAAATTGCACTGTTTCTGTTATGTTAATGATTTAGCAAAGGCTTATTTTGCATCTTTTCCGTCATGTGACAGTCATCCTCCAGCAGCCTGTTGGGCAATGGTGGTGGTATTGTTTTTGAGAGGGTTGGGAGTATGAATGCATTCACTTCCATATGTGTTTAGACATTGACACAACTTTTATTTTAGCTCCTTTATTTAAGTTGAAATTAAAGTGCTATCTCTCTGAAGTACTTTGAAGGATATTCATGCTCAAGGGATTACAGCACTTTAATATGTGCGCCTTTATTTTGAAGGGACCAAAACCGTGGTATGTGCTAATTCTAGTACTGCTCACCTGTGGTCGTCAAAATTTCAATATTGTTTGCATTGTTTTCCTCTCTCTTTTTTATAGCTTAGTGATCAGCCTTCGCTGGAGGAAGCCATCAGAATAGCATCAAGAATACAGCAAGGAGAGTCACCAGGCCTGGATGATTGATCGATAAGGACAGTGATTATGAATTAAGACTAATTTCAAATGGACTATGTCAGTGGGAGAAATCATGAGTCTTCCTCAATGTTTTTCCACAAAAGAATTTAGCTTTTATGTGTACATAGAATTTTGATAACTGGAGTTCTGGTGTGCTATTTTGTCCCTCTACATAAAATGTGAGAGGATGGGGGGGGGAGGGGGGCTTTCTAATGTTTATGGTGCACAGTACTGCAGTGTACAGCTAATGCTATTTCTAATAAAAAAAACAAACAAAAAAGTGTGATTGTGTGACTGCAGTTGATTTTCAACACCCACGTGCTTATTAACTTTGTCTCCTTTCAACCTTGCTCCATTTAGAAGGTAAAAATACCTAGAGGACAAAGGGAAACTGTATAACACAAAATTTTTATAAAAGATTACAGAAAGATATGAATGACAAGCACAATAAAAAAAGATCCAGAATAGTTAAAAAGAGCATTGTGCAAACACATTACAGTACATGGAAAACTTTTTCAACTACCCTGAGGAATGGAGAAGAAGTGTACTGGTACTGATTTTCAAAGAGCAGAACTGTAGTAACTACACGGGAATAAAGTTGAACCATACCATGAAGATGTGTGAAAAAAATGTTAGGCTTCATTCTGAGAAAGCACAATATAGATGTGTTGTTTGCTTCCAGACTGTTGATGGACCCTAGGTCAGAAAGAGTTTCACTGTGTCTTTGTGGATGTAGATAAAGCAGACAATAGGGTGCCAAGAGAGAAACTGGTACTGCATGAATAAGTTGGGAATGAGATTTTTGCACGAAATCTTCTTTTTAGCCACATTTTTTTTTAAATCTAGTGTGTTTTAGGCGTCTCCCATACTCCGTTGATGCATTTTGCACCATTTCAACACCTTCGTGCACAAAATCTGCCATAGAATCCTCATACAGCAGTATATTTTTCTGCTTTTTTTCATAAATCACTTAATCAACTTGAGCCCTTTTCAAAATGATTAAACATTAATTTATTTTCAAAAATGTAAACTTAATGACAGTTTCAGATATTTGAATTATTAAGCATTTATTGAAAAAACTTTGTCAATAAACTTACTAACTACTATAAACATACTAACTCGCATAACTTGTATATAACGGGTGGGTGTTTATGTTAATGTTTACTTGATCTTTATCTATCGCGGCGTCTTTGATCTTTCCGCCTGAATAAATTGTCCTTAATGGTCGCGTCTCGGTCAGCGTGTAAAGGCACGCGTTCGCGCCAGATTGTTGCTTTGCTATTCATGACGTAACGTCTCCCGAAACCGCACTGGAACGCCCATCTTTCAAAATTTAGGGACGAGATGTGATTGGCTGCGCATGGCATGTGACCAACGGTCGCGGGAAGTCCTTTCCCACGCGCGTGATAGGAAGGAGTTGGTAGTTGACTCATTCAAACTTTTTGTAAACATTGGAATGGTTTAATTGTGGAAAGACGTGTTTCTCTGTCAGTCAGCCGTCAAGAAGGTAGTGACGGACACTCACACCCGTCGGGTGGGGGCTTTATTTTTCGGAATTAATTCAATATCAGCTCAACTTCGGACGTTGTTCTCGGGGCCATTTTTAGCGTTGGATGGGCGTGTGAGATTCAGCAAACACATTAACTTTGTAGGCGAAGCTTCTGAAGGTAAAAGTCGTTCTTTTCAGGCTTTTGGATCAGTACCTTTAATTTGAGGCAACTAGAAGTGTTGTATCTCATAAAAAAAAACGTCATTTCAGCAGTGCTGTGGATCCGCCGCGTGCTTTTCAGTTTTTGGGTTTTTTGTTTTTTTTACGGCGTCAACGAAGCCGGGTTTTAAATCCTGAAAATGTCGAGCTACAGCCGCCATCGGCACGGATCTCCTCCCAAAAGTCTGCCAATCCGTCAGAAATTACAGTTCACATGCAGCGACGGAGAGGACGACATCATCGAGGACATCAATAACAGCACAGGGGGAGAGTCTGGCTTCACGGAGATGGATTCCCCGATGCCAGTGCGACGGATCATCGCCGATAAATGCCTGGACGGGAGCAGCAGCCCCCTGAATCAGTCCGGTGGGGACGAAGACGTGGAGCTATGGGACGAGGAGGAGAGTTTTGGATCCCCAACTCACCTGCAGTCACCCAGCAGTGTTATATTTGCCAACTGTTCGCCATCCCCTCGGAAAAACTCTCGGCTGTTTAGAGGGTCTCCCTGTCGTCCCGGATCTCCGGACGACGGGGGATCCAGCTCCCCGATCCCGGACTGTCCAGACACACCCCCGCACAAAACCTTCAAGAAACTGCGGCTTTTTGACACACCGCACACACCAAAGGTAAATGTAATTTAATTTTTGAGACATTATTCATAATCAGACTCTTGCAAAACCGAACATTTGAGTGCACTTTCTTGTCTTGTCTCTGTAGTTTAGCTTACTGCTTCGATCGTTTCTGTCTTTTCGGGCCTAAAAGTGGAAAGAGATCAGGCCTTTTAGCAAACACACTGATTCAAATTTTTGAACTTCTGGAGAGTCCGTTAATCACCCACTGACCCACTTAATGTATAACTGTACTTATTGCATAACGTTATAGTCATCCACACAGTTGTATGTCTGGGCATGTCTATCAACGAGTGAGCATTTAATTTAAAGTACCTTTACATTATAAATACCAGTTATTGTTCTTAGCTTATTTTATGCGCATATTGGTTGAAACAGATGGTTTTTTGGTGTTTTTAGTCCTTCTGCTCTGTTATTCTCTCATCTCTAATACTGACTTTTGCAGAGTTTATTGTCCAGAGCTAGAAGCTCAGGCCCGGGGTCCTCCAGCAGGAGAGTTTCCTTATTCAAGAAAGTGGACGTTTCAGGAAAGTCACTTATTGACAGTGGCAAGAGACAGCAGACCCCCCTGGTCAACTTTAACCCCTTCACCCCTGACTCCCTCCTCATTCAGTCTGCCACACAGCAGAGAATCAACAGAAAGCGAGCACACTGGAATGAGTAAGCTCATAACTTTATATTTTGCATCTTTAGATCAGTCCTCAAAAAGCGCGTGTTACACGTCATTGTATGAAATGTGGCTGTTGGAGTCGATAAACTGCTGTCAATGATTTTGTTCCAGATTTCCCAGCCATAACAGTTAGTCTTTAATTACCTTAATGTTAATACAGCTATGCAACAATCGTTAAACACACAATGTAGTAGCCGATTTTGTAGACCTGTATTAAACTTTACCTGTTTCCTTCAGCACTTTCAGAATATCTAAACATTTGGCAGTATAAGACCCGAGGTTTACCACGACCTCACTGAACTCTGCCATGTGCTCTTGAAGTCCTCAGTGCTGCCCCCTGCTGTACAGAATGCTAACCCACATTATTCTTTATCTTTACACTTGTAGCTCCTGTGGAGAAGACATGGAGGCGAGTGACGGTGAAGGAGAGGAGGAAGTGGTGCCACCATCTAAGGTATTTAGATGTTCTTGTCATTTCTAGTCAGATTCAGTGCCTCTATTTTATTGTTGGGGTGTGTTGCTGGCACTGCAAACCAGAAAAGTTTTCTTTATTCTGTCTGGGTGTGAATAGTGTTTTCTAGGAGTCTGAGAGATTTGAGGTTTTATAAATGACTAAATTGTCATATATTGAAGCCTTCAGTCACCAGATGTCAAACTCTATAAATATGTGCGGTGTATTTTGGGCTTGTTAAATACATCTTTCCATCACCATCAGTAAGAGCACCAAATGAGAGAATATTTTTCGAGAAATGGTTTTCCATCTGTAGGTAAAGGTCTAGAATTCTGTTTTGGTTATGTTGTTTTTTTTAATGGAAGCCACATATAAACATAAGTAAAATGAATTTCTCTTATAGGGGAAATTATGTGAAGAAAAGTTTGCTGCTATTTAAATTTTATTTGGTTCCTTTTAAATTTGTAGCTACAGATGTAAAATTTGTGAAACATACCACGAAAGTTAAAAACAAAACACGAACCACACAGGTTAACTTTTTTTTTTTAAATTAACAAATCTACAACAAAGGAAAATTTGGTAATTGTTGAAGTTATAAATGTTGTGGAACGAGATTTAAATGGAAATTCCAAAACGAGTATGTTGCACAATGCTCGTTGTTATTCTAAACACAACATAGAAACGGCTCATTCACATGTGTATTTCATATGTAAATTGCCTCAAAACTATTAGCTGGGTAAACCTGTTGGTTTCGGTGGTAACTGGACTGGAAAAGCGAGCTTCGTGCTGGTTGATGGTTGGATTTCAGTGATTGTATCAGATTTTCTTTTGTTAAAACTCCTCTCCCGCCCTCAGAGGATCACAATGATGGAAAGCAACATGACGTCCCGGTATGCTTCAGAGTTCCTCGAGTTGGAGAAAATCGGCTGCGGGGAGTTCGGTGCTGTGTTCAAGTGCGTGAAAAGGCTTGACGGCTGCATGTATGCCATCAAGAGGTCAAAGAAACCTCTGGCGGGATCAGTAGACGAGTAAGTAGATTGGTTTGTTTAAACTACGCAAACGAAGATCATATTTATTTGTGGTGAATATTGGATACAAATTGGATGAGTGGAAAGATGGCTGGATTATTCAAACTTACCTGTACTACTGTGTTTGTAATAAGACACATGTGTATATACCCAAAGAGACCCATGTTTCCTCTTTCATGTTTTTAAAGGAGCTCACTAAAAGTTCTTTTACTGGAAAGTTTTGACCTCCACTCATGTGAACTACAAAAGCAGCTCCAGTCACGTCCTAATTAAAACGGTCTGTTCTCCTTCACAGGCAAAATGCCTTACGGGAGGTGTATGCTCATGCCGTGCTGGGCCAACATCCCCATGTGGTACGCTACTACTCAGCCTGGGCTGAAGATGACCACATGCTCATCCAGAATGAGTACTGCAACGGCGGCACGCTGTCTGACGTCATCGCAGAGAACTACAGACGGCTCTGCTACCTGTCGGTGCTTGAGCTGAAAAATCTGCTTGTGCAGGTCACACAGGGACTAAAGTACATCCACTCAACCTCTCTGGTGCACATGGATATCAAACCAAGTGAGTAATTGATCTTGATGTTAAAATATTGGGAGTTGCAATATTTGATGTATTTTTTTTTTTAAAGCATAAAAGAATGGCCGTCGAACTTATTGAGAAGTTGGATTATTGGGCTTTCCTGCTTGAAAAAATGTTTCGGGGATCTCGGCAAGTTCAAGACAGCCAGAAAAATCATGCACATTGGTTAAAACGAACAGTCATTACAGACTTGATGACTTGTTTGTTACTCAAAAGTAATATACATTTTGTTCTTATTAAATAACAGGAAATAACTGTTATCTGTCACTTTCTTTAGGTTTTTTGTCTTTGCTATATGCCATGAATGGGCAAAATTAAGACAGGCTCTCTTCTGACAGGGCTGTGTTTCCTGGTTCAGTTCAGTTGTTCAAAGTCTGTCCCTTAGCTTTACCCTAGACCAGGGGTGTCAAACATGAGGCCTGGGGGCCAGAATCAGCCCAGGAAAAACAATCTGGCTCACTGCATGGCTTTGAAAAATGTGAAGGAGGACATAATTTTTAGACTTTTAACTGTATTTTCTTAAGTTTTACAGCTTTTCCTATATTCTTGATACATCTAAGTAATTAGGACTAGAAATCTACCTTAGAAATTAGATTTTTTTTCTTTCTTTAAAGGAACTCACAACAACAGTCTGAGCAATGAGATGTCAAAACCTTTTCTACAGTTTTTACACAAATATTTATTACTATTTAAGCTATTTGTATAGTAATGGCTACTATTTAATTGACTAGTGCAGCTTTTCTTTATCATGTTGAAAAACCTTTATGATGTATAGTTGAAATTGCACTACTTTTCTTATATTACAATGTCACATAGGTTTACACTGACAGCAGGGGAGTTTCAGAGGCCACGCTTTGAGGCGACCATTGTTGTGATTTAGCGCTATGTAAATTGGATTGAACTGAAGTGGCCCAGCCCACTTGAAGTGAAAGTGGGTTGTATGTAGCCCACAGCGTTAAATCTGTTTGCCCCTTTTAAGAAATGTGTACCCCTGCTTTATGTGGCCCATTCATGCTGATCTGCATAGCTGCCCCCCAATATGCCCATTTTAAAACAGGAAAAATCCACACTAAGGTGTTTGAGGTTGCGATTGGCCTTCATTCTTATATTTTATAGAAAAGGAGATGAGACATTTAACATTAAAGTTTCCTAGTCCGAAACTAATGGAAGCTTTCTTTGTTTAGGCAACATCTTTATTTCACGGAAATCCATAGTGAGCTGTGATGAATGTGACGAGGATGAAGGACTGACTCCTACTGCCATCTACAAAATCGGTACGCTCACTCCAAAGTTCTATAATATCTAGTTTGTCATTTTATTAAATGTCAGATAGCTCATTCTCACATTCACCTGCGTTCCCTCTCCAGGTGATCTTGGTCATGTGACAAGAGTGAACAATCCACAGGTTGAAGAGGGCGACAGCAGATACCTGGCTAATGAAGTTTTACAAGAGGTTTGTTTTCCTGCTTAAAAAAACAAACCAAAAAGAAAAAATGCTTGTACTTATTCTGCTGCACGTCCAACATAATTTTTGTTTTCTTTTTAGGATTACAGTAACCTGACAAAAGCAGACATCTTTGCTTTGGCCCTGACTGTTGTCAGCGCGTCAGGGGCCGAACCTCTACCCACCAATGGAGAGAAATGGCACGAGATCAGACGGGGAAAACTCCCTGCCATTCCTCAAGTGCTTTCTCCAGAGTTTCTCAGTCTTCTTAAGGTAACTGCACAACACTTGTCTTTCCTTTTAGATCCTTTTAGAGTTTATAAGAATGGGTGTTATTATGTCGTAGCTTTTGTGCTTATCTGAGCCAAGCTGCATGTTCCCAATTACTTTAATGTATAAAGATAAACTTTTATTTTTCTATGAGACAGTGCAGGCCAGTTCAAGTTTTTCAAGCGGCCCTTCTCAAGCACTTTCATTGGGTGCTTGAAAAGTTTAAAATTTCAGCTTTCATTCTGATAGGACAGGAGAGAGCAGACAGGTCAGTAGGGAGTGAGTGAGAGGGAATTTCACATGAGATGGGCCGAGGTGGATTCAAACCCTGGCCTCTGGCATGAGTCATGCCAGATAAGCTATATTAGCCTTCCTGTGGAAAAGTGTCTTGAATGTTGTTATTTATTTTATTAACCAAACAATTGATCTAATAATTGAATTGTAGTTAATGTATTTCTTTTTTTTTTTTTTTTTGTAAATCTGAGCACTGTCAACCTCAGCTTAGTTTTCTGGTGAATTTATTTATAGGTTTTTGTTTTGTTTTGTTTTTTCCCCAGCTTATGATCCACCCTGATCCAACAAGGCGCCCATCAACCTCTGACCTCATCAAACACCCGGTACTTCTTACCACTGCCAGAATGAGTGCTGATCAGCTCCGAGTAGAGCTCAACGCAGAGAAGTTTAAGAACGCCCTGCTTCAAAAGTACGTACTGCACAGAAGCTTACCAAGTGTTTATTGTCTTCACTCATCAGTGGTTTGACAGTCTGAAAACTCCTAGTTTGTTTGGACAAGTTGTGTGATGGCAGCAAATAAGCCAGTTATGGAGTACCTATCCTGCACCAGTGTTAAAGGAGGGGGCTGGGAATCATTGCTCTGTCACTTTGAAAAATAAAAGTAGCAAACACATTATAAGAAATATGTATTCAGCAATTTGTTTGTATTCCTTAGTTAAAATAATAAACAGTGAGCATAGTGAGCTTGAGGGAGAAACCCAAGGATTGTGCTCAGTTATCTTAGCTCATTTGGTTACAGTTTTCAGCTAAGTCTAGGACTGTTCTTAGTGTGGTCTACCATCTCCTACGTGTCTCATTTATTCCCTTTTTCTTTTAATGTTCTTCAGAGAGCTGAAGAAAGCCCAGCAGGCTAGAGCGGCAGCCGAGGAGAAAGTTTTATCCACGGACAGGATCTTAACCCGCTCCACAGTCCAGAACTCCAGAACCACCAGGCTTATTGGGAAAAAAATGAGCCGATCGGTCAGCCTCACAATATACTGAGACTTTATTCCATCCCGATAAGAAGTGAAACACGAAGGCTTATGGACCTTTTAACCAGAACTGATCACTTAAAAAAGAAAAAAAAACAACTTTTTGTTTTGGAGGACAACCCTGTCAGTCGAGGAGTTGGGCTCCTCTGTCCAATCAAAGCTATAGAGTGTTGATGCACCAGACTTGAACTCATCTCACTAGACTCTTTGCCAATATAGTTCAGTCCTTTCACCAGTGGACTTCTTTTTTTCTTTTTGAAAGGAAGGTAGCTGCTTTACCTTTTACACTTTGTCATTCTTTAGGTTTGCATAGCTGTCAGACAATTCTCTCCATTCCTGTCCTTGCACTTCTCTCGACTAAGTCGAAGTGCATTTCAGCAGATCAAAACTGCAGTGAAGCTTCCCCCCCCCCCCCATGTGTGAATGTACTCAATGTAGCCGTGCGCACCTTACTGCCTGTCGCATGCCTGATGCTGGCTACTAGAGGATCTGAGAACTTACAGTTTCTGTGTTTGTAATGGAGCACTTTGGAGGTAACATGTGGCGCTTACCACATTGTTTCAAAAGAGAAAAAAAAAGAAAGAAAGAAAAGAAAATGAAAACCTGCTGCTATCCATGTTTTTGTGTGTCAGGGTTTGGTCTGTTTCAGGTTGGATCGTTAACTGTCACTGGCTCTTATTTTCAAGTAGCAGGAGCTCCTGTTTCCATCCTGTTTTGTATCTGGTCGGATGGAAATAGATCATGCTAAAAAATAAATAAATAAAAAAATTATCCAATGTCTGTGAAGTACCGCAACCAGTGAACCAACTTGTTATCTATGAGGTTAGAATTGATCCATGCTTTTAATCTTGCCTATTGATCAGTGCTGCCAACCCTGCCTGTAGCATTACTACAATCATCGTCCCGTTCTTACGATTCTCATGTGTTCTGTTGGTTCGTTCTTTCTTCTGTCTGTTTTTCATAACGCTTGTCTTCGATTACTGTTTAGGCGAGCATTCCTCAACCTTTTGTTCTTGTAACCCCATAACAGTAACTTTTCTGTTGTCTGTTCTGTTGTTGTACCATGTACATATGTTCTTTTTAATAAAATCTCACCATCTACACTTCACCTTCTGTTCAGTGGCATTTTTATGAGAGAAAAACTCTCAGAAAGATTGAAAATGAATCTTTAAGTACAAATGATTATTTGTGTTTAACAAAAAATAGAAACAACATCCAGCATAATGATATACAACAAAGTATATCAGCATTAGTATTTCTCACACCAAAGAATAGTCCTAAACAGAAGCCCCAGGTACACCACCAACCCGTTCATGTGTCTAACCGTTTTTCCCCACTCGTTGACACACCCGCCGGGGGTCAAACTCTGGTAATTGGTGATTCTGTTCTCAGACATGTGAAGCTAGAGACACCGGCAACCATAGTCAATTGTCTTCCAGGGGCCAGAGCAGGCGACATTGAAGGAAATTTAAAACTGCTAGCTAAGGGTAAACGTAAATTCAGTAAGATCATAATTCACGTCGGCAGTAATGACACCCGGTTACGCCAATCGGAGGTCACTAAAATCAATATTGAATCGGTGTGCAACTTTGCCAAAACAATGTCAGACTCTGTAGTTTTCTCTGGTCCCCTCCCCAATCAGACCAGGAGTGACATGTTTAGCCACATGTTCTCCTTAAATTGCTGGCTGTCTGAGTGGTGTCCCAGAAACGATGTGGGCTTCATAGATAATTGGCAAACCTTCTGGAGGAAACCTGGTCTTGTTAGGAGAGACGGCATCCATCCCACTTTGGATGGAGCAGCTCTCATTTCTAGAAATATGGACAAACTTATTAAACCCCCCAAAATATGACTATCCAGAGTTGGGACCAGGAAGCAGAGTTGCAGTCTTACACGCCTCTCTGCAGCTTCTCTCCTTCTGCTACCCCCCCAAAAACCCATCTCCATAGAGACTGTGTCAGCTTCCAAAAAGACAAAAAACAAACTAAAAACCAGCAACAAACAACTTAAACATAAACAATTACAAAGAAAGAACAATACAGTATCCACATCTGAACCAAAGAGTAAAACAGTGAAATGTGGATTATTAAATATTAGGTCTCTCTCCTCCAAGTCTCTGTTAGTACATGACTTAATAATTGATCAACAAATTAATTTACTCTGCCTTACAGAAACCTGGTTGCAGCAGGATGATTATGTTAGTTTAAATGAATCAACACCCCCGAGTCATTCTAACTACCAGAAATCTCGAAGCACAGGCCGAGGGGGCGGTGTGGCAGCAATTTTTCACACCAGCCTATTAATTAACGAAAGACCAAGACAGACTTTTAATTCATTTGAAAGCCTGATGCTTAGCCTCGTCCACCCCAGCTGTGAAACTCAGAAACCAGTCTTACTTGTTATCATCTATCGTCCACCTGGGCCTTACACAGAGTTTCTTGTCTGATTTCTCAGACTTTATATCTAATTTAGTTCGGAGCTCAGATAAAATAATTATTGTGGGTGATTTTAACATCCATGTAGATGCTAAAAATGACAGCCTCAACATGGCATTTAATCTGTTATTAGACTCAATTGGTTTCTCTCAGAATATAAAAGAACCCACCCACCACTTTAATCACACTCTAGATCTTGTTTTAACATATGGCATAGAAACTGAACATTTAACAGTGTTTCCTGAAAACCCTCTCCTGTCTGATCATTTCCTGATAACATTTACATTTACAATAATTGATTACACAGCGGTGGAGAGTAGACTTTATCACAGTAGATGTCTTTCTGAAAACGCTGTAACTAAGTTTAAGAATATAATCCACCCACTGTTATCATCTTCAATGCCCTGTACCAACAAAGAGCAGAGCAGCTATCTGAATGCTACCCCAACAGAGGTCGATTATCTTGTTAATAATTTCACCTCCTCACTACATACGACTCTGGATACTGTAGCTCCTGTGAAAACTAAGGTCTCTAATCAGAAGTACCTGACTCCGTGGTATAATTCTCAAACACGTACCCTAAAGCAGATGACTCGTAATCTGGAGAGGAAATGGCGTGTCACAAACTTAGAGGATCATCATTTAGCCTGGAGAAATAGTTTGCTGCTTTATAAGAAAGCCCTCCGCAAAGCCAGAACATCTTACTATTCATCACTGATTGAAGAAAATAAGAACAACCCCAGGTTTCTCTTCAGCACTGTAGCCAGGCTGACAAAAAGTCAGAGCTCTTTTGAGCCAACAATCCCTTTAACGTTAACTAGTAATGACTTCATGAACTTCTTCACAAATAAAATCTTTATCATTAGAGAAAAAATTACCAATAATCATCCCACAGATGTAATATTATCTACAGTTACTCTTAGTACCATTGATGTTAAGTTAGACTCTTTTTCTCTAATTGATCTTTCTGAGTTAACTTCAATAATTACTTCCTCCAAACCATCAACGTGTCTTTTAGACCCCATTCCTACAAAACTGCTCAAAGAAGTCCTGCCATTAATTAATTCTTCGATCTTAAATATGATCAACCTATCTCTAATAATCGGCTATGTACCACAGGCCTTCAAGCTAGCTGTAGTTAAACCTTTACTCAAAAAGCCATCTCTAGACCCAGCAGTCTTAGCTAATTATAGGCCAATCTCCAACCTTCCTTTCATATCAAAAATCCTTGAAAGAGTAGTTGTCAAACAGCTAACAGATCATCTGCAGAGGAATGGTTTATTTGAAGAGTTTCAGTCAGGTTTCAGAGCTCATCACAGCACAGAAACAGCTTTAGTGAAGGTTACAAATGGCTTCTTATGGCCTCTGACAGTGGACTCATCTCTGTGCTTGTCCTGCTAGACCTTAGTGCAGCATTCGATACTGTCGACCATAATATCCTATTAGAGCGATTAGAACATGCTGTAGGTATTACAGGTACTGCACTGCAGTGGTTTGTATCATATCTATCTAATAGACTCCAGTTTGTGCATGTAAATGGAGAGTCCTCTTCACACACTGAGGTTAATTATGGAGTTCCACAGGGTTCAGTGCTAGGACCAATTCTGTTTACATTATACATGCTTCCCTTAGGCAGTATCATTAGAAGACATAGCATACATTTTCACTGCTATGCAGATGACACCCAGCTCTATCTGTCCATGAAGCCAGATAACACACACCAATTAGTTAAACTGCAGGAATGTCTTAAAGACATAAAGACCTGGATGGCCGCTAACTTTCTGCTTCTTAATTCAGATAAAACTGAGGTTATTGTACTCGGCCCTGAAAAGCCTAGATATATGGTATCTAACCAGATTCTTACTCTGGATGGCATTACCTTGGCCTTCAGTAACGCTGTGAGGAACCTTGGAGTCATTTTTGACCAGGACATGTCCTTAAATGCACATATTAAACAAATATGTAAGACTGCGTTCTTCCATTTGCGCAACATCTCTAAAATTAGAAATATCCTGTCTCAGAGTGACGTTGAAAAACTAGTTCATGCATTTATTACTTCCAGGCTGGACTACTGTAATTCATTATTATCAGGATGTCCAAAATACTCACTGAAAAGCCTTCAGTTTATCCAAAATGCTGCAGCAAGAGTCCTGACAGGGACTAGAAAGAGAGAGCATATTTCTCCTGTTTTGGCTTCCCTTCATTGGCTTCCTGTTAAATCCAGAATTGAATTCAAAATCCTGCTCCTCACATACAAGGTCTTAAATAATCAGGCCCCATCTTATCTTAATGACCTTGTAGTACCATATCACCCTATTAGAGCACTTCGCTCTCGCTCTGCAGGCCTACTTGTTGTTCCTAGAGTATTTAAAAGTAGAATGGGAGGGAGAGCCTTCAGTTTTCAGGCCCCTCTTCTGTGGAACCAGCTTCCAGTTTGGATTCAGGAGACAGACACTATCTCTACTTTCAAGATTAGGCTTAAAACTTTCCTTTTTGCTGAAGCATATAGTTAGGGCTGGACCAGGTGACCCTGAATCCTCCCTTAGTTATGCTGCAATAGACATAGGCTGCCGGGGGATTCCCATGATTCATTGAGTTTTTCCTTTCCAGTCACCTTTCTCACTCACTATGTATTAACAGACCTCTCTGCATTGAATCATATCTGTTATTAACCTCTGTCTCTCTTCCACAGCATGTCTTTTATCCTGTCTTCCTTCTCTCACCCCAACCGGTCGCAGCAGATGGCCGCCCCTCCCTGAGCCTGGTTCTGCCGGAGGTTTCTTCCTGTTAAAAGGGAGTTTTTCCTTCCCACTGTTGCCAAAGTGCTTGCTCATAGGGGGTCATATGATTGTTGGGTTTTTCTCTGTATCTATGAAGCGCCTTGAGGCGACTTATGTTGTGATTTGGCGCTATATAAATAAAATTGAATTGAATTGAATTGAATTCAAAGATGTTAGGGCAATAGAATGTGGCACTTCTAAATCACACGATAAGTATTACAGGTCAGGCCATCTAGAATTAGTCACAAATTTGGTACTAATTTATTTTCCAGGAGTTTTAATCATAACTGCTTCATTTTTAAACCCAAGTAAAAATTCACTGTGTAAAAACAAAATTCATTATATAAATTTTTTTTTGCATAAAATAACATAAACTGACTTGGTTCTATCTGAGATTTCCACAGACGTTCAGATGAGGATATTAAATCTTTAGTGAAAACTTCACTACAGTTTAATCCAAAAATTGAGACCGTCACTTCACTTTGTAAAATATTTTCAGAATATTCAAATACTTTTAGCCATCTAGATTTTAACACAAACATATTCTCAGTTACATTTTAGCGCCTTAATCAAGCAACATTTTTAAATCCAGAAATTTTATATTTTAATCTTTAATTTCCCACTTTTAAGTTGTCAGAAAACCGCTGAAAAATAAAGAGATAAAAGGCTTACATGACACCACAGATAAATGAATGTCATTAAATATTAGAGAAAGGCATGTGTACACGATCTCTGCACTGATGTCAATCAATCAACAGGTGAACTTAACAACACACCTTTGTATGCATCTACAAAACATGCAAGTTTTTATCAAAATGAATGCCTAAAATATTATTATTTATTATTTATTTACATATAATTGGCATACTAGTAACAATAATAATATTTTGTGATTTTTAAAAGTTTAGTAATTTTGAGCTGGCAGTTTAGGTTTTCCATATATTTATATGTTAACGACTTTCTCTGTTTTTTAGCAAGGTAGAATAGAATAGAATAATCCTTTAATTGTCCCACAAGGGGAAATTTGGTTGTAACAGCAGCCAAAAAGACACGTATACAAACAAACAGTACACAGGACACAGAACAGAAACATAGGTAGTTTCAAACACCTATTATGTGTCATTTTTTACGTAAAAAATAAATAATGTTTTTTTTACCCACAAAGTCCTCACATACCCTCCGCACAGAGCGTCAGTGACACACACTCGTGCCTGATGTGTGTGCGCTCCTCTCGCTGAGCGGTGCTGCAGTTCTTCATCACGATGCCAAGCACGCAGCAGTTGACGGCGGGTCACGTGACCTTTCCCCGTCGTGTCCAACAGCAGAAGAGAGACAGTTCACACAGCAAGAGAGTAAGAGTGACACACACGCAGCCGGAGAGGAGAGAAGTAAGAGGGGAAAAGTACAGGAGAAGAAGACGAGGTATATTCCACCGATATGGCCTTGCGGGATGAACTTTTAAAGTCCATTTGGCATGCCTTCACAGCTCTGGATGTGGACAAAAGCGGGAAAGTCTCTAAATCTCAGCTGAAGGTAAGCTGCTTTCCTTGATGGTTTTGAGTTTCGTTTGGCCGCTGGAGGTTTTAACCTTTAGGATCTTTGGCTTTTTTCAAAATAGTGAACCCGTTCCTTCCTATTCTGATTTGCGTGGAAAAAAAACAAACGCACACACTTCTGTTAGGCAGCATCAGCTGAGACGCACCTGTTGACAGTTTGCACATCGATTAAAGGAGAATCCCACACTAAAAACCACCACAGAACAAGTAGAGCCAACAGATGTTTGAAAAGGAGGCTTTAACGCAGATGAAAGTAAAGTTATTCAAAAGATCTGCATACACCTCTCATCACTGGAAGAATCCACTTGAAAACACAGCCAAGTAGAAGATATTTTTATATGAGTACAAATTTCCTGGAGATACCTCCATGTATGTAAACAACACGCACTCACACTCCTGTGCCAGCCAAACATTGTTCAGGAACGGATGGAAAAAACAAAAACACTTTTCACTTCAGGAGCATCAAACCAAAGTGAAAATGGTCGCTGCTACTCTGGGGTAAGTGCAAAGAGAAAGGGCATGGGACGGCATAGGCCCCTCCTGGGTTTCCCACCGTCTATTGCCAATGTACCGGCCATCCATCTTGTTCTCCTTATCAGGGTCGGGTTCTAACACAGTTCTCATAGGGTGAGGGGCAGGGTACACCCTGGACAGTGCCAGTCTGTCACAGGGCTGACACAGACAGACACCTATTCAATCCTGCAGTCAATGTGGAATCGCCAGTGAACCCAACATGCATGTCTTTGGACTGTGGAAGGGTGAGGAACCCGGGGTACATGGAGAGAACCCAGGCAAACGCAGGGAGAACATGCAGACTCCACACAGAAAGCCTCCAGCCGGTGGATTCAAACCCAGAATCATCTTGCTGTGAGGTGCCAACCACTACACTACTTTAGGTTCAAGGTTCAAGGTTCTTTATTTGTCACATGCATAGTTATACAAGTATAACACACAGTGAAATGTAGCCTGACACGCTCCTCGACATGTGCAAAAATTTGATTCAGTGATTCAGAGATTATAGTCTTTGGTTATCTAACAATGCCAAACACCATTGGATGAGAGCATGAATAGGAACAATGGCTGAATGTAGCTCAAGTACTTGTTGTCGTTAAGTATTTCTATTTAATAAGTGGAGCTGAAGGTTATACAGTGGGTTTTAACATGGCAAAACCAAGGGGGTAAACTTTTCATTAGTCATCACCATTCACTACAACTGGTAGTTTATCTTTGCTGGAATAGAAAATATTGTTTGACAGAGCTCAGTTGACTGACTAATACTCCGAACAATAAAATTGCGCAGTGAAGATCTAAGAAGGAGAACAGTAGATTTACACAAGCTGGGAAGATCTTTTTGGAGCCATTTCTAAACAACTGCAGATTCCAAGATCATCCCTTCAAACAACTCCACGCAAGTACAAGTTATTCTGCCTACAGTGAAGTGACTTTTACATCTTCATTGACTAAGAGGGTGCTGACCAAGACTACTTCAAATTTGACACATTCAAGTGCCACTGAAATTTGCAGCTGTCCACACGGACAAGCCAAATGCCTCCTGGAGAAAGGTTTTATATGAGACATGTTGTACAGCTATTGCATCGATGATAATGCATAATAACTGCATTGTCATTGGTACCAGGGCACAGGGCTGCATACGTGCACACCGTGTCTTCAACATTAGTTGTCTATAGTATACTTACTTTAAATATTCTGATCTGGTCCCCCTCTTTTTTATTATTATCCTGGGAATGTCCCTGTTGCTACTTGCACAATAGTTAGACTAGTTTCTACACAACTGTGGCCTAAAAAAGGAGAAAAAAAATGCAATGCAGCTTTAAGACGCTCCACGTCTGTTGAAAATGGTGAAACCGCTTCCTTTGTGGTTCTCTTGGTTGTGCCACACTTGTTCTCCAATTACTGCTGTCATGTCCACATGTGCAACCCCACACGGCTGCGAGTCGTCAAAAGGAATTCTGGGCAGGGGCCTTTGTATGACAGGGAACAGTATTTACATTTTGTTTTATTTTGTAAATGTCGACTGTAACCTACGACTTTAACCCTACGCTGTGACCTTTCATGTAACCTCAAGTGCATTTCTCAAGAAATGTAACTGCAGGGAGCAAAGGTAGAAACGGCCAAGACCTGGCTTAAATGGAATGTAACTCATAACTATTAGCTGAAATTGACTTAAACATATCAATCGATCGTTATAATAACTAGTAAGTATTGTTTTCACCTCTGATTTCAGGTGCTGTCCCACAACTTATGTACAGTCATGAACATTCCCCATGACCCGGTGGCTCTGGAGGAGCACTTCAAAGATGATGACGAGGGTCCTGTCTCCAACCAGGGATACATGCCTTACCTGAACAAGTTCATTCTGGATAAGGTCAGTCAGCTGTGTAAGCACATTCAGTCACACTTTGTCAGCCTAGGATAGTAAAGTGGTGTTTATTATATCTAGGGCGCTGTCTTTTTCAGTGTCAACACACTGACAAACAATAAGTGCCATTGTTGTAGAGGAAATAATAATGGCAAATTATCAGTCTGCGCTACAACTCTTCATGACTTTGCTTTGAAAATGATACATTAGCTGAAGGCTGTTCAGAGGCTTGACCAGCCATAACAAGTACTTTGTGGGCGTTTTATCTATTTTCTACTAAGGCAGGAGATTGGAGTCATGTTATAGTTGCTGATTGTTTGTCCCTGAGAGCAACAGTCCCGAGTCTTCGTCAGGGCTGCAAAAGCTGCCTGTATGGGCCACTCATAAATAGTGGTGTGATGCTCCTCTCAATCACAATTCTAGACAAATAAAATCAGAATTATCTTCAAAGTAGCCAATTCTTTTTGAAATGCATGTTCTTTTCTCTCAAGCAGTTATTTCAATTTCTTGTTTTCTTGCATCATCCTAACTTATTTTAACAGCTGACCTGATATTGTTCTGTAAATTTTCTCCAATCCATAATTTCTTGGGTAAAATATTAAACGCCACCAACTGTGAAACATCATCGGGTGTCTGAGAGAGTGCTGTGTGTGTAGAGTTAAAGCACTGAATGACTGGTTGAGAAGACCAGAAAAACTATATAAATCGGGTCCATTTTTAGCATCCGGGCCTTCACATAGCAAACTAGTGTCAAACCTCAGTGCTTCTTCCTTCATGCTTAACAGTTGACATGTGCAGTGTTTGCAGAACCATTCTCAATCAGTATTTGCCTCGTACTCAACAGAATGGGCACAGATTCAGATTTCTGCAAGTCTTTGCTGTAGTTTAACGTCTTTGTGTAATCTTTATAAGATATCCTCTGCTATGGGATGTAGCAGCTTTTGATTTCGTAGACATTTTGTCTTACGGTAGATGTTTGAACATGGGGCATTTAGACATGAAACTGAGAAAGTTGTGATCAAGATATGATTCATACCGACTGGTCTTTCTTGATATGAGGAGACTTTTTCATTAAGTAGACTTTGTGCATCTCTGAATACTTTTAAAACCTGATCACAGGTAGCTTTTGGAGTCTTGATCTTAATGCTACTGAGGTGCTGTGGCATGGGCTGACATTTTGTACAAACATGCCAATATAATTGCATTAAAAACCACGTTTTGGGAGTAATCTTCCCAAATTCTCATCATTGTGGTGTATGTGTCATAAGCAGCTACTTATCTTATAGAGGGTGTTGAAGCTAAATGTGGTTTTTTTAGTTACTAAACCAAGAGCTGGCATACTTTTCCCAGCCTGCATTGTGACTGATTACACTGTGTTAGATAAAGACTTAAAGCTATTTATCTGTCACTTGATCTAAGATTGGAACCCACTGTGACCAAAGGGTTCACAAACTTTCTCTTGCAGAACCCTTGTTTTTTTTTGTTTTTGTTTTTTTGATCATGTTTAAAGGTTATTTATTAGTCATATTTAATCGTGCACTACAAAGGTCCATTGATGGACACAGTGTATTAGTAGCTACATTGTGCTGGTGTCACCCTCTGTGTCCATCCATCATTGTATTGCTCCGAGACGGCGGCACAAAACCATTTATTGAACATCAGACCTTTGTGATGATGTAATAACGGGGTCACGGG
The DNA here is from genome assembly GCF_057382275.1 of Copadichromis virginalis. Taxonomy (NCBI): domain Eukaryota; kingdom Metazoa; phylum Chordata; class Actinopteri; order Cichliformes; family Cichlidae; genus Copadichromis; species Copadichromis virginalis. Next base: position 23,353,769 of record NC_140624.1, read on the forward strand.
ATGAATGGAGCGTTTGTGATTGCATAGCTGGACATCATGACAAGAGAAAATGCTTATTTAGTCATGTCATGAGCAGCAGTGAGCTCTAGTGGAATTCCTTCTGAATGTTTGGAATTCTTGTATAACATCCGTGCTAAGTGGCTATTGCCATGATTTAAAAAGGTTCTTAAACTCTGTCTTAATGAAGGGTTTAAGACTTCTTATTCTTGAATTTTGCTGATTTTATTTTATTTTTTTATATTTTCCAGTAGTTTAGTATGGCATTTGATTATTGTTGGTTTGTTTGCTTGTTTGTTTTACAACTTCCATTTCAGTCATTTTAAAGATGTAAGAAAAAAATAGATACTTGTAAAAATATGAGTTCTGATTGGCTACCTGATAGACTGTGCTCACTGCTAACTTCATGTCTCAATAATCTGTGACACTTTATTAAATTGATCTGTTAATTAACTGATCAATGAATATAAAATACTTTTTCTACCCGTATACATTTCTCCACTGGCGTATAGAAAAATCTTTTGTTTTGCCCTTAAAATGACTTGACTATTTCCAGCAGACCAGTTGGTTCAGCTGGAGCTTCAATATATAGAAAGCTTGGATTAACACTAGTTTAGAGAAGCTGTTTGTATTTGTTTATCCTCTTCGTTGTCTCTGTGGCAGTGCACATTTCTGACTGTTTTATGTCTGAAGTGATTTGTGATAAAGCTGCTTAAATAATTTCTTTCTGGACAAGCAGACATACTTGACATACGTGTTGTGTAGTTAAGACGTGCTCGTGATTGGTGCTGAAAATTTCTAACCACATTTTCTTTAAAGAAACTAAATGCTGGATTTAGTTTGAGGAAGACACACACACACACACACACACACACACACACACACACACACACACACACACACACACACACACACACACACTTGTATTTTTCACACACAACCATCCCACCCATGCATTGGCTTGGGGTGGTGTTCAAAGCATTCAACTTCACTCACTCCTGAGGAAACTCCACCCTGTCACACAAGGAAAGTGTGTGTGTGTGTGTGTGTGTGTGTGTGTGTATCAGAAACCCGAAACCCAGGAGAGCAAGTATCTTATTTTACAAGTGAACACAGTTGCTAGTCAGGAAAAACTTTAAACTGCGTGTGTGTTTGTGCCTTTGTACAGCAGACAGGAAGTGCAGATGGAGGCAGTCTGTACATTATCCTCACCAACTCACCCGTATAGTGCAGCAGAAAATAAAAGGCAGACCTCTAACATTTTCTTTTATAAGAGCACAGAGACGTGTGTTGGTGTGATGAGATTGTTGAACTCTGTACCATGACCCTGAAACACTTACCACTGCTGATGTAGCAGAAAAGTGATGATGATGTTGAAGCTCAGGGCCGCACACTTTGTTGTGTGATAGCATGTTGCACTACATAGAAACGTGTGTGTGTGTGTGTGCTTGTGTTACAAACAGAGATTACTTAAGTTCATTGTTCCAAGTCAAGAATTTTGACACACACAGTCACTGAAAGTGTTGACCGCTGTGGTGACTCCTCTTGTTGCAATAGTTCTCTGCTGTTAGGAAAGATGGAGGACAAAATCCTGAGTCCTCACTTCATGTAAAAATGTGTTGAAGCTAATTGAGGTTTCACCAGTCTGAGACTGATTGGGTGGGTTTGTAAGGCACAGTGTTTCCTCGCTGAGCTGCAGCAGATTGGCAGTAAGACTTTTGTGCTAACATGCCTTAAAGCGATTATCTTAATTTGAAATCCATTCTTCTGAAACATCACATTTAATAGGGAAAACAGAAATTTAAAATGCATTCATGCACAGAACATGGACTGTTCTGTTAAGGGTTAAGAGCTTAATGGGCTGGTTTTTCTGTTTAGGAACTTTACAAATAAAATAAGAATTCCTTGAATTTTGCCCAAGTTGAGGGGCCTATATCTATTTTTTTTTCTTTTCATCAGAAATGCTCAAATGTTTATTTATTTAACAGAGTTGTGTATGTAAATAATGTCAGATCTGGAGTAATCTGTGTTCTTGCTGCAGAGCGTGTCTTATAGTTCAGTTTTGGTGAACTTTGTCATTCGAATTCACACTAACCACAAAAGACATGGAGAGGAAGATTTGGCTACAGTAACTGGAGGATGCTTTCATAGTTGTATCGCAATATTCACCTTTAGTTATCTGCTAATGAGAGCCTCAGCAGTCTGTGTTTAGATTTATGTATATTTATTACGCTTTTTTTTAAAGAAATGAGGATGTTGATGCCAGATGTTGGTGATGAACCATCCTAACAGCACCTGTTTTGTGCTGTGGACCATTAAAAAAGCACTTTGTTACTACTTCCCCCTTTTCAAATGCTTTCATATCACATCATACCGTGTTGAACATTCAGCTGCTCCTGTCACTGGTGTGATTCTCATTCCACTGAAGTCTGTGATTTTTAAAAAGCAGACAGTCCGGTTGAACTGGTAACAAGATTTTCTTTTTGTCTTCCAGTTTATTCTAGTCTGACTCCACTTGTTACATTTCTGTGTTGTGTTGTTTCGGTGTGAGATAAGGTTGAAGTTTAGATCCTGAATCCTAATGAACATGTGGCAGTGGAGAGGAGGGGGCGATTTGCTGACAAGGATCTCACTGTTGAAGGGAAAAGACCGAGAGGGATCTTGAAGGGGAGGAGGAGAAAAGACAGCGAGAACCAGCGAGCTAAGAACAAAACGAAAACAAGACGAGCGTGACGCAAAGAGAAGCTCTTTCGTAACAAATCCTGCTTTCACGACTTCCCCTTTACCCTATCCTCGCATGTTGTGTTGCTGCAGAGTGATTAAGCATTCAGAACCACAAACATGATGCGAACACATTCAGCTACCTGAACACATCATCATGAGAGACACGTCCTTATTTATAACAACAGCAGAATATGTTGTTTTTGAGTCAGACTTACTGCCAGAACCAGTGACGAATGGCAAAATATTCATGATGGGAGGAGCCTCTTTACACCGGCATGTAACTTTTTTTTTTTTAATTTTACTCCACCCAAAATCTATTTTTAGCCTCACAAACAATCTTTACCTGTTACAGTCTTTAATAGTTGCCAGTAATTTCACCTTCACAAAAGACTTGCAGCTGTTTTCAGCTTCAGTAATCTCCAGAAAGCTCCCAACAGCAACAAATATTCAATACACATTTGTACCATCTGAGAATCAGCATGACTGATAAGTTACTGGTAGGCAAACCCACATTTAATCTGCATAGCTAAAGTAAATGAGGATATCTATTTTGCTTATTTATTATTGAATACACACTTAATTTATCGCTGCTAAGGTACATGAAATACATTTTTATTATCTCTCATTTTTTTTTATTTTTGCATTTTCTTCTGTCTTGGCTTGAAAAGGCTCTGAATGATGTCATAGAGATTGACTATCTCTGATGGGAGAGGTGACGATGCCGAGGCCAATTAAAGAGAAGTTTGGCTGTCGTGTTTCTGTAAACACAGTAGCTGGAGAAGTTTGAACAAATTCTGATAAATCTTTGTAGGTGTGTGGAGTCATGTTTGCGATGACTTTATAAAGATTTAAAATATGTCACATTTGACCTCTGATCTTTCCATCAAGGTCAATAGATTGAGCTGAAGGCCAAAGTGATAAATACAGAGACTAGGGGGTGAGTTGAATTTGCTGAAGTTTGTGCTGTCTGAGTGCTTCTTGTTTTAAAATAATAATTTAGTACAGCGGTCCCCAACCTTTTTTGTGCCACGGACCGGTTTATGCCCGACAATATTTTCACGGACCGGCCTTTAAGGTGTCGTGGATAAATACAACAAAATAAAACTAGTACCGGTACTGAAAAAAGAAGATTTATTCATAACACACGTGAAAAGACCCAGGAAAACCGAGTTAACGATAAAAACTATAACAAAATAACGCTGAAAACCGATTTAAAAACCCTGAAAACCATACATTTCACACCCGAGCCTCAACTCTCGCGGCCCGGTACCAAACGACTCACGGACCGGTACCAGTCCGAGGCCCGGGGGTTGGGGACCGCTGATTTAGAACAAAGATGCACAGAGAAAAGAGTAATACACTACAGGAATGTTTGTTTTTGTTTTTTGTGAATTAAAAAAAAAGTGTTTTACTTCATTTAGACGTCAAAATTAATTGACGTTTAGTCCTAGTTTGCAGTGTTGAGTAAAGCAATGCTTCAGGGTGACTTTCAAAAGTTGAGGAAGTACTATCGCTTTAACATCTAAGACAGGTTTCTACACAGGCACTCAACCTAAATGAGCACAATAGCAGGTTACATCAGATCTTGAAACCGTTCAGGCTTTCAAGCTGGATGTTTGTCTCTCTCTGTCACAGCATGGAAACTGGATTCAGGTTCGGGACTAGCTGAAGCAGCACACAAGTCAAAGGTTTATTATCATGTGAACATACTTCACAAACTCACTGTTCTGTATGTTGCCTGTGAAAAAAGGACATTTTAATGAAGCATTTGATAAAACGCACAAGCTCAGAAGCTATTTGCTTTGTAAGTAACTACTTGCTTATTTTAGCGTTGTGCATGTTAGTGTGGCTGAGCCCCTCCCTCTGAAAGCGTTAGTCTTGCCCACATTTACACAGAGGAAAAAGGAGTGACTTCCCACGCAGCTCTGTAAAGGGGACTGCAAAGCACATTCTGGAGAGTTCAGCTGGAGGTGATACTTTTAGGTGTTCCTTCCCTGAAGAGCTCAGTTCTCCTAACCCTAACAAACACAGGCTATGAGTAAACACCAGGCCGCCTCTCTGAGATGATAAGCTGAGGGGGGAAAAATTTTCAAGTAATGAGGTCAGCAAATGACAAATAATGCCTTTGTAAGCTCAGTCTCCAGATTTGTACACACTTGGTTTCACACATCCCTCCCCCCGACACTCTTGCCTCTGTATGATGTCATAGAGGATATCCTTACTATGGTCAGCTAAGTTGTGCCCACAGAAGCTACAAACCTATTTGAACAGTCGTCTTTAAAATAAAGACGACTTATAGGGTAAGGAGCTAAATGATTTGTTAGCCAGTTAACTGGGGGTCTCCACTAAGGCTTAGTGTAAGAAAATCGAGGATTATTTTAAATGGAGAATAATGCAAAGCTACTCAGAATAAAAAAGAAAATCTGGAGATGAAAATGGGTGGTAGTTCCACTAAAGTTTGTACTGTGTTAAAGGCTGAGTGTTCAACAGCAATATGAAGTGCTACCGAATGTCCTGACTGCCACCTTAGACCAGTGTTTCTAAAAACTGTGTGATGGCCACTGCAGGTGCCGTAACCATGGTTTTGAGCAGGATTCATGGACTGTAGATATAATAGTTGATGAATCCAGTTACAGGGTTGACTGGTTTCTAATTACGGCAAACGTTGGAAGATGTTTTGGGATCATTTGCTGGTGGTTGGATTTGTGGGGCGACTGCCAGCAGGACAAGATGTGCTTCTCATCCAAATGACCGCGCACTCAGCCAGCCGGTAGTCTCCATGGAGATGCTACTGTTCACTGGCTCAAAGAAAACATCCCCTCCACACCACTGACTAGACCTTTTTAAGAACTTTCCTCCCATTTGGCTCTGGAATTTAAAGCCTAGAGGCACTTTTTCTTTTTGTCCCTTCTCAGTTTCTGTGTGCATCGTACTGTAATACACAATCTGTCTTTCTGAACACTCCTGCACACATGTACATCTTAGATACCCTAATGACATCATTTTGCCTAGCCACCCTGGACTAACTAGCATGGGCATGTGCTAGTAGATGAAACGCATGTTGTACGTTATTAAAGTTGTGTATTATGGATTTGATAAATGGATATATTCCATATGTATAATATCTATGCTCTGTGGTTTGAAACGTCAGCTTTAAAAAATGTGAGCGTCTGGAAAAGCAGACTGTTCTCCTTTGGTGTGGAACATAACCTGATGATGTTTCTGTTGTGCCACAGGTGAAGGATAACTTTAACCGTCAGGACTTCAACAAAATGTGCTGGACGTTGTCGTATAGGAAGAACATGGAGCAGAATGAGCTGAAGATCTGTAACGATGACGCCTTCAAGATCTGGTGCATCTTCAACTTCCTGTCTGAAGACAGATACCCCCTGATCATCGTCACTGAGGAGGTCAGAAAACATGGGATGCTGTTGCGTTGTTGTACGCCCTGTTTTTTTTCCTTTCTTTTTTTTGTGGCTCTTCCCTCAGTTGGTGTCCTAGATGGTTGGTTAGTCTTAGATTTACTGATTAAATCATTAAATTGAAAAACGTGACATTACTGGGTTTTGTACTTTTGCAGATCCACTTTGAAGTGCTCTTTAGTGCACATATAAGTGCCCAAGGCTGTTGATGTGTTGCGTAAATAGATGTTAAATTAAATGTGAATACTTTTAGAAAGCCTTGTGTACATTAAAACAAAAGCACTTTGCAGTTGTTTTACCGCTCCGTCCTACTTGAGATCTCATTCACTGGTATGTGGCTCATGAAGTAAAATGACTTTGGTCTGGATGTAAGAAAAGTGACATTAAAAGAAAACAATTCATGTAAACACCAGATGGCTCTAGAAAGGAACAGACAAATTCTGGGTGAGTTCTAGGTGTCGTTTTTTTTTTCACATCTCCAACTTAACATGGAGTAAAGCAACATCGAAAGAAACTGAAGAAGCTAAATTAGGTTTTGAAAAAATTGAGACCACACCAATTGTGTGTAAAGACGCAGCTTTGGGATGCCATCTATGCCACATAATTAGCTTAACCCCTTTTCTGGCAAAAGCCCTGCCTTGGACCCTGCAGTCATAAAACCACAGCACTGACCACAAACGTCTGTGTGAGCTGTCTTTGCATCAAAAGTGCTTCAGAAGCTACACAGTAAGACGCTAACCTGTAAGGATGCCATTGACTAGTTCAGGAATCACATTAAGGTTTTGTTTGTTGTTGTTTTTTCAAGAGAGACAGTAAACATCTTACATTTTAGACTGGAGCATTTCTTTTCAAAGTGCTTACTAAAAGGGGAAGCACTGGCGTGAACAGCCTTTTATTCATCTGTAGTCTGTTTTATTTGCAGCATATGATATTGTACGTGTCCCTTCACTGTGTCACTTAGTAGCCAGTGGAAAAAGTCCGTTGCTCAAGAGCAGAAAAGGAAGTTTCGAGCTTCCTGTTCTTTTACAAATGCTGGAAGATTTATTGTTGTGTAGGAAAAACATCAGAACTCAAACACAGGAAGATTGTTTGCAAAAGAAATGCACATTTTGCTGCTGCAGTCATGTAAGGATGAATTGTGGGAAAAATGCAGAAATGGTGAAAGTTATCTTTTATTGTAAATGAACAGCTGTGCTTTTGATGAAAAATGACTCTGTGCATGTGGTGTGTGTGTGTGTGTCTTTGTGTGTCTGTGTGCATGTCTGCATGTACAGATTGAGTACTTCTTGCGTAAGTTGACAGAGGCGATGGGGGGAAGCTGGGTGGAGGAGCGCTTCGAGGACTATAAGCTGCAGCTGAACTCGAAGCAGCAGTGTCTGAATGCATGGGAGCTCATCAGCCTAGTTGGGTCGGGTCACTTCAGTAAGGGCATGGACCATCAGACGCTCTCAATGGGAATCGGTGAAGTCTACCAGGAACTCATTCTCAACGTGCTCAAACAGGTGGGCAGCACATCAGCACAGACTGATGGTACAGTCTTCATCGCAAAGCTCTGTCATCTTACTCTGATTTCAAAGAGTGCCGATGCAGCCTACTGTAATAACTGTGAAGCATATACCACTTTAAATGATAGGAGTCATAGATTTCACACTAAATTAAACAGCACATTTAGCACCTGGCAATGAAAATGTCAAAATCCCTCTAAATGTCTTAGTTCACAGTAGAAAAAAGGCCCCAAAAATGCGGAAGTTTTTCGATATTTCGATTAATTCTGCTAAAAACTAAAACTGTTTTTTTTTTTTTTAAAAAGAAAAAAAAGAAAAACGCTGTTTGGGACCAAGCATTTTGAAAACAATTACAGATTAAATTCTAACCACAAATGCAAATCATTGATTAAAAATGGTGTCAAATAATGAAATTTCAGTTCATAAAGTGTTAATTATTGATTTATAATGAAGCTTGCTGTTAGGAGGATGTGAATGTTATTTAAGCCGCTAAGTATTCTGTCTTACTGCAGGGCTATATGATGAAGAAAGGGCACAAGAGAAAGAACTGGACGGAGCGCTGGTTTGTGCTGAAGCCAAACACAATCTCATACTATGTTGGTGAAGACTTGGCTGAAAAGAAAGGAGACGTCCTGTTGGATGGAAACTGCAGTGTGGAGGCAAGAGCCTGCTGTCTGTAGTAAAACTCTGTTTCCGCTTCCCGGCCTTGATTTCTATGAGAACAGCAGCGGAAGAGAATCTAAACGTGAAACACAGAGATTAATTCCCTATGCACATAAGAAATAAAAGACCGGAGAACTGTTTAGAAAAAAAAAATAAGTATGTTTTGTTATTGTTTTTTGTCTGTGTATTGTCAGCTTGTAAATTATGTTTTTCTTTGCAGCATTTACAAGATAAAGAGGGAAAGAAGTGCCTCTTTCTCATCAAGTCATCACAAAAAAGCTTTGAAATCAGTGCATCAGACAAGAAGAAGAAGCAAGAGTGGATCCAAGGTGAGTTCTATCGAAGCTGCTCGATAGTAGTTCGATAATAGTTTTCTGCTGTCTGCCTCATTGTTAATAAACAGTAAATTAGTTGTTCACTACTTCTACTGCAAATAAACCTGTTAGTTCGACACAGTTAAAGAAAAACTTTGTTCTGCTCAAAACACCTGACCTACAAGGTATCCAGGAGCCTGCTGTAGTTGTTCAGATGACTGAACAACTACAGTCCCTAAGGGAGTCTCCAGCCACCCTTTGGAGGACGCTCATGTCCACTGCTTGTTTCAGCAATCTCTTTTTTTTCTCTCTCTCACTATTCAGTGTAACCTCAGTAACAGCTGAATTTCTCTCTTTATGAGAATACCCAGGACATGTACAGTGGGGCAAAAAAGTATTTAGTCAGCCACTGATTGTGCAAGTTCCCCCACTTAAAATGATGACAGAGGTCAGTAATTTGCACCAGAGGTACACTTCAACTGTGAGAGACAGAATGTGAAAAAAAAATCCATGAATCCACATGGTAGGATTTGTAAAGAATTTATTCGTAAATCAGGGTGGAAAATAAGTATTTGGTCACCTCAAACAAGGAAAATCTCTGGCTCTCACAGACCTGTAACGTCTTCTGTAAGAAGCTTTTCTGTCCCCCACTCGTTACCTGTATGAATGGCACCTGTTTGAACTCATCATCTGTATAAAAGACACCTGTCCACAGCCTCAAACAGTCAGACTCCAAACTCCGCCATGGCCAAGACCAAAGAGCTTTCGAAGGACACCAGGAAAAGTATTGTAGACCTGCACCAGACTGGGAAGAGTGAATCTACAATAGGCAAGCAGCTTGGTGTGAAGAAATCAACTGTGGGAGCAATCATCAGAAAATGGAAGACATACAAGACCACTGATAATCTCCCTCGATCTGGGGCTCCACGCAAGATCTCATCCCGTGGGGTCAAAATGATCATGAGAACGGTGAGCAAAGATCCCAGAACCACACGGGGGGACCTGAATGACCTGCAGAGAGCTGGGACCAAAGTAACAAAGGTCACCATCAGTAACACACTACAACGGCAGGGAATCAAATCCCGCAGTGCCAGACGTGTTCCGCTGCTGAAGCCAGTGCATGTCCAGGCCCGTCTGAAGTTTGCCAGAGAGCACATGGATGATACAGCAGAGGATTGGGAGAATGTCATGTGGTCAGATGAAACCAAAGTAGAACTTTTTGGTATAAACTCAACTCGTCATGTTTGGAGGAAGAAGAATACTGAGTTGCATCCCAAGAACACCATACCTACTGTGAAGCATGGGGGTGGAAACATCATGCTATGGGGCTGTTTTTCTGCCAAGGGGACAGGACGACTGATCCGTGTTAAGGACAGAATGAATGGGGCCATGCATCGTGAGATTTTGAGCCAAAACCTCCTTCCATCAGTGAGAACTTTGAAGATGAAACGAGGCTGGGTCTTCCAACATGACAATGATCCAAAACACACCGCCCGGGCAACAAAGGAGTGGCTCCGTAAGAAGCATTTGAAAGTCCTGGAGTGGCCTAGCCAGTCTCCAGACCTCAACCCCATAGAAAATCTGTGGCGGGAGTTGAAAGTCCGTGTTGCTCGGCGACAGCCCCAAAACATCACTGCTCTCGAGAAGATCTGCATGGAGGAATGGGCCAAAATACCAGCTACTGTGTGTGCAAACCTGGTAAAGACCTATAGTAAACGTTTGACCTCTGTTATTGCCAACAAAGGTTATGTTACAAAGTATTGAGTTCTTCTTACAGAAGACGTTACAGGTCTGTGAGAGCCAGAGATTTTCCTTGTTTGAGGTGACCAAATACTTATTTTCCACCCTAATTTACTTTTTTAAAATACTTAAAATACTTTTTTGCCCCACTGTAGCTGCAGGTCTGAAATGATTACAGAATCAATCATCGACCTGTGACTTAGGGTGTCCTGGGGCCAAGTGCACATATGAACATCGTGAATTGTATGTTCAAACATGATGGTCGTTATGGACAAGCAAACCATGGCTCAGGCGGTCCCTCCCATTCGCATATCCCCAGATTGTGTCGTCACTAATCTTCTTGACAATTCAAGTTGCCTGAAGGAGACAATGGAGTCCCCGGAAAGGGCACCTTCAGTTATCCCATGCATATACCTAAACCTGACTGCCTGACGATTGCCTTTGAGCAATGGCAACTCCAGAGTAGTATATAGCCCAGGCTGTGTATTGAGACAAGCCCAACTATCTCTAGCAGTACTTCCCAACCCCTCACACTGGCTCAGGTGCCTTCCTGCCCAAAGAGGTGATATTCCATGTTCCTAAAGCTAGATTTGTCATCTGTGGTTTGGACAGAGAGGGCATCCAACCATGACTGCGGCCTGATCCACAAAACACCAAACTCTCATATCCCCTACTGTTAGTGGTGGTCCCACAAGAGAGCAAGCCCATGTAGTGCTTTTAGACTGTGCCCAGCCAGACCCCATAGGTTAAAGCTCGGCCTCCTTACTGTGACATTTCTCCCAGGACCAGTTTGCCTTAAGTGATCCTTCCAGGGTTGAATTGCCCCTGACAACATAGCTGCTGGGATCACGCTGGCATGCAAAACTGTCCTCCAGGAAGAAAGTGGCAATTCATAAAGGGGCTTGGAAAAACCAAAACCTGAAACAGGAAGCTCTAAAACTAAAGATTTTTTTTGTGTGATATCCATGTCTCAGCTGTTCAGAACTGCGTGACTCTGCTGCGTCAGGGCAGACCAGCGCCGCACCGCGAGGCTCGACAGAAGCGCAGAGAGCTGCGGCTGAAACAGCAGGCTGAACAGGAAGAACTGGAGCTGAGGATGAGGGAGCTACAGACAGCCAATGAGGCCAAGCAGCATGAACTGGAAAATATGAGGAAGGTAGGAGATGAAACTCACACAGTCAATAGTCCCCCGTGGATCCAGTCTGGTCAGAAAAAGTCTGCCTCACTATCACTTCTGTTTCGTAGCATCTCAAAGATGAAAATGAACAGAAGTGAAAGATGCAGAGATTGTCAAAAATATAACGGATAAAATCACAAAAGCAAAGCGGGGGAGGAAAAAACGAGAGACTTAAAGCAGCTCTTGGCCATCTTCACTATGCTGTTTGTATTGAAACAGGGAAGTCGATCTTTGTGGTCATGTGAGACAGAGGTGCATATCTTCATGGGAAAAACTGAGTGAGTGAGCATCATTTAGAGACAAAAAGCTATAATAAGTGCAAACTGTACATATAGTACAAGATCAACATGTGATCCTCAGACATTAGAAACACCATGTAAAGTGAAGCCACCGACTTTCATCCTCTGAGCTAAAAATAAAAGTTTATTTTCCTTTGTTAAAATGGAAAAAAAGAAGAGAGAGCTTATCAGATAACAGCCTGACGGTTGGGCAGGCAGTAATAACAGTAATTAAAACAGCCTTTCTCTTGAGAACTTCTTGAAAATAGGAAGTGCACGTAAGGGAGATGTGGTTACTGAGGTTATAACGAGAGAAACGTCTGCATATAAGGCTGGAGGTGCATCTGTTGGATCACAGACGAACACCAGGATGTTTAAATAAGATTATGAATGGAGCAGAAAAAACGTCTGTGCATTCTTTAGTGAGCGAGACAAACCTGAGGGATTTCCCTCACTGAAGTTCTGAACTTGTATGTTTGAAAACGGCACTCCTCAAAGCACAGCTCAGTACTCAGTCTCAGATTAAAGAATGAGGAAGGATGGGAGGCATTCCTCTTCCAGCATAAAGTGCACTGGAGCAACTGCACCTCACTGTCGAACTATTCACACAATGTTACAGCACACTGGTGGTTAAAGACCAGCTAATTTGTGTTCTCACATTCATGTCAGAGAAGTCTTAGAAATGTTCAGGGCTCAACTGTATGTGTGAAGAATTTGCAGTGTTAAAGCTGCAAGCCTGTCCTCCATTTTTCAGACGGTCTCCACAGGAAGGTGCAAACTATGTGGCACTAATTTTGGGAAAGTGCCTAAAGTATCTGAAAACAATGTTCTGCCTGCCTTGCCTTTTATGGAATTATATTTCTGTCAAAAAACAGCAAATAATTTGTTGCCATTTATGCAAATAGAACTCGACAGCCAAGTGCACAAAGGAGCCATCATCCAGGCGAGCGCGTCTCTGCTTAGCTGTAGCTAATTTATGCTCTTGCAGACAGCTCTGCTGTCGGAGCTGACTTCTGCTTGCTTGCGTCAAACTGACTTTTGAGAGCTTGTGGAGGGGGGAAGCCCAAAGAAAGAAGGCCTCTGATGGGCCTAGCTACTTTCAAAGCAATCACACCTTTAAGCCTCAGTGGATGGTTTTTTTGAGGTTCTTTGGATGTATGGTTTATTTGTTTTGTTTTTATGAGCGATTCGGTCCCTGTACGACCACAGTGAGAAGTTGGTCTGCGTTGCAGGATGTGAGCCCTAGTGGGTGTTGAACTCTGCCAGGGCTGCCCTCTGTAATTGATTACAGTCATCATTTTTTATGAACAGGCATAGCCAAGTGTTGATATACTCCTAGCTTCATCTGTGGTTACAAACTGTGGGGTAGTGATCAAAAGAACAAGCTTGTGGATACTAGCTGTGAAAACGAGCTTCCTGCAGAGGCTGGCTTCTTGCTCAGAGCTGAGGTGAGGAGTTAAGTCATTCGAGACGGACTCAAACAGCCGCCACTTTTGCACACTGAAAAAAGTCAGTTGAAGTGGTTCAGGTGTAAGTGTAGCATGTTTCCTTGATGAGGTGTTCCAGGCATGTCCTGTCAAGAGGAAGCCCTTGTGTAGACCAAGGACACGCTGGGGAGATTATTTCTCAGCTGACCTGGGATTGCCTGAGTTTTCCCACAGATGCGTTGGAGGTGGCTGGGGAGAAGGGGGTTTGGGCTTCTCTTCTTAGACTGCTGCTTCTGTGTGACCTGGCCTTAGATACTAGCAAAAACTGGATGGATGGTAATGGACATATACTGGCTATGGTCAGCAGCCTGCCACCTCTCTCTGTGGCCACCCACTGCACTGTGAAGTGATAAAACTAAACTGATAGAGCCGACTGGCACAGATACAGCAACTTAGAAGTACCAAGATGTCTCTAACTATTATGGTATAATGTTGGGATTGCATCTTGCTTAACCAGTGTTGCGAAGGCGGTTTGTGGCCGAGAAGGAACCACTGCTTTCAGTCAGGTATGTCATCACGGCTGTCATTGTCTAAATTAAGTGTCAAAACCAATCCAGCAACATTCCTCTAAGATCGCATCACAACTTAAAATAATCATTCAATAATCATTATCTTGCGCACTTTTAGAAGTGACAGTGTATTTTTGTGTCGCACACTGCAGGGTTACACACGTGTCTCATGCAACTATTTGAAGTAGGTCAACTAAAAACCCTCGTTACCACTGAAACTTGCTGCCAGCTCATGAATGCCAACAATAGATCAGCTCCACCCTGCAGTCTCTGACTAATAAATAGTCCATCACTTCCTGCAAATGAAGGAATGTGGATTGAAAGAGCAATGTGGGGGCAGGGGGTGCAGCAGCCATTAAACATGTTGCTCCAGAAAATCCTCCTGCTAAACCTCACTCTCTCTGCTGCTACCAACACTGCTGATTTCTGCAATTTCATTTGTCTTTTTCAAATGCTGATAATTAGTGGCTGCTCTCAGCTAATTCTGAGAAATAACAGGAAGTGCCATCTTCAATATTGTCGTGGTTAAGTATTTTTCTCATTGCTGTTAGTCATCCGTGAGAAATCTGTTTGTTTGTACTGTCCTTCTGCAATGTGGGCAAATGTTATGAAATAGTCTCTCAACTGTTTGATTTTGTGATTTTTGTTATAGGAAAAAAACATCATTGCAGAGCAGATGGGCTACAAATAATTAAAAAAGGCCTCTTATCTGACTCAAGGGGTCAGATAAATCTTCTGAGAATGGTATTGTTTAGTTAAACTTAAATCACCGCATTGACCACGTATCAGTGGTTAGGTTTTCAGTTCAGTGTAGGACCGGGGGGGTTGCAGCCAGCATTGTGAGTAAAGCTAAGTTGCAGTCAGCCTGGTTCACGCTGCGCTCGTCTAACAGACTGAAGAACAGGACAAGAGTTCTTTGTCTGGAACGGCGACCTCTAAACTCACAACAATCTACCATTGAGGTGTAAGTGTACAACTCGCATAGTTAGCTTCATGAATTAACAATGAACACAAACATGTGTAGCAACACACAGGCATACAGTAGACATTCTCACACACTGCTGCTATAAGAGGAGCATTGTGACAGTCTGCAGACAGTTCACATCAGGGGTGAAGCAAAAAGAGGTTATTGATCAACCACCAGCACAGTTTAATTTACCCAAATGTTTTTCCCTGTTACGTTCGGTTTTGTTTCGAAACAAACCCACGCTCTACACCAACAGCTGGCAAACTTAAAAATGCGTTTTCATAAATTGTTTGTATATTCTAGTATTGTTGGTGTCACATTCCTCATAGGTCAGTGAGATGCCAAGAGGCCAAAAACAGCTACACACAGTTCGCACAAGACTGTGTTGCCATTTATACGCTTCACAATGTATTTAAATGATTGTAGAACAAAAACAATGGCAGCAATTATAAAAGTTTAACCTTGGAGTATATAGGCTATGTTGGACCTTTAAATGTATTTTATTTTAGTTAGTATTATTCTAGTATTTTTGAACCTTTGCTTCTTTTATAAATACAAAAGCTGACCATATAAAGTTTTTAGAGCTGACTTGACTTGAAGAAAGAGTTTCGTTACTCATCCAAGTGACTTCTTCACTCTCAGCTGACTGCAGGTTTCCCCAACCTTATAAACAGGTTTGACTCTCATCATCCACTGGAGCACAAACTGTGACTGTAGCATCCTGATGACATACAGAGGCCAGGGAAGCAGAAGAACATCATATCAAGAAGGTCCTGAGTAAATGTGGTTATCCCAGCTGGACATTTGTCAAAGCTGAGAAGGCGCCAAAAGAACGCTCCAGGAGAGAAGGACAACCGCTGCCTAAGTGAAAACTCCCACATCTCTGTGGTTTTTAAACCCCAAAACACACTGCACCAAAAATTGGTCCACTCCAAGGATTGGGTCCTGCGACACAAACAGACTGACATAGTGTACGCTGTAAAGTGCCAGGAGGATTGCCAGGATTAAACATCAGGGAAACCAAACAACCTCTGGCTAAGCGGATGGCACAGCACAGAAGAGCTAACTCGTCAGGCCAGGACTCTGCAGTCTATTTACACCTACAGGCCAGTGGCCAGTGATGAGGATGTACACATCCTGAACAGGGAGGAACGCTGGTTTGAGTCAAGGAGGCCATTTACGTGAAAAGGGAAAGACCATCTCTGAATCGAGGAGGGGGGGCCTAAGGGTACATCTTTCACCAACTTAACAAATTTCCCACGTGTGGGACTAATAAAGGTTATCTTATCTTATCTTAACTTACAATGCTGTGATTGCAGACATTCCCCAACTCTCTGTGAATGGTACTCATGGTACCATTCGCACTGATCAGTGGTCTTTGATCAGTGGTCATGACAATTTGCATATTAATGATCAAGAAACCAACCTCCCAGGCCATTGTTCCTTCAGTGGTGCTAGTTTCAGTCATTGTGCAAAGGTACTTTTTATAAGTTTGGGGAAACCTGCAGTCAGCTGAGACTGAAGAAGTCACTTGGATGAGTGATGAAACATTTCTCCCACTGAAAATGCTACGTCCAGATGAACAGAATCAACTTTTTGGGATGTTGTCTTTATATATCAGGTAAATTGCAATTATGGTCAATTTCTTCTTGGAACTAAATTTTGATTGCGTTTCGATTACAGCAAACGAGGAAGATTTGTCTTTATTTAAAAAAACAAAAACAAAAATCCCCCCCCAGAAATATCAAGTGTTGTTACATCCTGGCAAGATAATGAAATTAGGCAATTTAATTAAATGGATGGAAATGAAAATGGAGTTAATGAAACTGCTGCTGCTACATTTTGTAATAAATTCAGGGACCTCTAGAAACATCTAGAAGCACCAAACCTACTTATGCTCCTGATAACATTTTATCAAATGTCCTGTTTCAACAGTCGCCTGCAATTCCACATTGACAGCAACTTGTGTTGTATTTTATAACTTTGTCATTCAGAAAGTTAAATGAGGGAAAAGTCTTGAAACAAGCAACAAAACCTGTAGCGTGCACTCAACATTCTCTCTTCTAAATCTAAAAGGAGACTCATGGTGAGAAAGTGCAAATCAAGCCTCGTCACACTTGTTTGCTGGGTGTGTTTCACAAATGGCTAAACTGAATTTCCCTTCATTCACAACCGGCTGTGGCAGATAGCTGCCCCTCCCCAAGGTTGGTGGTGCTGAAAGGTTTCCTCCTATTTTTAAAGGGAGTTTTTCCTTCCCACTGTTGCCCATTACTTGCTGATAGGGGGCCTGGTGATGGTTCTTTCTAATATTGTTGGTATTGTATCCTAGAAAGTGCCATGAGGCAGCTTTTTTTAAATTGGTGCTATATAAAAATTTTTTGATCTTCATGTTATCATAGCGGGCGATTGTGGCTCAAGAGTTGGGAGTTCGCCTTGTAATCGGAAGGTTGCCGGTTTGAGCCCCAGCTTGGACAGTTTCAATTTTGATGTAATTTTTCAAGACACTTCACCCGTTGCCTACTGGTGGTGGTCAGAGGGCCCGGTGGCGCCAGTGTCCGGCAGCCTCGCCTCTGTCAGTGTGCCCCAGGGTGGCTGTGACTACAATGTAGCCTGCCATCACCAGTGTGTGAATGTGTGCATGAATGGGTGGATGACTGGATGCGTAAAGCACTTTGGGGTCCTTAGGGACTAGTAAAAGCGCTATACAAATACAGGCCATTTACCATAGTTTAAAAATGGTCAAATATGATACCAGTATGTGAAGTAACTGGCTAGCATGCTTACCACTGTCTGAAATCCTGATTATTTATCAGCCATAAAATCCTGATGGGTATTGTCATTAACTGGCCTCGCAGGTAGTGTGGACCCCCATCTCTGTGAACGCGATAACGATCGAGCAGTGTAAGATTTTCATGTTGATACCATGTTTGAATCTAATAGGATGCTGAGCGGCAGCACTGGCAGGCAACAGTTTTCACATTTTGTGTTTATATTACTTGTGTTTTAAATTAGCACTGTAGCACAGTGCCATCTCCATTTTGTTGGTCTATTTCAATTGGTTTTTGTTTCTTTGCTAAAATCTCAATTTAATAACAATCAGCAATAACATGGATCCATAGCAGAGTCGGGGTGCATTGATTAACCATGTAGAGTGTGCAATGACTAGGCTAAGAGAGAGAGTGTGTGTGTGTGTGTGTGTGTGTGACAAAAACAATACAGTTGCTGTAACTGTAATGGTTACATCGACCCAAATAAACGTGGAAGGTCATGAGAGAATGACTAAGTAGTCTTCTTCTTCTTTTACTTTTTTTTTTTTTTTTTTTTTTTTTTTAATAAAAACAAAAAAAAACAACCCAAAAATAAAATGCAACCGCAATGGTAAAACATTTGTTATTCCAAGAAGTCTGAACTCTGCAGGACAAATGATTTCAGTGTGTATTACTTCATGCTCAATTTGCCTTCATAGAGCGCTGCTGGTGTTACATTTGCATACCTATTCAGAGGCAGCGCATTCATTTCTGTTAGTCTGTTAGAAACCACACAAATAAAATTAAACATGCAGCAATCCCCCCCTGACAGGTCTTTGCTGAAACTTCCCCCTCACACCAGTTTCGTTGTTTGTTTTCCTTTTTTTCATTCTGTGGTTTTTAAAATGGAGAAACTGCTTTTTAATTTCAAGTTTATTTAAAAGTTATGATGTAGTTCGCCAGTTTCAAAATGGAGCATGAAACTGATGTGCTGCATACTATATATGTGTTACTACTTTTCAGTTCTCATCCTTGGCTAACCTTTTGTCTGCACAGCAGTTTCATAAAACTACTAGATGCTTAAAACAAAATAAAACATAATAGATATAATTACCAGGCTTTAGAAGGGAAAATTAAATTAGAAGAGCTACAGTTCTGGTTGGTTTTTAGCCAATCCCTAACCTTTACTGCAAAATCATTTATCTCCTCAACTAGACTTCACTTGGCAATATGTCTCAAAATGATGGCACTTGATGATGAAACTGTATAAATTAAGTATTACAATTACGGCCATTGCTATGAGGACGCCAAAACACAAACAACACGTGCTTTTGATGGCTTTTTCTTTGAAAACACTGGACATGTTGCCAGATTGGTATCATTCCCCCCAGTGTGTCGAGTTGGACTGTAGCATGACTCCTTAAGAATGATGACTGATGATTGGTTAAGGTACGAGGAGCGAATCGAAGGTAAAGCCAGTTAATCGTAGGTAACTTTTGTCTTGTGTTATTTTAATTCCAATAAAGGATTAAGTCCACGCTTTATCTTGTTTTATGTCTTTATTATATACCCACAGCACATATTTCAAATTTTCATATATGTAGTTGCTTCTGCAAAAGCAGGAAGAGTGAAGCCCTTTACAGTTTTCAAAATTCCAGGCTTTGTTTGTTGTTTGTTGTTTTGTTTTTATTTTGTTTTTTTGGCTGTTTTACGACTCTAGGACTTTAATTTATTGAGAAGTGTAGCTTTTCTAAGCCCTGGTTATATCCCTGACTAGAGTGTGATATTTTAGTGTATGTAAAAGTAACACCACCAAACAGTCTCTTTAACCTGACACTACAAGGGTGTGAAATGTGTGATTTCACATACTGCTTTAGTCCACTCTGCAAAAAAAGGAAAATTAAAAAATTTCATTTTTGGCTTGTCTGTTGCTCTTTTGGCAGGCTCTGGAGGAGGCAGCAGCTGACGCAGCAGAAGAAGAAAAAAGACGCCTTCAGACCCAAACTGAGCTCCAGGACCGTTACAGGAGGGACCTGGAGAGAGAGAAACTGGTCTGTCAATCCTTTTCATCTGCATGTAATGTCTATAACGTACAGTCGAGCATAGTGGTGCCAGTTGGACTTAATATCATACATGGATGTTTCCTCTGCACCATTACCACAAACTTCTGATTACTCTGCCTGACAACATCTTAATATTGTTGCGCTACACTTCATTAAGTACACTCTAGTACTGGATCTTCTGATTAAAATGCCAATTTAGAGTTATTTACTTTAATTCCTGAACAGAAAAACAATTTTAGTGGTTTAGTGGTTCCTACTTCCTACTGTTTAAGTTAATTCTGCATCTCCTCGTTGTATCTCTGCATAATTTCCGTGATGGCTGTTCATCAGTGCAATTCCACTCAGTCTTTGGTCAGTTATCTGAGATATGTATTGAAACATCAGTAGTAGATATGTGCAAATGTCATCAATGGGGGGGCCTCCATAGATGAAGTGCCACATTAAAATGACAGCAATATTAGCACTGCACACTCCTTGTGTAGTCTTAAGTACTATTACAGATAAAACAAAAAATAAGCGAAGTCAAACACTACCAGGTCCTGAGTTAGACCCCACCATCTGGCCGGGGCCTTTCTGGGTGGAGTTTGCATGTTCCCCCTGTGCTTGTGCGGGTTCTCTCCGGGTGCTCTGGCTTCCTCCCACAGTCCAAAGACATGCAGATAGCAAGGTTCGGTTAACTGATGATTCTAAATGTGAATGTGAGTGCGAATGGTTGTCTGTCTCTCTGTGTTAGCCGTGAGACAGACTGTGACTAGACCTGTCCAGGGTGTACCTCAACTCTCACCCCATAGTAGCTGGAATAGACTCTAGCCTCTAGACTCTACTCGTGACATGGATGGATGGATGGGTGGGTGTGGGGGGCACCAGACTGGTCAATTACTGCACTTGCTTTATATTCAGGGACATTAATCCTCAATTATCAGGCTGCAAATATATTCATAATAATGCATTTTATTTGAGGGCACCTTTCAGAAACCCAAGGTCACCTTACAAGGAACAAAATTAATAAAAGGAACAATATATCACTGTATTATTGAGAGCATGCAATAATGGGTAAGTCGGAACAATTTTCATAAACTTGTTAAATACATAAACTGAGAAGAGCTACTAAAATAAACACAAAACAGAAAAGTACTGCAGAGTCTTGAGCAGCAATTTGGAGAGACTTGAATGGATGTTGTTTGTTGCCTCACATTTAAGAACATAGCGTGTGGTTAAGAAGTGTCTATGAGGCTCAGCTAACACTGATGGCGTTTTCTTTCTTACTCACAAACACTTGTTTGTAAAAGAGCCCCGTTTCACTGTGCTCGAATGCCACTGATAACATCTTGACATGCTTGCTACACAGCATGGATGTGGTGAAATGGCAGAGAGATGTTTAACTGTGGTTCTTTAGTCACAGTTCTGCTCTCAGATGTCCCACTTAGTTGATCCTAAGAGACGGCGTAATTTTGATTTGTATTTCTTACTTAATCTTATACATCATTAATATGTTACTCTGTTTAAGTTGGTTGTAACAGCACTTCGCTTAACTCCACTTTCTCTCACACTCGTCCACACCAGCTGAGCTACCCACTGAGAATAGCATGAGGTTTTTAGTGCTCAAGATCATCTCCACTAATGAGTTAAAACTCATTCTGCTGATCAATCCTGATGGCCCATTGATCAGTTGATTATAAAAACTGCTGATTCATAAACTTCTGATCCCAGAGGTGTTATATGAAGCAGTGTTAATGCTAATAAGTATGTTATACTTCTTCCTACTCCATTTCAGACTTAATAATTGTAATTTCATGTCATTTAGACTCTATTTTATTTATTTTACTTTTTTGTTTTGTCTGCGCACATGCATGTGTGTATTTACATATATATTCATATTTGTACATGTAAATGCAAGTATGTGTACTTGTATATATCATTTTTTTCTGTATATGTCTGAAATAAAGATACAATAACAATGAGTTAGTGAGGTACGCTGAGCTCTAAGGTGACTCTCAAATGCTTTCATTGAGGCTTTTCCCGTCAATAAGCTCCAAGTGGGATTTGGATAATACAGCAGCCTTTTGAAGGCTATTGAACAGCAATAATATTCAGTCAACAGAAAATATTTAAATTTGATCTGAGCATAAACTAAAGTGATTTACAGCCCTCCATCAGAAGGCTTTGGGACAGTGTCACAATGCACTTTAAATGCACCCACAATATCAGATATAAACAGCAGCACTCATGGATGCAAAGACTGCTAGAATAAATATTAACTTATGAACTCACAAGGCTGATTTTTTTTTTTTTTGGTCATATTTTGCTGTTATATTTCTTTGCTGTCACCTGTTCCTCTGTCTCTGGATGTAGGCGGCCCTTTTTTATGTGAAAGCAGTGAGAGCCTGAAATAACTGATAACTCTCAGCTTTCTGTTATATATATATAGATATATATATATATATATATATATATATATATATATATATATATATATATATATATATATATATATATATATATATTTCCTCTGATAATGTGTCTGATGGGAGTCATCAGCCCTCTTTTATGTGAACGCACTTGGAGCAGAAAGCCTGAGTTTACAGAGAGCTGATAGCAGTTGTGATAGCAGTTATCTCTGAGGTTTTAGGTTGCACCTGTCTGTCTGTTTATTTTACACATCTAATATCAAACTCTGGTTTCCTGTGAGATGTCGATTAATCATGACAAGAGTACTTTAGATATGCGCACCTGCTGTGGCACTTTAGAGTTGGCACCAATATGCAAACTCCAACGCTTAATACAAGTCAAGTCAGTTTTAAAAAAAAAAAAAATAAAGTATGTATGTATGAGAAAGAACACCCTGAAAATTAGATGATCCCCTATGAGCAAGCAGTTTGGCAACAGTGGGAAGGAAAACCTTGCTTTCAACAGGAAATAACATCCAGCAAGAGATGGGACAAAAAAAAAAAAATCTAATGATTTCAGAGTGGTGTATAAACACACACGAATGGATCTTATGAGTATTAATTTTGAATTCCAGGTTAAGTATACTTCTGTGTTTCCTGGTTTTAAAGGTGCGGCAGCAGATTGAGAAAAACCTGGCTGAGAAGTCCACTGAGCTGGAGCAGTACCTGCAGAGGGTCCATGAGCTGGAAGACATGTATCGCCAACTGGAGCACGCTTTGGAAGACGAGAGACGTGCCAGACAGGATGAGGAAATCATCCGTAAGCTGCAGACACGGTGAGTCAAAGGGTGTGCGGAGGGAGAAATGTTTGGGTTTGTATAAAGAATATTCCCCACAGAGCCTCACTCAGATCCTCTGATGAGGAAACTTGGGTCACCCGTATCTTTGCATACGTCTCCTATCTGGAAAGCATAACACTGGGATAAATATATTCATAGAAATTCTTTTTGTTACCTTAACAATCCAGCACGGGTGCTACCAAATTTCAGTGAAGCATGAAACTTATTATTCCTAATGAAGTGCATCACATGAACCTCTGTCCAAAGAGCTGAGTCTAAGTCTTTGTTTTCCTAATATAGGAGGCTATACACAGCCAGACTTTCAACTTCTCCTTCATACACTCGACATTTCCTCCCTCATCTTTCCTTCCTATCTGCTGATGAATACATTCCAGGTCACGCTTGAGAAGTCACCAGCGAGTATTTCCTTTAAATGTAGTCGTTGTGTTAAAAATGTCAATCAGTTCTTTAGAAGAGGACAATTTTCAGTGGCTGTTTTTTCTCTACAACCACAGTTAAATGAGTAAAACATGCCTGAGACCTAAATGGCAGTGTTTTATAATGAAACGTATAGGTGCTTAATGAGATACAAGAAATATTAAAGACTTGCCACTGAAATTTTGAGAGAGGAGATTTGCCAGGGGCACAGTTGTGCAGCACTATATACATATGAACAGTCTCAGTGTCAAAAAATATCAACTATACAAATCATGACATCACAAACTCAGATCACCTTTATGGAAAATATATTTCATAAAAAATTTTGAACTAAATTATGTTTGTATATATTTATGTTTATTATATTTACTTGTCTAACTACACTATTGCACCACCTGCTGACACATCCGTTTACAACTGATTTATACATTAGCTTCTTTATTATTCTTTTTTTTCTTTTTAAAACAATTCTACTTTTACAGCCTGGAAATATATTTCTCTTTTATTTGTGAAAAGGTGTTTGCCTCCTGCCTGATTTTCTCTTTTTTGTGTGTTTTTGTCACACTTAAATATTTCAGATAATCCAAACAAATTTAAATGTTAGACAAACATAATGCAAGTAAATACAAAATTAAGTTTCTAAATGAAGGTGAGCTGATTGCCCCCTAAACCGAATAACTGGTTGGAGCACCCTTAAAACTGCAACCAAGCTATAAGTGGTAATGAGTCTTTTACAGCATTGTGGAGAATTTTGGTCCACTCATCTTTGCAGAATTGTTGTAATTCGGTCACACTGGAGGGTTTTCGAGCATGAACTGCCTTTTTAAGGTCATGCCATAGCATCTCAATCGGATTTAAGTCAGGACAAGGCAACTCAAAAGTCTGCATTTTGTTTTTCTTAAGACATTCAGAGGTGGACTTGCTAATGTGTTTTGGATCATTGTCCTGCTGCCAAATCTAAGTTTGCTTCAGCTTGAGGTCCCAAACAGACGGCCGGACGTTCTCCTTCAGGGTGTTTTGGTAGACAGCAGGATTCATGGTTCATTTACCACAGCAAGTCTTCCAGGTCCTAAGGCAGCAAACAGACCCAGACCATCACACTACAGTGTTCTACTGTTGGCATGATGATCCTTTTCTGAAATGACACACACCTTTTTGTCTCGTCAGTCCACAGAGTATTTTCCCAAAAGTCTTGGGGATGATTAAGATGTTTTCGGGCAAAACGAGACGAGCCTTTATGTTCGTTTTGCTCAGCAGTGGTTTTTTGTCTTGAAACTCCCATGCAGGCCACTTTTGCCCAGTCTTTTAAGGTGGAGTCATGAACACTGACCTTAACTGAGGCAAGTGAGGCCTGCAGTTCTTTGGATGTTGTTTTGGGGTTGTTTGTGACCTCTTGGATGAGTCGTCGCTGTGCTCTTGAGGTAATTTTAGTCAGCTGGGCACTCCTGGGAAGGTTCACCACTGTTCCATGTTTTCACCATTTGTGGATAATGGAATCACTTTTTCCACACAGGGCCATGTAGGTTTGGATTCTTTTTCCTCTTCAGAGTAAGCACCTTCATTTAGAAACTGCCTTTTGTGTTTACTTGTGTTATTCTTTGACATATATTTACATTTTTTGATGATCTGAAACATTAATGTCTGACAAACATACAAAAACTAGAAACTTAGGAAGGGGGCAAACACTTTTTGTGTGTGTGTGTGTGTGTGTGTGTGTGTGTGTGTGTGTGTGTGTGTGTGTGTGTGTATACAGTGCACACACTGTTGATAATAGTAACTACACAGGGTCTAATATTTTTCTCAAGAAGTGTCAAATCTGTGGAAAACGCATGTACGGTCCACATGCTTTGTTTATGCAGTGATCTGACCCTCCTGGGGGTAGGGCCCATGCTGAAGCCTGCCTGTAGTAAATTATATATGTACTGTGGACCAGATTACTGGAGGAGGAGGCCAAGAAGAGAGCAGAGTTGGAGCAGATCCATTTGCAGCAGAAGCAGGCCATCTCCGTCACGGTGGCTGAGAAAGAGGAACTGGAGAAGGAGCGTCTGGCCAAGGAGAGCGCCCTGCAAGCTGCAATGAAGCAGCTGGAGCAGCTGGAGCTGGAGAGGCAGGGGGCGCTGGAGCAGTATGAGGTCAGTGATGGGGGGTATAAATATGGATGCAATAGGACTAGTGTGAAAACTCCTCTGTGGAATGGAGCCGTTACCCACAAATAAATCATTAAAATAATAAAAAGGGAAAAACTCAACTTATCATCATTTCTATGAATGTTGACATTTTATGACTAAATTGTGCCTCTTGCTGTAGTTCAAAGCAGTTACTGAGCAGTCTTTGAGGTTTGCACCTAACATATGTCCTCAAAGCTGCTTTCAGTTGTCCTTCCTCATATGTAGCACACAGCAGGAGACGGTCTGCTCCACTCAAACTACAGAAGCTGCTACATGTGGTTTAGAGGTGGGGGCCACCTGCATGCAGGAGGCAGAACATGCAGCATCCACCTTGCTAGCAGTGACTGGACTATTTGCACAGCAGCTTTCCATGCAAATATGCAGACTCATCATGTGATTAGTCTGTCATTCCCAAAAGAATTCACTTTTAATCAAATACTTTGTGGAAGCCTCAGGGACACCTGTTCAGGCTTAGCCATTTAGACAAGATTTCTTTAGACAAGAGATTTAATACTAACCACTTGTGAATCAGTATGCTGATAGGTGCCATGTTTACATCTATTAAACCTCACACATGTGTTGCGTTTTCTGTTTCTCCATGTGTGAGCCAGACGGTAAAGAAGAAGCTGGAAACTGCGACCAACAACACCAAGACCTGGAAGCACAAAGTGGCTGAACATGAGGGCTTGTTACGGCTCATTCAACCAGGTAAACAGAAACCCAATGAGCATCCGCCTGCACCATGTGGTGCTTTTCTTAAGAGCTGTTTGACAGTTAAAATTCAAGTTTAAGGTTAGGGTTGGGATTATTTTTAGGTGATAGTGATATATTCAGAATATCATACATCTGTTTATTCATATAGAAAATATAAAATGAGTTGTTTTTTTTCACTATAACATAAATTCAGATTTAAAAAAAAAAAAAAGTAAAAACACGTTAAAAACCTAATCACAATGATAGTTAGGATTTTTAAAAATGTTGTATTATAAAAAATGCCATTCTATTTCATGTAAAAACTGACCTATGATATGTTATAAACTGTGCAGTCAATTGCAGCTGGTTATAATCAGGGGTGCACATAAGTGGTCCGCAGGTGCGCATTCGCTGTCAAAATAAAAGACGTGCACCAGATAAGAAGTTGCAACGCGTGTTTGCGTACATAAGATTTTCTGGAGGAGGACAGACATTTGTTTAAAACTCTTAAAGATGTCGAAGAAGCTCCTTTAAGCAATTACTTTGGTGTTCCTCTACCTCCAAAGAAATGTCAGAAGGAGTCCGAACCACAAAAGAAGCACGTATTCTCGGAAAGTGGTTGCAGGAGGTGAGCTGGCTTCAAACAAATGATGAACGCACAGAGATGTGGTGTGGAATGTGCTGTGAAAATCCCACTCTAGCGGACAAAAACAGTGCTTTTTATATGGACGCAAACGCGCGTCGCAACTTCTTATCTGGTGCGCGTCTTTTAATTTGACAGCGAATGCGCACCTGCGGACCATTTATGTGCACCCCTGGTTATAATCATAGAAGTTGTCAGTACACTCTCGGTGTCTCTCTCCGTGTCTGCACCATTGCAGACGCTGAGACAACGGGACGCACAGCAGTCCTGTCATTAGTCAAGACTGAGATAAACTGTACCTGGAACCATGCATGTGGTTTGGTTGTTGCAATAGTTGGCAGCACAGCTGGTCGTAGTTGTGTGTGTCGAGTAATGGTTTTGCTCGCTGATTTACAGCAATGACTCCAGTGAGCGTGATGTTGTACAGCGCCACCTCCTCGAAGGGCATTAAATCACATGCCAGTAGAGGAAGGCATGAAAGTAGAAGGCTACACTCTGCAGGGACAGAGTGTAGATAAGAGAGAAAGGGAGAACTCTGTGGGTTTGGTAAACATTTCCTCTGTGGTCTACTCTGTAGCTGCTAATCAGACAGAGGCTATCATCTAGAGTCCTGCAACTTTTTTGCAATGCTAGCTTAATTTGAAGAAAAATGGCAGTTACACATACAATAAATCCTCAGATTTTTAGCTGAGGATCAGCTGTTGTGGTCTCTTTTTTTAAGACTTTTTTTTTGGGGGGGGTCAAACCTAAGATGTTTATTAGATGGCCTCAAAAATTTACTCCAGAATACTTTGGTGCACAGAGGAGACTCAGTGACTGCATGGAGCCTGGGTCCTGTGGGTGCAAATTAAGCTCAAATCATCACTGCTCCATTGCTGCGCTTTACTGTTGGCGAATTTGTGATGATATGCTGTGTGGTTTACGCTATAAACAGTTTTGCTGTGTGTGTGTGTGTGTATTTGCCATGCAACAATGTTTTTTCTGTTTCTGTTTCTTGCTCAGGTGCCAAGGGGCAGCAGAATATCACAAACTGGGGCCCTGCAGCCTTTTCTGAAGCAGAGCTCAGTCTGAGGGAGAAACAATGGCAGGAGACGAAGAACCAGGCAACTTAAGCTCAGTAAAGCTGTTGTAAACCATTATCATAACCTTAAACATGTTTAACTAACAAGGGAAAGATGAGACAGGCCTGCTGGGATGTACTGGAACGTCTCTGATGAAGCGTATCTTTGCCGGGATGAAAAGGCATTTTATAATAAGGTGGCATTAACTAATCAATAAATCTCACGTTACCCTGTAGGAAGCACAGTTAGAACTGATAAACTTGGCTCTATGTTAGTGTTGGCCACCATTGATTATCTCTAAAACCACCAACAAGAAAAAGTCACCTCATAATTTAGGGAACGGGATTTAAAATGATAATTATTGCAAAATAACTTTTCCTCAGTAGAAATATGAGAGATAATCAGCACAAAATCAATAGAAGGCATTCGGTTTATATTTTTACACACAGCGTGACAGTGACAATGGGAGTAGTGCCAAACCGAACCAGTGACTATGACAACAAACGCGGACCACGGCTCAAAAGACGAAGACGTTGTTGAACAGAGGGATCCAAAGAATTCGGTATTGTGGAGATTTGTAGCTGTCCAACATAGGAGTGGAATATCATACACTGCACATACGTGCCTTTATGTGAAAGCATGTTTCAACAAAGCCACGTAACACCACAAAATTGTTTTTGCCGTCCTTGCAAAGTGCAAAACTGACAGTTTCTCTGCAAGATTTTACAGTGTACATTTTATTGTAAAAGAAATGATGGCAGTAAGGACAGTGGCTGATTAAAGTAACTGACCCTCCTTAGCAACTCCCTCGCCGGAAGCGTTTCTCTCAGATAAGTGCAGGCACGTGTCGGACATGCGATCCACACGAGTGCAGTTTTACCAAAATGTCAGCAAAACCCACATCAAACCACAGACATCCACAGATTATGTGTAATGGTGAGAAATGTCACAGGGAAAAAGTATTGAACACATGAAGAAAGCGAGGCGCAAAAAGGAATGGAAAGTCATGACACCAGCTGAAATCTATCAGTAATTAGAAAATAATCCTGACGCTTAGTGCAAATTAATGTCAGCTGGTTCAGTCCAAACCAGCAGCTTATAAAAAGGTGACTCATTACCAATGTGTCACAGAAGAGACTTCTCATGATGGGTAAGACTAATGAGCTCTCTCAAGACCTTCACAACCTTATTGTTGGAAAGCATGCTGATGGCACCAGTTACAGAATTTCTAAAATACTGAAGATTCCATTGAGCACTGTTGGGGCCATAATCCAGAGGTGAAAAGAACATTTTTCACCATAAGCCGACCACAACCAGGTCCTCCCCGCAAGATTTCAGACAGAGGAGTGGAAAGAATTGTCAGAGTTGTCCCAGAGCCAAGGAGCACTTGTGGAGAGCTACAGAAAGACCTGGAATCAGCAGAAGGCACTGCACATCACCCCCAAAACACCATACCAACAGTGAAGGTTGGAGGTGGGATCATCATGTGTGGGGCTGTTTTTCAGCATACAACACCGGCACACTTCATATTATTGAAAGAAGGATGAATTGAAAAATGTACTGAGACATTCCTGATATAAATTAGCTGCCATCTACCAGGATGATGACGATGAAACGCTTCAGCAAGATGATGTTCCCAAACACACAGCCAAGGAAACTCTCGATTGGTTTCAGCGAAAGAAAATACAGCTGTAAGAATGGCTCAGCCAATCATCTGACCTGAATCCAACTGGAAATGTATGGAAAGAACCAAATTTCAGAGTTTATAGAAGAGAGGTGTGGAATCAGGATTTGATGTTTGTGTGGAAGACTGGGCCAAAATCACACATGAGCAATTTTGAAGCTGTTGTCACCAACACAGGCTTTTGTACCAAGTATTAAACGACTCAATATCAAATGTATAAATTATTAAATTATATAAATTAATTATTAATTATATAAATTAATTTAAAAAAATTGTTCAATACTTTTCCACTGTGTCATTTGGCTTGGATGGGTTGTTACAGGCATCTGGAGATTTCATGTCAATGGGACCTTTAGAGATAATTGGTGATGTGTTCAATACTTTACCTGCTGTATACAGAATGTTTGTTGGGTTTTTGCCTATAAATCTTTCTTGCAGTTATTTGCAAACCATTTAAAACTGTAAGAATCGGCAGGATCCTTGTGATTTCATTTTTTATCAATATCTACATTATTGTTTCTCGAACTGACCATAACCATAACTTAGTTTTCCATTTTGTGTTCATGTGTAACACATCCGGCATCTGTACGATGATTGTGGAAGGTGACTTTGAGCTGTAGGACCAATGGGAACCTTACTAGTTACCTTTATACAAAGTTAATAAAGAGTGGAGTACTTAGAAGTTAACAGTGGTTGGTGCCTGCTGTCTGTAAAGGCAGACCATAGTCAAAATAGACCTGAGCCAACAATATACATGATTTGAAATTGGTTTTAAGACATTCAGCTTTATTAAAAACACAAAAAAGAAAACTGTTCTGTTTTAACAGGTTTCATGGATGGAGAACTGTAAAGTAATATGGCCATTTCAGGCAGCTAATCTGTGTTTTTGGTTTGACTCTAGGAAGAACAAACTATTCATGTAAAACTTGTTTTTGGTCAAATATGGTCCCCCGGTATAATTATTTATTTTTTTTCTTTCCTGAATCTCTGCAATGGAGGTGGAGAGTATAAATTTAGCATGACCCACAAAAACACAATAACCTCAGTGACAGGAAATACACAAGGATGAAACACAATGAAACTAGCCTTTAAGCCACGAGTATAAACAATGTGCACACCAGTGCTTTGCACTGTTTTTCTTCTTCCAGTTTGTCTCGACTGTGTCCATGATATGCACTACTTTTGATCAGAGTCTGACCCGTCTAACAAGAATTAGCCAAAGTGTATTTTAGGTTCTTTGTTTTAATCCTTTTAAAGAAGCAGAAACTACTAAAACTGCTAAAAACTACTCTACAAACTAGCCTCCTTAAGATCATTTTTACATTGAAATGTAAGTGTTTGTACATATTTAGTCGACTTTATGTTTTAACAATGTTACCTTCAAAAGAATGTAAACTATCATGTACAATTCACTAAATGTTTTATTGTCAAAGAGCTGTTTTCAATACTTTGTTTCATCAAGATTTCTAAGTGACTCTGGAACATTTCTTGTTCTGTCTTGTCCTGAATATTGTTAGCAGGATTATTTTACTGAAGTCTAACTCCCAGCACAGATGCTAACGGCAGAAAGTTTGTTACTTTAGAACAACCAGTGACTTTGATACTGTAAAAATTCAAAATTGTGATTTTTTTTTTTTTATATATATATGTAAAAAGCTCGAAACTGAACCATATAATAAATCACATCTTGAATAACTGACTTTTTTTTTCTAACACCGTAGAAGAGTTACAACGATCCATTTAACAAGCTTCTTCCACTTATCGAATTCGGGGATGGGGCTCTTGCTCTCAGCAAGGCAGACGAGGTGTATCTGCTAATCTACAGGTAACATTAGACGGACAGATATTTGACCTAAAGGCATTTAAATAAGGTAATGTGCTATTTATCCTAAGGTGAGAAGTGGGAGCATCTAAACATGAAAGACTATAACAAAATGACTTAAACAGGTAAAATAAATAAATATATAGCTCAATTTAAAAAAAAAAAAAAAAAAAAAAAAAAAGTCTCAATCCTCCTACTCTTACTTTTATCTCTCAAACTCCAGATTCACATTTTTTCCATTAAACTTTGGTTTACTTTGACACATCTCTCTCTGGCCAGTCAGAAAGGAATCTGTGTATGAAAGAGGTCAGCTGACTTCCAGTTTGTTTGTGCATTAAGAAATGTTGTGGGAAAAAAGACATTTGAGCGATTCAAATTAAATATTAAAACAAATTCAAATATGAAATATCCAAATTCAGGTTATATTTGCACATATTTCCTCAGCCTGTACATACTTATAGAATATTCATAACATACTTCATACCGTGTACATTATAACATACCATAATAGACCCATTTCTGTAACATACTTGCATATCTATATTGTTGCTAATATATATTGTAATATATCTATATCACTAAAGCACTTCTGGATGGATGCAAACTGCATTTCGTTGCCCTGTACCTGTGCATGTGCAATGACAATAAAGTTGAATTCTATTCTATTCTACCCTATTAGCCAGTTTATAAAGTAATAACTGTTTTAACCTTGAGTGATCACTAGAGGGCGCTACAGTGCCATAAAATGTGTGCTGTGAGTTTATAAAGCAGCAAAACGGTAAAATGATAACTGGAGCTCATCTGGGGACAGGATAGTGACAAATGTTGACTTCATTTCTGTGACTTCACTGTCTAAACCTTTAGTTTTATAAAAAAATAAAGCTCATCACTGTCTCATGTCTCCTGTCTGGTTGTTATAATACAGACAAGATCAGAGATACTGCATTTTTCTACAGTTATGTAACAGAAATGACATTAATTAAATTGCCATCCTCGCATTGTATTATTGAGTAATGAGCAACTTACTTAATATGAGGTCCAGCGCATACAGGGAGATAACATTAGTCAAATATGAGCCAAATATAAAGACGATGATAATATTTGGAAAAACCAGATGCAAGACAAGAACAGCAAGAATTATGGAAATTTATTTGTATTATTTTAAATGTATCTTTTCGGATTAATCGTTTCAGTGTACCAGAAAGGAATCTGAAAGTACATCTGACATTCTTCGAGTTTCTCTGGGTTTGTTCCAGGAAGTTTAAAAAAACCAAACAAAAAGCAAAACTTTCAAATGTTCCAGTTCCAAAACAACTGATTAGAGTTGATTTAATCCCAGATTTGTTCAGAGTTAAACGAATGCTTTGTGAATGGAAAATAAGGCATCATTATTTAAGACTCTGACACAACGATTCAACATAGCAGTGGGTAAATAAAGAACATCTTAGTCCAGCAGAAGCAGAATGTGACCGTGCACATTTATCTTCATCTCACGCAGCAACGGGAGCAATGAATGGCTTGAAATGGAGCACGGGAAAGAGTCAATAAACAAGCATCGCACAGTGTTTATGCGGCAGTTCACTCATTCACAGCGGCACAGGTAAAGCTGAGTTCAAATTTCGGCCGTCTGCCCTATTTAAACGTTTTCTTCTAGATCGCTGAAATTTTAAAGCAGCAAAGTTAAACCACCATGAATTATGGTCTGTTAAGAATACATGCAGCCTATATTTAAAAGCTTACTTTAAATCTTTAAAGCTGCACTACAAACATCCTCAATCAGAATTACACATAATTCCATGTATGCTGTATTATGCTGTGCTGAAGTTAAATTTTGAATATCTTGAAATTACAGATTTATTTAAACCAAACATGACAGAACAGATTAGACCGACATGGTAATTGTATCATATAATAATGGATAGGATTTATATAGCGCTTTTCAAGGCACCCAAAGCGCTTAACAATACCACTATTCATTCACTCTCGCATTCACACACTGGTGGAGGCAGCTACGGTTGTAGCCACAGCTGCCCTGGGGCAGACTGACAGAAGCGAGGCTGCCATATCGCGCCATTGGCCCCTCTGGCCAACACCAGTAGGCGGTAGGGTAAAGTGTCTTGCCCAAGGACACAACGACCAGGACAGAGAGCCCAGGGATCAAACCGGCAACCTTCCGGTTACAGATACGCTTCCCAACCCCCTGAGCCACGGTCGCCCCGCATATAAATAAGGTAGACATGAATGCATAATGACTGTTGGCCAATTAAAAGTATGACATTGTATTTTTTTTGATGACACAGTATTGACATAATGGCTAATTAAAAAATGAATGGTTAGTAAAACTAATGATAAACTTTACCCAAGCAACATTGGTGCATGCTCAACCATCCAGGTAAGGAAATCCCAAAAAGTTAACTCTGTTCATCAGGACGTAGCATAAAATATGGAAATCCCGATGAAAGCAATGACTTCATTATCAAGACTGAAGCTCTCCTCACCTTAATGTCCAACTCGTATTTGTTTAATTCAGTTAAATTGTATTTATATAGAGCCAAATTACCACAGTGGTTGCATCAAGGCGCTTTATATTGTGAGGTAAAGACCCTACAATAATACAAAGAAGACCCCAGGAGTCACCGGACCCACTGTGTGCAAGGACTTGGCGACAGTGGGGAGGAAAAACTCCCTTTTAAAAGGAGAAACCAGGCTCAGGGAGGAGCAGCTGCCATTACTGGTTGGGGGGTGAAGGGAAAAGAATTCACTTCTGTCTGTCACAATATTTAATTAATCCTAAAACGTCTCAAATGAGGACATAACCAATGGAAACTACGACTTTAAACTGTAATCTTCCCTTTATTTTGATCCGTTTAATATATAAACAGCCATCTTTCTGTACAGTGTTTTTATAAGCTTACATTACAAAGTGTTTTAGTCAGGGTGGCAGCTTTATAATGGGAAACTTTTTGCTACCTTAACATAATTTTCATTATTTCCAAAAAATAGAATATTTTTCATGATGATCTGCATCACTTTGCAGCACCATTTTCAACCTTTCCTTTATTAAAGGATGGTCCAGCGTATCCTGTTTTAAAGGAAGTATTGGAGGACACTCTGAAGTATCTTTCCTTAGTATTACTGTGCTTTCTAGGTTACTAACTGAGTGACGTGACCTGGAAATGTCTGCTTGCCGGCAATAATAAGCAAAATTTTCTACTTGACCGCAACCTTGATCTGTAGTTAGTCTGCAGCTCACTAATTTTTTCCTCTGTTGCAATCAACCTAGAGTGTCTAATATGATTCAGAGGAATGTGACTGTTCAAAACAGACTAGATTGTAAAGTCTCCACTTTTAGATCACCCCCGCCCCCACACACTCCCCCAGCTTCTCCCCGTATGATCCCCTGCTAAGTTAATTCGCTCCATCCTCGCTCCGTATCGTGCAATAGTCGTTAATTTGAGTGAGACGGGGCAGACCAAACAAACACACACAAAATGCGTTCCCAAATCTGTGGTCCAGATGTGCTCGGCACGTACCACAGCTGCACTAACATTGCTTTTCTGCAACAACATGGCCTGTCAATAACGTCAAATACTGCACCGGATGCACCCCCACCCCCAGAAACGTCTGTATCCCATCATCATCCTTTCCTTTTAAACATCCTCACATTCATCAGCTTGGGGTTATGAGGCTTGTGGCACGTGTGCCGCATTCCTGGGAGGTGATGCGAAACA
This sequence comes from Copadichromis virginalis, assembly GCF_057382275.1. Classification (NCBI taxonomy): domain Eukaryota; kingdom Metazoa; phylum Chordata; class Actinopteri; order Cichliformes; family Cichlidae; genus Copadichromis; species Copadichromis virginalis. The sequence continues at coordinate 23,388,828 of NC_140624.1, forward strand.
GAAATGCATTAAATTCCAGATCTGGAATCCATCGCAGGGGGTGTACATGAGCGTGTGTGTGTGTGTGTGTAAATATGTCTGTGTATGAAGGGGTGTAGGGTAAAGTGGTTAACAGGTCTCATTGCTCTCTTGAGTATGAGAACATCCGAGTGTCTGAAATGTCTGAGGAATTCAAAATATACAGCATTTGAAGGTTTTAGGAATTCTGGGCATTTACAGCAAATGGGGCTCTCGCAAACCCCCTGGAGCCTGCGGAGGTTTGCGGAGCAGAAGCGTGCTGTTGGGACTGTAAAATAAAATGTCTGCAGAACATTCACTTTCTATCACAGTATCGCATGTGACTTTTCATGGACCCCAGGGGTGTGATGTGAGAGTATTAAGAGTTCAGGAAAGCATCTGGTGAGAGAGTAGACAAAAATAGCATATCGCAGCATCTTCACATTGTAGATCTCGAACGGATGATTAAAAGGTCCCCAGAGAATTCCTGTAAGGGTTGACTATGCAAGCAGATGTCTTCCCCTGCCTCATAAAAATGAAAAACACCAAAAGTGGGTCCAGAAGAGTGAGGAATTAACAGCAGCATTCCACTTCACAACAACTACAATAACTATTACTATTAAAAGGCTGTCTTTGCCTCCCTTTGAGACTTCACCTTCGACCTCATTTCACCTGCATGTCAACTTTCTTTTCCAACAGCGTGTTTTTTATCCCGCCGCATCGCCCTCCTGATATTTCACAATAGATTTCAGTTGGATTTGTGTAATGTGGGACTTTTAGGTTTCGTGAGGTTCAAGGATGCGAGGATTCGGAATCTGGGACAAAGGATCTGGCTCCAATCAGAGCATCAGACTGAGGTTGACTCTGCACCCACAGGAAGGCCAAACCCGAGGCCGCAGAGGACAACTCAAACCCATCTTTCTCAATTGTTCATACTAGATAAAAATATCTCCTGGCAATGCAAAGAGCCAAGCTAAAGGTGAGCCTTGTGCCACTCTGACCTTAAATTTGTGTTTTTACCAACATAGGTCAAAAGTTACTCGTAATACATGCAAGAGTTCATGAACCAGTCATCTTGCCTCCTGTAAATATTATGCAAATGGACATACAGATGAATACAGGTGTTTAAGCTGCACACCTGACACGAATACCAGCACTCAAATGCATGTACTTCCTGCCTGCAAACACGGAGGACACAAATGCAGCAAGCATGCAATTGTACCTAAATGTGCTACAGATAAGAAGAAGAAAAAACACCAATGCACGCACGCACAGGCAAAGTTTTAATTCAACTCAGTCAGAGGAAAACTATAACAGGGAAGCAGTGAGAAGTGACTGCTCGGCTGAGTGGTCCAACTCCATCGATGAGGAATGCTTTACGTGACAAGACCGCAAGACTTCAAAAGTCAGCATGAACACAAAAGAATGTGTGGCAAGGCGCAAATATAAAACACAAGTGTTCCTGTTAAGAAAAAACCTACAACCCCCCATGGACTGCACTGCACTCGTTCCAGCACATGAAGTTATTTCTTTTTTCCGTTGAAACCGTCTGACTTTTTATGACTAAGCCAAGTTTGGAGTTGGCCTCCAACCAAAGCATTGTTTACCAGCATCCGACTTAATTACAGCTTTATGAAATCGTGCTAAAAATATCCAAGAGCAGCAGGCTCGAAGAAAAGAAGTCAACGAGTCAGCAGAGCTCTCCTTTACCAGGTGAAAGTCGTGCATGTGTGCGCGTCGGGGGTGGGGTTACCTGCACAGTACTGTCAGCATTTCTTTATTGATGACACACCCTTCCTCCAGGGTCATGAAGGTAAACATAGGGCTGCTATTTCAGACTGGAGAGGAACAGAAGCTGCTTTGTCCTCACACCCAAAAAGAAAAAAAGAAACCACAACAGGAGAGCATGGCACTTAATCTTAACTTCTCAGGCTTTGAATGTGGAGCTCTGCCTCCAGCATCCTCACTGGCAGTTTATGTTGAACAAACGTTTGAGTAAATGTGACCTCCTCTCAAAAAAGATGCCATGTTTGTGTACATTTTTAATGAGCAATGATGAGGAAGCTGCTTTGAATGTGTAACAGTTACTTGACATTGAATGCTGTTCAACTACATCGAAGCTAGTTGAGGAAAAAGTAGGTTTTACATTTTTGAAATTGACAGTGTACGGTGATGTGAAGGTACAAAATCTTAACATACAAACGTTTTTTTTAAAAGCCACTGAGTTGTGTTTATTTCAACGATGGCTCATTTATTCAGAGGTCATCCAGAAAAATATAATGAACTACTTTGTTCTGGATAAAATGTAGAAAAGTCAGCTCAGCTACTGAATATAATGGCCACCAGTTTCAGCTTGCATAGCTCACAGGTAAAAGCTCGAGTCATGCAGAACAAGTCAGTGTTGTGTATTTGCATAAGGCTGTGGCGATGCTCATCCACGATGACAATGCTGCTGATTGAGCACCACCCTGCACTACACAAGGGTCCAGTGTGTTGCTTGTGCTGGCCTGATGAGTGCTTTGCCCAGTCGTTCACAGCCACCAGGATGAAAGAATAAAGAGAAGAAGGGTTCAGCTTAGAAGGAGAAGGGTACTTTTTGGGTTCAGGTATAATCCAAAAATAATTTAATTTAGTGTGCAGATAGTTAACTACATAGAAAAGGATTAAACTTATGTAAGCAAAATGTATGAATATTATTACCTCCACCGAGGAGGTTGTGTTTTTTTTAGTATTTGCATGAATGTGTGTCACTTTGTCAATCTGTAAACACCATAGCTCAAAAGGTTTTGAATGAATTTTAAAAAAACGTTGTAGGGGTGTAGAGTGGGGTCATGTTAACAGTCCATTATAATTTGCTTTACATCCACCAAGGTCTTTAAAGTCAACCGAATCATTTATTGGCTGAAAAATGACAAACAGCCTTTTAACTATGATTCTTACAACTGTGGTTTGTATAGTCGACATATATAAAGTACTGCATAAAGATTTAAAACATCAAATATGGGTATAAAATATCAAATTTCACATTTGACCTCTGACCTCTCCTTCAAAGTCTTTTTTTAAGGTACTTTTTGAGTATAGTTGATGAATTTGATTATAGCTTTGTTATGCACATTGCAATAACAGGTTATAACCTTCTAAGATTTTCAGTACATGCACTATGTTCCCGAATAAGTTCTTTTTTGGGAAGAAAATAAAAATGTGTCATATTATTATTAATTATCAGAAACTATGCGTTAAAAAAACACCTACTCACAATCGTTCCTCCACTAAATATCCTATGTTATATAAATATCCTATTTATGTTGTAACCTGTGAGAAATTAGCAATCAAAAGACAGTTTTATGTGATTCTGTGCAAAAATGCAATCACATTATTATAATTAGGAATAATTCAAATAAAAGGTAAATGAACAGCATTTTCTCATCCTTCCAAAGTGCTTACCACTGCAAGCCACTTTCAGCCACTTACACTTTTCATCTAGTCACAGCCTTTCTTCACCTCACACACACTCACGCTGATGATACACTGGGGGTGTTTAAGGGGTTCAGTTTCTTGCCCAGATGCCAAAATATTTTATAGTTTTTACAGTGAAAAGCACAAACATTCCACAAACTCATGAATTTCACATCATAACGTTATAAATTATGGACAGAACTTCCTGGTTGTGCGCCTGGCATTTAATGAACATAAGAATGATCTGGCCATGCCTGAATGAACCCATTAGGAACATTTATGTAACTGATAATAAAGCCTGAATGACAAAAAGAGAAATGAAGCCATAAATGTTATGTATTCCATGCGTGTAACAACCGTCACAGGCAATGAAACAACAGAGGTGAGGTAGTGCTCGAAAGAACACGTCTAGAAAAAATAAAAGTCCAAATGAAATCCACACGTTACACAATCCTTCTCTCCACTTCATTTGAAAGTCATGAAACATGTCTTAAACTATAAAGTTGTAATGAGGACAATATGACAGTAATCCTTTGGTTCCAAAACTACAGATTAACTCCCCAGTTCTAATGAGGTGTTATACAATCGCTTAGCTCGCTGGAGTGCCAGGTTCACATTTCAAATAGGCTGCATCACCCAGCGTGAGTGATGGTCAGCGATGCTGGCAAGATTTGCTGTTTTGATCCCTTATGGATTCAGCGTCGGGTGATGCTCGCTTCCTGCATGCAACGCTGGCGTGACAGCGATGACTCACGATGGCAGAATGCGATGAAGCAGGAAAGATCATTTCCAATTACACGATTAGCTTCGGAAGAATTACTATAGTAAACATGCTATTTTCAGAACACATTTTTGGGCCACTTGTGGGATCTCTCAGAATTGGAGAAAACAACGTGGAATAAAGCCCCGAAACATCTTGGAAATGCGATCTACATTTTCTCCACTTGTTGCCTTAGTGCAAAAATAAACAGGATAAACAAGGCAGCAAGGAGTACACACCAGTGAACCACAGCAGCATGACCACTCACAGATGCACGGATGTTCTGAGTAACTGATGATCTTATGATGACAGAACATGTGAAGTTAATCTGGACCCAATATTTAGTGTGTTGGATATGAGAGGAATGGGCTCGCCTGAGAGTCAAGCTGTTAAGGCCAGGTGACTGGGTTTGAGCCAGTGCAGGGAAGCAAGACCATAAATAAGTATCACAGAATATTTTAAGATTCTGGCAGGATACCCCTGTGTTATTTATATTACTATTATTTTGGTATAAGTGGCCCTGTACGGAAGAATAGGTCATTCTTCTGTCAGGCCAATGTGGAAAATAAAACATGTTGTATCATAATAAAAAAAAAAGAAATTAAACATAAACCAAACCAATAAATATCATCCTCTTAAGCTTGTTCACAAAGGTTAAATACAGGATGTGTGATATAGTGTTTGGTTATGGGTGGTTACTGGGTTTTTTTTTGGTGCTACCAGTTAGAGCAGAGATCTGAAGCTTTAAAAATGTGGACATACCCTTTCACAAACTGAAGGCACAAATTCATTTGTCCTCAGGAGAAACAGCTGTGATTAGGTTTGCCTCACCTGTTTTCCTGTCACTGTTTGCGGAAATGAAGCAAAACAAGTCCAATAAATTTTTATAAGTGAAATTGCAAACAGCAGACATGACTCTTTAGATAAATCTGTGGTCTCTTTTCTTCATTTCTATTCTGTTGTTAAGTTTTGTGAAACACTGATTTCATTTATGAAATAATAACCAGCACACTGGTACATGTGGTATACTCAGTGTTAGTTTGAGTATTTCTGAAATGGTAAAGCTTGTGAGGTAGTCCTGGTTTTGACCAGCAGTACTTAACAGTGGATGGGACACACACACACACACACACACACACACACACACACACACACACACACACACACACACACACACACACACACACACACACACACACACACTCTAAGGAAAAGTTGGTTAAGGAGTTGAAACATGTTCAAGGAATTCTAACTCAAGACTGACACAACTTAAAATTACAGTTGCTAAAATCTCACCACTAGATGTCAGTAAGTTGCAGATGCAGTCAACTAAATTTTGTTTTCTTAACCCTCCCATGTCAAGTACATAGCTACGGTGGACGCTGCAGGACTAACAACTCTATAAAACTTTGTGAAAGAATTCGGATTAAGTGTATGAGTCATGATGACTGATGATGTTAGACTGAGGTGAGCCACAGACAAAAAAATTCAGTTAGATGGAACTGGGATGTCCATCAATTTGTTGGAAAACACAATTACAAAATTCGTTTTTTTCTGTTCAATAAGCGCCAAAATGACTGACTGTACCTTTAAAGGCACAGCTTATGCTGCGGTGACACCTTCAACTCTGCTGTGTCTACTCAGAGTTAAACTGTGTCTGAGTGAAAATATATCTGAGTTTAATAACAACAGACAAGAAATGTTCAAGGTAAAAGAACTTTTCTCTTTTTTTTTTTAACCTAGCAGGGATGAGGGGACGCCTATTGTTGAACAAAACAAGCGTCTCTGGCATTAAACTGAGACGTTTACAGAAAAACAGGACAAGTTCATGAATATTGTTTGAGTTCATAAAGCTGAAAGTAGCAGTAGCAAAAGAAAGAAAGAAAAAGAAACAATAACAATATGGCTCCACAATAGACTCCACCAGTGCACATGTTAGCAAAGCTGGTAAATAAACAACAACCCCCACCCACCCCCTTTAAATATTGCCAGAAATGTTTTTTTCTTTTCTTTTACCAAGAATGGCCTTAATACTCTGTCCTAGAAATATAGCTATGTTAAAAAAAAAGCTGCAAATTTCACAACATTATTCAAGGAGGGAAGAAAAGCAGCTGAGAGTTGGAAAGGTTCAGTCTTCAAATCTTCACAAGAAAACAGCACCTGCAGAGTCAGAGACGATATTAAAACGCTCAAATGTTGCTCGGTGGTGGTTGTTTTGATACCGCGTGTGTCAGGCAACTAACAGGTGTGAATCTGTGAAATATTTTATCTGAATATTTGATCATAATTTGGTTCGTTAATGCCAGCTTGTTACAAAAGCATGCATGTCAGAGGTTGTTAGCACGAGCAACAGCTGTTTTGAAATCAAGCAGAAGCACGACGCCCGCGCTGACAACACAATGTTGTGTGAGATTTCTATAAATGTTTACAAGACTAAGAAGTAAGATATTTATTGGCCAATGGTGCAAATGTAAAATTTATCTGCGCGGTTGACAGCGTTGTTAATAAATATCAGTCAAGACTCTGCCAGCTGCTGAAGTTTCTGGCTCTCAAAGCCCACTTTCCATCCTACATCCCACCCATTGGAATTTTAGGAGTCTCCAAATGGATCCCTGACGAGGGAAAAAAGCTAATTTAGGTGTAGGGTGTTGTGGGATACATCTAAATACAACTAAATGACCACTGATGCAGGAGGTAAAATGAGCGACCCGTAAACACGATCGCTCAAGCTTTAAATTTTGTAGCGGTGTATGTTGATTCGTGTTAACATTGGAATAAAATTTAGCTTAGATCCACCAAGGTCTTCAAGACACAAAACCTTATAACTTAGAAACTACGATTCTTACTTCTTACATGCGGTGTGCATTATCAACAGAAAGTCCCATTTAAAGGTTTAAAATGTCACACGTGACCTCTGACCTCTCCTTTACTGTCAGTAGATTGATCGGGGATAATAATGCTACACAGAACTATTTAAAATGATGTTTCTTCCTGTCATTGTTTGTATTGAGAGTGTGTAGGCATATGGGAAATAATATTTGGGGATCCTAAACATCATGTCATGTTGGACTGCTGACCTCTTCTTCAAGGTAAAACCTTCAACTTTTAAAATGTGTTTTATCTGTAAAAGTATGCTTACATTTTGCTGCTTTTCTGCTTTTGTTTTTATTTGCAACATTTAGGAAATGAAATCTAACATGATGAAAATGGATTAAACTGGTGACTCCATCAAATGGACCAATCTGTATGCAAGAAGGCTGTGTCGGGGAAAAAGGAATATAAACCAGAATTTTCTTTTATTTTTCTGAATTAAAGCAAAAAGTCTAGATTGTGAGTTTAATGTGATCCCTGTTTCCTTTTGGTGTAACTGAGTTTGACATCAAGCAACATGCTGAACAAAAGTTCCCAATCTGGAATGAATATTATGTAACATTTAAATGACCAGCTGTTCATACTGGGAATGAGTTCTTTGGCCTTCAGAACCTGACTTCATTTTTTAACCATCCTAACAGATTTTGCTCCACATTCAGAATCAGAATCAGAATCAGACAGGGTTTTTTTGTTTTTTTTGCCAAATGTTGAGCAGGTTTACAACATTAGGAAATTGCTGCAGTACTTAGTGCAAAACATACTGTAAGACAACACTTAAATAAACATAAAAATAAGTGCTAAGCAGATAGATAAATACATGAATTTCCTGTAAAAGGTGCTCTGTTGGATTGAGATCTGGTAACTGTGGAGGCCATTTGAGTGCAGTGAACTCATTGTCATGTTTAAGAAACCAGTTTGTGATGATTTGATCTTTGTGACATGGTCCATTATCCTGCTGGAAGCACGCTGTCATAAAGATGAACACAGTCAGTACAAATACTCAATAAGCTGTGGTATTTAAATGGTGCTCAGTTGGTGCCCAAAGTGTGTCAATACAATATATCCCACACCACTAGGCAGGATGGATTCATGCATTCAAGTTGTTTATGTCATAGCATGACTCTGCCATCTCAATGTTGCAGCAGAAACTGAAACATATCCAACCAGCCATTGTTGTTCCAAATATTTGTTGTCCAATTTCATTGTGTTTGTGTGAAAGATGGCCTCAGTTTCCTGTTCTTAGCTGAAAGGGTTGGTCTTCTGCTGCTGTAGCCCATCGTCTAATTTAAGAGAAGAGGTGCTCTTCTGCATATTTTGTTTGTAATGATTGATTGTTTGGGTTAATTTCACCCGGTCGTGGCCCTCTGAACACTCTCATCTCATCTCTGGCATCATATTTTCTCTTCTTCCAGGCCGTTTTCTATAAACCTTATAGATGCTTATGTGGGGAAAATCCCAGTAGATTCAGTAACACTCAGACCAACCTGTCACTTTAGGAGCGACCTAAATCAATACTCATGTTAACTAAAAGTTGAACAGGGATACATAACAAAGTGCCAGGTGAGGTGATTTGAAATGAACCAAGCTACATTATCCATTAATGTAGCTTGGTTTTTTTTTCTTGCTTTATTGGCTAGGCAGACAAAAAACTGGAAAAATAAGTCATTAAATGCTACTGAAAAAACAAAACAAAAAATGAAATGGAAGATATGGATTTGTGGACAGGTGTGTTTTAGACACATAACAAGTTGAAAGTATCTATAACTGATTGATTGATTGTAATCTGTGTAATCTGTGTGTCTGTTTTCCAAACAGAAAAAACCCCTCATATAATAACTTTCTGTTTGTTGGAAAGGAACAAGAAGGAATGTAAGGGCCCCACATTTAGGAAAGCACAATTCCAGGAAGAAGGCTATTGCATACCAGAGCAAAGAGTTAATAAAATTCCTACAGTGCCTGCCCTTTTATCTCAGTAGTAATAAAAAAAGAGTGAAATAAGTAACTATGAATAGACCATGAATATCACATAATGGATGTCTGCCAAAAGTGAGCTCACACTGTGTTCTACTGACCCTTGGCTGTGGAAGTATATCAGATTCACCCGTCTCCAAACCAAACACTACACTGTCTTTGAACTTGTCAAAATGTATTAATGAACAACAACAACAACAACAAACTGATTTGGATTAGTACGCTTTGTTTTGGAAATTCTGCAGCAGGAAATGCGCCAACAGCTTGCAAAGCAAATAAAGTACAACTAATTTAAGAACGGGAAGGGATCACGTTGAAACAGATCACTGACTCATCTTTTGGCCCATGAAAGCTGCAGTGGCGTTGCCATGACACCACAGTGTACATGTATTCTTGGCATCTAAACTCCGATAGACCACAAAGCTGACACCTGACAGCGGTACTAAGCTTCTAAAAAGTTACATCAGCTGCTTGCAGGTCAATACATGTTGAAGGCAAGATATTATGAACAAACTGGGAAGAACTTTTAATCTACTACTACTAATACAGTTCATCAAAAGACGCAGAGAAAATAGAAAATGTCTTCACTGCTTTTAAAAGAAGCTTGTTTGTCATAGTTTATTAAACAGAGTCACTGTTGAATATTTGTTTAGTACTGTGCTATAGCTTTTAGTAGGGTAGTATTGCAGTATTATATTATACTAGGGAATTTAGAAATTATATCTCCTAACTTTCTCTATAAAAAGGTACTTTTTGCAATTACCCAATGCAAATTTCAACTAAATAAAATTCACCACTAAAGGGCAGCGTTTCACCAAAAACATATATTATAAACTGCTGTGGGAAAAATTTAAACGCAGCATTTATTTTGAGATCCGGTGCAAACTGTTTGGTAGATAGCTATGAAGCACAAACTGTCTACTCCAGTGGAAAGCTCCCCTGACACTTTCATTTTTAGAATTGTACCTTTTTTTTTGTAAATCCCCAAAAGTTGATTCTGGACGAGGCATTTTCAGTGGAAGAAATGTTTTGTCACTCATCCAACTGACTTCTTCAGTCTCCACTAAGTCACTTGGATGAGCGACGAAACATTTCTCCCACTGAAAACATTACATCCAGAAGAACAAAATCAACTTTGGCCCCACAGGAGTTAGTGTAAGAGCTGGAGTTGGAATAACATTCTCTTACCATTATTTGCTGTCCCATTTATTAGAACATCTGTCCTTCCACACTAATGTCAGTTTATTTGTAAAATCCTCACATACTGTATATGGGTTTTAAAAATAAGTAGAAAAGAAAAATAAGATACTGTACGCCTACCCTAGATATAATAATCTTAGGCTTGATCTTTACATGTTGTATTTAGAAACAAGAAAACTTCTACACCCATTGCTCTTAACCCACCACAGCAAGTTTCAGGTTAGCACAATATATGCAGCTGTTGAAACACAAGCAACAGCAAAGACGATAAACTTCTATGGGGGATACAGGAACAAGGCCTCTAGAACACAGCACAGATGATTCATTTTACCACACCTTCTTTTTAAGCCTGTTGTTGCCACGACCACAGGAGGTGCAGTTTCAGTTTCTGCGGGTAATAAGCCTGTGTACATACAACACATAGTCGGAACCACAATTGGACCCAGAAGAAAGACAGATGCATGCGTTCATGCATTGGCTTTACAATTTTCAATACTACTTGTATTGTGATCATTTATTTAAGTATTTGCACCATCAGGGTGTGCCAACAAAAAGGCAGCTCAGCTTAGAGAGAAAATAAACAGTAATCTACACACAGTCCGTGTTTATTGGCTTCAAATCTTGACATTTCCACAGTTTTTAACATCGCGTTTCTCCAGCCTGGGAGCACACCACCAAAACCTACAGTGCCATTAGCCACGCACTGTACTTTTTAAAAAAAAATTACTGTGGGGACATAAAGGCCCATCAAACAACTGAACATCTGGCCTACTTTGCTTGTGGCGAAGGCATTTATAGTTGAGTTAACAGAATCGGTTCTTTCAAGGATGTAAAATTGGCGCACTGTGAGGCAGTTACTCATTCTTTTTTTTTAAGGATGCTCCAAACTAGCCACTAAAGAGATCATTACTCAAATGTTTTACATGGAAGAAAAGGACAGGCTGCCAAAAAGACGTGTAAGGCAGTTTACGGGCAGTATTTTCTGTGGAAGGGAGTGAACTTCCTTTTCCTGGACTTTGGCTTGTGTTAAAAATAGTGCGTGTTGTAGAAATGCACTGCAATCAGAAATAGATCAAATCCATAGAAGCATGGTGTGGGTTGTGATATGTAACATCGAGTCAAGTCGAGCTGATTTTAAGTTTAATATTGTAGTAAATTAAATAATAAATTTAATAGCTAACCTTAGCCGTTAGCTCGTATCATTTTTTCACATTGCACCGCTAATTAATGAAGCATTTTATGGTTTCTGATCATTCAACATAGAGTACATGCCTGGCAGCTACATCCCCAATCTGGAGGCCTAGCCAAGTTTTTTTTTTCTTTATTTTGGTAATTTGCAGTTTTGATGCAAAGATCGGCCTCTTAAATATCTGAAAACGTTAGCTGTAGCGGACAGAGATCGAAAAACATGTTTAACCTTTATACACTTCGTTAATTAGGATGCCTGCAAGCAGCTACCAGTGATTGAGAGCAGCACTTTGAACGATTTAAGAGATCACTTGGAAGTGCACAAAAGCACACTCTTCTTTCCTAAATTGCCACACTGCATGCGGTTGCCATAACAGCACAGCGCTAATTTACACATGGTTAGCTTTTTTCAGCTATTTAAAACTAACAGATGGCTCGCTAACACTCAAACGGAGTCATCCAACACACACATTTCAATTTATTTCAGTTATTAACACATTTAAACCCAAAATAACTGCCTTAAAGCATGCAAGACCACAGAGTGTCCTCTGTTAACCCCTCTAAACAACCGATTCCTTCACAGTTGCTGAAAGAAAAGACCAAAAATATGTAAATGGACTTGCAAACAAGTCTTCCATTTACACAATCAAATACAAACCTTTGACAGAGAGAAGCAATGTAGTTAGGTCAATTTGCAAAACCCCTGAAATGCAAAAAATTCTTTCAACACTTTCTCAAAGAGAGAGGTGGGGGGTGGAGTAATAAATCAGAATTATGTAAGTATCTATTAGTCACGCTATTTGCGGACTGCTGTGTCGATTATAGTCTCTATCTACGTGTTTTTGGTCTGACTGACTGTACATGTGGGGTGGATGGGGTTGACATGAACTGTCCCACAGTCCCTCCCACTGGGTATGGCATTCAGGTGCAACTCCCTCCCTTCTACTATAAAGCCTCTCATGTTAGCAGCATAAACTTCAGACTTCAACTCATGGTAAAGTCTTTACAGCTTTCACCAAAAACAACAACAACAAAAAAAACCACACAGCTAAAGTAGTAAAGAACAAACTTGGATGTGCACCATTAATTTTGTACATCACAACACAAACTAGAGCCAGAGGTAAGTGAATTTGTCGCTGATTTCTATTTGAGTAAGTTTTGTAAAGAATTTAAATTCTGCAAAATTGGTGAAAAAATTCTGAATCACTGGAAGAAAATATTTTATTTATTTATGCTGTTCTGTGCAGAAAACTCCACATGTTACTGCAATAATGTGTCTAAAAGAGCTTCATCGTTCAGATGTTGTGGTAATAGATAAGGCATGACCGCTTCAGTGCCATTTCTGTCTGTTTACCATTGGCAGCTCCCAGCCAACATGAGATTATCTCTGCACACCATCATCTGCTGCTGTGTTTTCACCACAGTCCTGCCATTGGTAAAAGGGGCCACAGGAGAGACCAACGCCAGCCTGAGAAAAAGGTAAGCTCTCAGAACATTGTGTTCATTCTACATTCATCTAGTAGAATAAGATGCCCACTGTTGGGCACAAGGAACTTTTATGCCAAGTAGATTCTGAATTTTAGTTTTTTCTTGACATAAGGGATTATTAAGCCAATAATGATAGATATATGTTTTTTTTTTTACTTGAATATAGTATAGCTACATCAGCACTACATTTCATAATGGGCAAAGTTGTAGTGTCTTCAGTGGACACTGTCTCTGAATGTCTTTGACATTTATTCATTGCAATTTCCTTTTACTCACTACATGTACGTGTGTATGAACATATTTAGATTGTATAAAGTGCTTTGAGTGGTTGAGTAGAGTAGAAAAGTGCTATATATATATCACTTAACATCAGTGATAATGTGACAGAGTTGAAGTTTTGTGGTTAACTACCTGTTTGATCTTTGTGGCAGGTCTAGAGTATGGCTGCAGAGCCATATGAAGAGAGACTTGCGCAGTCGCTTAGTGACAGGCGATGACCAACATTTTGGTGGACCGCAGCAGGACAGGCTTGCCAAAACCCTCCCAACCCCATCAAGGTAACAAGAAACATTGGATTGGTGACCTAGAGTCACATAGTCATTCAGTGTGCTCCTAGTTATTTTCCTACTTAGAATACCCCCATGGCTGTCATTTGTGAGAGGTGTTCAAATTTTAAAAGTGTTAAAATTCAGAATTTTGAAGCATCTATTTTTGTTCAAGACGCTACAAATGAAGTCTGAAAATGATCCATTCTCTACTGGATAAAACATGCAAAAATCTAGATATGAAACATTTTGGATTTTACACACTGTGAACATATTATGTGTTGCCAAGCTAGACTTAACAGCACCTCTAAAGCAGTAAATCTTCCCCTTTTTTCCAGCTTTGGCCCAAATATAAGGTCCAGGAGGTCAACGTCAAGTCAGTCTGGTTGCCTCCTAATCACATGTATATACCACGACTTGTTCTACCGATTGAGCCTGACAAAGAAGAACGCTCAAACAGACACCACTGCTCCTAAATCAAAGATGGGACCGGGTGGCTTTGGACGTCGCCGCCGCTCACTTCTGGATGCCACTCAGCTCATCCTCGAGACAGGAACGCATAGATGGAGCACGGAAACTGGTCAGCGAGTCAGCAACCCCAAAAGCACCCACACGGTGGCCTAGGGCAGGCATGAGAAAGCAAAGGAGAGTCCCTGTTGGGGTTATGTGAGCACTGCAGATGAAGATTAGTCCACGCAGAACTTTTATTCCACAGATTCGGCGCTAGATATAGCGAAAGACTGGCTGCTACATCTGCACAGCCCATCGGAGGAAGCTCAAACCACTCTGGATGAAAGGAAGATTGAAATAAATCAAACTGAGACGTTTGTGTGCACATGCTTAGGTTCAGGTTTCAGTGTCTCTGAACAAGTGTTTGATTTATTGATGAATTCAAGCCAGACCTATGGGACTTGACAAGAATGTCTGTCTCTTCTTCAGCATCCAAAGCGAGCTTGGCAGCTGAGACAGAAGACAATTCATGTGGATCTTCTCCGAAACACAAAGCTTGGAGGAACACATTCTGCAACAAGGGAGCCTTTTTATTTTACTTTTTCTTCAAGGAATCAGCATTACTGGGCCCCAAACTATCAAATGCAGAATCCTCACAAAACTGAACTGAATGTATCGAATTGCTTGTTAGCTACAATTTTTATATATAGATAAACATATAAAATATGTACCTTATATGTTAAAATATGAAAGACTACCTTATAATGTATGCAACTATAATTTCCAACAACAAAACTACATATTAAACATCTTTAGTTTAACTTCAGTGAAGTATCTGATGTATCTGAAATGTGTCAATTTTTTTGTTTTGCTTTTTTATTTCTATGTATGTATCTAAACAATGAGTTGTACCATTTGCCTTCACTTGATTACACCTTTTTGGAACTTACTCATATTTAACATGTGTTATGGATATTTATCTGCACCTGAAGCAAAGCAGGCCTTTTAGTTTGGGGCTGAGCTTTCACTTAAAGGGAAGGAGAAGGATTGATGAGCTGATGAAAGTGCTGTGCTGCCATCTAGCTTTGCAGCAGGCTTATGTGTAACAAATGCAGGCCAAGCCATTTCAAAGCATCTACTTTGGTGTGTTAAATGTTAGGTTTATCGCCTCCTATATTTGAATGTTATAAATCATAATCATTTGCTCACAATTCAGCTGAAATTACTTGAAAAGGTATTACTGAACCAGATTAATGTCTTGCTTCGAATACCAGGAACTGTAATAATTTTCAGTAATAAATGAACAAATAAAACAATAAAATAAACTTGAAGAAACCTTTCTTCTGTGATCCACATCAATTATTTACCTTGTGTGTGTCTGTGTGTGCGTGTGTGTGCGTTCGTGTTAGGGGGAAACACATGGCGTGTCCCTTGTCATTTAAGGATTGCGTGTGCTGTTTAATAAAATTAAACTCTGAGTCATATTGAGAGCAAAATATGTGACCCAGTGGTTTACATTCCATTCTAAAAATAGCACTACTCATCACCTGCACTGTCTCAAGAAACACATGTACTAAAATTACATTTGTATTGGGTAAACATGTTGCTCGGATTGAGTAAGTTCGACCTCTCGGGACAATAAATTACGTTTTGGCACAAATGTGACAGTCCAAGTTCTGCTTAATGGAGAGGAGAGTGGTGTGCTCTTTTATATATTAGAAACACTTACATGAGGGCTAGAAAGATATAATCACTGTGGAATGTGACCCCCAACCCACACACACACACACACGCACACGCACCTCCCTGTATGCTGAGTGGTCACAGTGCCCTAAAATGATAAACAGATTTGACATAAATGACATAAATTTGACATAAAAACATCAACTTCCCCTCTAGGAGGATTAAATGCTACGATGGTCTCTGGCTTTGCTATGGGTTTGTTTGCAAAGAATCCTACAAACATTTGAAATATTCAATTATAAAAAGCTCATATTTCACCCATTGCTGTTGCCTGTGTTATTTAATGTGCAAGTAATGAACAAATGGCACACAGACATGTGAAGTTTTCTTTCTCTTGTCAAGTCCAGTAAAGAACTATCAGTCCACAAAATAAAGATGTTGGAGTGGTTCATCAACATATTGCATGTGCAGTATCTTGAAAATGGTCAAAGTACACCCTTTCATTTCTAAGGATTTACATATCAGGACATACAGTAAAAGCCAAATTGCAGAAGCTGTGTATGCAAAACTAAGCTGCTGCCATAGGAATTCAAAGCTTAGGTAACAACCAGGTGCTGTTAATCAAGTGCACCAAATTAACTGATCAACAGCAAGTTTGAGTGCCTCAATAAAAACACAGACATGCCGTCAGTTTGCTGTGGAGCATTGAGGTACATGTTAATACGTTAAAACGTTACTCATCCAAGTGACTTCCTCAGTCTCAGCTGACTGCAGGTTTTGCCCAATCTTATAAACACTACCTTTGCACGATGACTGAAACCAGCCCACTGAAGGAACATTGGGCTGTGAGGTCAGTTCTTTGATCATTGATATGCACATTTTCACGAGTACTACTTACAGAGTTGGGGAATGGCTGCAGTCAGAGCATTGTAAGATGGTGAAAGATGTCTTTCCCTTTTCACATAAATGGCCTCCTTGACTCTCTGCTCAAACCAGCATTCCTCCCTGTCCAGGGTATATACATCCTCATCACTGAATGAGTGGCCCTGGCCTGTAGGTGTAGACAGACTGCGGAGTCCTGGCCTGATGAGTTAGCTCTTCTGTGTTATGACATCTCGTCAGGCCAGGACTCTGCATTTATGCTAGTTTGAGTCATTATGCACATGTACTGTTTTTCCCACTGAAAATGCTACATCCAGATGAACAGAATACATTTTGGGGGATTTCCTTATCTGGAAGATAGAGCATGCATCAGGACACTCGACTTTTCTAGTGCATACAATAACATCAGGCGAACCCTCCTGGGTCATAAGCTGACAGGAATGCAAGTGGATACCTCTCTTGTGACCTGGATTATTGATTACCTGACACGAAGACCACAATATGTGTCTTCAACATTGTGTGTGTCTGACAAGATGATCAGCAACACGAGGCCACCACAAGGTACCGTCCTCTCCTTTCCTCTTCAGCCTCTACACCAGCGGTCCCCAACCTTTTTTGCGCCACGGACCGGTTTATGCCCGACAGTATTTTCACGGACCGGCCTTTAAGGTGTCGCGGATAAATACAACACAATAAAACTAGTACCGGTACCGAAAAAAAGAAGGTTTATTCATAACACACGTGAAAAGACCCAGGAAAACCGAGTAAACGATAAAAACGATAACAAAATAACACTGAAAACCGATAAAACCCCTGAAAACCATACATTTCACACCTGAGCCTCAACTCTCGCGGCCCGGTACCAAACGACTCACGGACCGGTACCGGTCCGAGGCCCGGGGGTTGGGGACCGCTGCTCTACACCACAGACTGCAGCCACTACACAGAGACCTGCCATCTTCAGAAGTTTTCTTATTACTCTGCAGTGGTTGGATGCATCAGTGAGGGTGATGAGTCAGAGTACCGGGCTGTGGTTGACCCATTTGTCACATGGTGTGAGCAGAATCATCTGCAGCTCAACGTGACAAAGACCGAAAAATTGATCATAAATACCTTGGAGAACACATAGATAATAAACTGGACTGGGACCTTAAGTGCATGAACGCATGTCTGCAAATGTGAATGAAGTGAAGCAACGCTGAAAAGATGAGTGAGCCAAGTTTTCTCCACAACAATCTGAGAGACTGATATGTCATACAGAAAATGATTACTTCAGCTTATTTGTGCTAAAGGTGGGTCTACAAGCTATTAACAGATGGGCAACATGATGCTATGTCAACACAAGACAACCCCGAGTCTCGACTTTTGTGTTAAAAGTTCGGACTTCAAACTTTATACCAGTTTTTAAATTGTGTTGATAAGCTACGTAAAACCAGTTATGCTAAAAATGTACATAATGTTTTTCCTGAATACTATCTTTATGTTTACTGCAGGAAGAAACTGTAAAAACAGCGTTTTCTAAAGAGAGCGCTCGAAAGTGATACACCTCCTGCTTTCAGGTCTGTAGGTATCAGGCTTATAATGTTTCATTTATCTTATAGTGGACAGAAATTATTGTTTGAAGTGGCAAAATCCTCAATCCTGATTGAGGTTGTCATGAATAAATTATGACAACCTCAATCAGGATTTTTTTCTTAAGTATTTTTATTCATCTTTAGGCATGAAAAGATGAATAAAAATACTTAAGAAAAAAATCCTGATTGAGGTTGTCATAATTTATTCATGACAGGGTTAAATAACAATAATTGCAATGGAACACGTCATACATCTATAGGCACATTAAACCACCAGTGGGCGGCAGGGTATGGAGTGACACATCGGTGTCCATTGTAGTTGTTTATGTGCAAGTATACCATCAGCACTGACACCAATACAAGAAAACAGCACAGCTGTCCACTGTAGTGACCACTATGCGTGAAAGGGCTAATTACTTTATCAAAGTAAGTTGCTCAACACTGCTAATAAAAAATAACAAACTGCAGTGCACCAATGTTAAAGTAATATCAACATTTTATAAATTTAGAGTCACCCTAAATTTGAAGTTTGACCAGTTTGACCTGTCCACCTGCTGAATGCGCAGCTGCTGTGGCACTGTATGCTACAGCAGCATTGGACCATAAAGAAGAAGTATCATGAATACACAAAGGAGTATAGGGCTTTAAAAAAAAGTATCTAGCCAACCGAGGAGAATGAACTTTCCGTCGCTGTCCAGATGGTGGTGTTGCAAGCATTACAGTAGCATTACCTTATGCTGAGCATACTCAGGACCAGTTTACTAGTATTTCAGACGTGTGTAGCAGTGGTATGCTACACACACACACACACACACACCACCACCACCACGACCACCATTTCTATATCAGTGCTCTGTTGACCAGGTCAGGATCAAACATCTTGACCTTGGTCACAGGAACCTGAAATAAAAAAAAAAAAAAAAAAACGTTGTCAAAATTTACTTCTCTTTTCAAAGTGGTGGAGAAAGCAATCCTTTTATAGAAAAAAGTCACTTCCCCATGTTTGTTTATATTTGCACACACACACACACACACACACACACACACACACACACACACACACACACACACACACACACACACACACACACACACACACACACACTTTCTCTAATCAAATACCCTAAAAGGAGACGGTGACTTGTCGCCAGCCCAGTGAATTACACATACAACTTAAGTTGACAAAGAGGGGTGGGGCTTATGAAGTCTCAAGGCTTTTAAAAAAAGTGACACAGAACTGCTTGTTCATACAAACGCTTCCTCCTGCACTTCCTCTACTGCCAAACAACACTGATGCAGATTACTTCCTTGTTTGCTACACCAACTTTGTACCTCCTTCATACTTCAACCCGGCAGTGACAGCCCGAACCAGCCCGGTGTCTGCTGGAACCTGCACTGACAAGGCTTCAGTCTGCTGACACCTGACAACGCTCTCTACAGTCCCAGGACGTTTTAGCTTTGTGCAAAGCCCTGCCAACAGTAAGTACACGGCAGTCATAATGATTCTTTGTGTTTCCATTGTTTATATTAACTTTATGTCATTATCAACACACCAGCATTGCTTTTAGCACTTACCTCCTTTGCATGGTGAGCTCTGGCAGACATACCTAGATATAGTTTGCATATAGATTAAAGATCTTAATATGAAGGTGCATATTTCTATTTCTTTTTCTTTTTGCTTTTTTGGCTTCCAAAGGAGTGAGCATCTGTAGGTATTAAAACAAAATAAATGATATATCTTAAACTGCAATCTTAAGGCACAGTCAAACTTTTTTAAGGCAACAGTTAGCTGTGGTTAACACTGCTGCCTGACATCAAAATGTTTCTTTTTCCTTTTATTCTGAAACTTTGCTCCTAATGTTGAATTCACAGCATGTCTGTGGATGTATTCTTGCTCTCTTTACAACACAGTCCAAAACAAGCCTGATCAAGTACGGCAGCCGCACATTTCCCAACAGGTACCAACATGTGTCTTAGTTAACTAATACAAAAAAAAAAAAAAAGGAAAAATCCCAAACAAAACTAGATGCCGACTAATTGCCTTAAAAATAGGACTGGGTGGTATTCATTCTGTTTCCTCTGTTGTAGAGGAATAAATACAAGACTGCGTTACACCCTAGAAAGACACGAACCCGTGATACAGATCTAGTCAAATGACACTGATGAGTTTATGCATGGCACATGGTGCGTGCTTGAACAGTTCATGCACATCAAAGAAGACACTGTGGCAACGACAAGTTTCCCACAAGTACCAAGTTGTCAGAATCTCCTTTGAAATGCTTAGTTTGCACATGCCTTTGGAGTTTTTGCACTGGTTTGCTGTTGTTTTCTCTGGGCTATTTACACCAACAAAGCAACATAATAGAATAGAATAGAATAGAATAGAATAGAATAGAATAGAATAGCCTTTATTGTCATTGTACAGAGTACAACGAAATTGGAGTGCCACTCCCTTGGTGTAAGTTTCAATAATAAATATAATGTAAAATATAAAAAGAACAAAAAAACAATCGTAAGTACTCAAACAATAGTATGTACAATATATACAGGATAGCAGCATAATATAATGACAGTGACAGTATGGAATAGGTTCAATTGTTTTTGTGCTTATTTACTACGGTGATAGCTCTGGGAAAGAAGCTATCCCTGAATCTGTTTGTCCTGGTTTTATGTGACCTGTACCGTCGGCCTGACGGTAATAGTTCAAACAGTTGATTGCTGGGGTGAGAGTGGTCCTTGATGATATTGCCAGCTCTGCTGAGGTACTGAGAGTTTGCAATGACCTCCAGGCTGGGCAGAGAGCAGCCACTGTGAAGCCACATGATTGCTACTTTTAGCTTGTGACAACTTGAGCTTTTATGTGAGATCTGGAATATCAGACAGATTTTATTCATTCATGTTCTTTCAATCAGGTAATTTGTTAATGATTCAATTATTTTTGTATTTTTTTTAGACAAATTCTTCTAGACAGCTAAAAACGACTACCTCCTTAAGTATAATCCGCTACAACACTGAGATAACACCTGATGGCAGCTGACAGGATTCAGTCATGTTGGCATTGTGAATATCTGAGCCTGGTCTATTAGATGTCACTTCCTGTGACATCTAATAGACAATAAAAAATAAATAAATAAAAAAAAAGGAACTAAATATTTCAAGTCAGGTTTCAGTGATCACTTGAAAACTTCAACACGCAGTGCAAGAAAGCCACTGCTGGCACGTGAGAAGGTGACTGTCTAGCCTGAAACAGTAAAAAGTGCAGATCTTGAAGTATGTGAATTAGTGTACACATTAAATGTCAGTGATATGGCAAAATATTAGAAGTGCGCCACCTTGTTGTGAGTACCACGTTACTTAGACTGTGATATTACATGTAAGTCTTACAGTGAAGGGACTACTAAGAAAACACCCGACATTCAAATATGTTATGACAGGAATGGTTTGGGATTACATTTATTTGACCCTTCTTTTTGCCTCATTTATGTCCTCAGTAAACACTTGTGTTAAGGTCTTCTTTAACACTTTGTATATGTAATCAATTTAAGACTCTATCAAAGTCAAAAGGGAGGCTAAAGCACTGCAGGCTTAAGGCCTCTGCTATCTGGACTGACATGTCACAATGTCACAAATATGTCACAATTGGATCTTCCCTTTTTCGTCTTCATTAATCTAAATGGCGAAACGAAAAAACAATTAAAAAAAATAAGACGATCGCTAAATTTCTGATCTCAAGGTTTCAGAATGAGTCCCTTCAAACCAATGGGCAACATCACACTGGCTAGGATCGTACCATTTTCCACCTTTAGGACCTTTTAGTTATCTGCCAACCAATCCAAGCCAGTGAACAGACCTGATCTACAGATCTGACATGTTCAAACCTTTTGAACATGTTAAATAATCTGAGCCTGGCTAGATTTCCTTCTTCTGTTTTTAAAATTTTCTATCATTCCTTTATCTTGACTGTATTTTGATCTAATTTTGAATTGCAAGAACTTCAGGCCAAATCAAATCAAACTGACATTTGCAAGTAAAATAAAAACTCGCTCCTCTATTTGCTGTGATGAACGTCTGCCAAATGGAAAGCTGGACATTTAGAAGTCATAAAAACACCATGCCAGCGACCACACTGACTGCTGCTGACTTGGAGTATTTATTATTCAGGTCTGCAAATCACAGGATCATGAAATATGCCGTCATTCATTAAGCCACAGTCTTTGCCACATCGTCTTGCTCCGCTGCCCGCACCGTGAATGCTGGTGTGTGCGCTGTCCACCTGCGGCGTGAAATTAGCACCTGATGTTCTTCCAAAAGGATCTCGATGCACGGTAACACAGGCGATCGCAGCGGTTCACAGTGTGCAGTGTGTGTGTCTGTGTAACAGGCACGTGTCAAACACAATGCATCTGCCTTCCATTAGATCAAAAGCAGGAATTAGGTTGAGTTAAACAATTCAGCTGTCTGTCTTACATTTACTGCCCAGTGAGGCCAAAAATGCATTATTGGCATGTCATTATTGGCTGTGAATAGCCTCCTGCACTCACTTTTTGACATAATACAGTATATCCTGTTGCTAGGTAACTGTTAATTGTTAATATGCAGGCACTTCATGAGAAGTAGAAATCGAAGGGACAGGCAGCGATAGAGGAAAGTAAGAGAGAAAGCCGAGCAACATTATGCAAGCAAATTACTCCTCTAAGGACGCGCGGTTAAAGGAGAAAGAAAGAAAAAAGAAAAAAAAGAAGAAGAATAAAAGAAGAAAGAAGAAAAGAAGAAAGAAGAAAAAAAAAAAAAAAAAAAAGATGTCACTTCCTGTTACAAATGACTTCTTTTTTTTACCTTCTGGCACCAAATACTTCTTCATAGAAAACTGCTAGATAGTTGAGTTTACGATGTTGTAGCCTTTAATCTGAAATTATAAAAGGAGTTCTCATAACGAGTGTGAACTGGTGATAGAGAAATTAAATTTTTTTTTTAAAGTTACACTTCAACACATGGTTAAGTAGTTAAAATGTGTTATAGAATCAGCACTCGCATCTGATGCTCAGCAACTGTCTGCACATACCAGGAAAGAAATGTTTCTGAAATGAGCTCTTTTCAGTCTTTAACTGCTAATGCATTATGTGGATATTTTTTAATTCTATTGTTCATGTTTAAAATGAATGTAAATGGCATTCTATACTAAAAAATGACTACAGTACTTTTCACATGGATGTTGTGACAACACTGACACTGCATGCTGGTATAGAACACAACAGCCAAAGACATTAATTTGGCCTCCAAACTTCCCAGATTCCAATCTGATCAAGCAACCACGAACTCTATCAAGTCAAATCTAAAGGCATTAAGGATCCACCTCCTTCATTTTGGTTCCACACAGCACAAGACACTCCCAAAGGTGTCCCAACAATGGCCATACTGGTTAGAGCAGTTTTTGTCAGCAATTTACTGAAATGACAGTTGTTCAATGCAAACAAAACAAATTAAGTGGGACGTTTTGTTGTTGTTATTTTTTTAACTAACGTTTTGCCCAAAACACAAAATACTTCATTTTACAAAAGTCAAATTAGAGTTCCAGTCCCTTAAAATATGTCAAGTAAACAGCTACATTCAATTTATGATGGCAACATAAAATAACAAAGTAATAAACAAAACTAACTGCTCATATAAAACCAAACCAAAGCTAAACAAAAATGGGAGATTAAATATTGTCTGATGATCCCTAAAACTTTCCTCTTTTTAACATAATGGGAACACTCCAAATACAAGTAATGCATTTCAACTTCTTCTTTTGGCTCCTCCCTTTATGGGTTGCCACATTGGCCAACAGCAGCACAGTCTGCACCGTCACCCTGTCCGCTAACAGTACCAGAGACGCTCCGGTATGGAAATCTCATTCTTGATGATCTCCATGTTTGACTTGTCACAGACTTTTTGTCCTTCCTGACGCAAACCTCCCCACTTTCCAGTTCACTGACTTCCTTTCAACAAATTCCAAGTTAAATCTGAGCATAATACACGAGCATTTCAAAAACTACGATAACTCAAACAGTCAAGTCAAAGTTGTGTAAAATCATGGTCCTCGGGGTGTGACTTTGGGTGTGACCATCACTCAAGCAAACAAAGGTAAGGAAGAAGAGATTGTGATGCAAGATAAGGCTGTACTGCTTTGCTAGGAGCCATTAAATGACACCTTTAACCAATGTCAAGTTTGAGTAAATGCTGCCTTACTGAACAACATATGTGTGCAGTGTTATTTATTAAAGCTTTGTTTCTTCTAGATCAACTCAAAATGAGTAAGAAAATCAACATGGCCCTTTTGAAGCAACAGTCGACACCATGCATGGGAAAGGGTGAGTAAATAAAACCATGCAGGACAAACATAATATACAAAAGCACAACAAACAGCGATCTCACTAAACACAGGCATTCGTCTCACTCCCACGTATTCAAATGCAGCTATTACACGGTTTATCACGCATCTGTTCACACACCACTTAAAGTTAAACTGTCTGCTGTCTGCAACCTTGAGTGGCTTTTTTGAACAGTGCGCGCTCCTTATAGATAAGATAAGATAAGATAACTCTTTATTGTCATTGCACAGTCATACATAGTACAGTAGTACAATGAAATTGGAAAAACTGTCCTACGTCGGCACTACATATAACACAACACGACACGATATGACACATCACAACGTAACAAACAACACAACACAGTATATTAACTTAGTATAAAAAAGAAGAATAAGTGTATGTGTATTGCACACTGTTATAGGTGTGATAAAAGTGAGGGCAGTGAACAGATGATTCCAACTAACCAAACCACTAAATAATTTGCATACAAAGATGGACTGTCACCAGCAATGTGCTTCCTTTTACTGCAGTAAAGTTCATACTCGTGTTCTTCAGATTCTTTGCTACACAAATGCTTTTATGAATGATCTCTAATAGTATGTAAAAGGGACTACTTGGTGTGTTTTGGATCATTGTCTGGCTGCATAACTCTGGTGAGGCGTGGTCGGCGGTGCCATTTTCTTTAAATTTGAGGTCTCTAGCCTGCTAACATACCTCTATAATTGATTTATTGGTTCAGCAGGTCTGGCTGTTGTCACGCCTGGGTGTGGCTCGTAAAAATGAACTCAGTTTTCCAAGAAGTCTGTTACTCACAGTTAATTAATAATTTAGCAAGAGGAGACCTTTACTTTTTCCTACAGGGCCAGCTAGGTTTGATGGCTTTTCCCCCTTACTTTAGTGTTTACATGGTAAACACAGTGACTGTAGCTGCCAGTACTTACTTTTTGCCCTACTGCCCCATATCACAGTCCAGAGCTCACATGTTAGCAGCCAGTTGTGACATACCAGCTTGGATTAGCACCCCATGTTACTCAATACCCTAAAATAGAGATAGAAGGACACTCAATACAACAACAACAACTAGCAGCTGCATCATACATACAGGCAGTGGACCAAATAAACAGCAGAGCAAAGCCCGACAGAGTCAGTCAGAGAGAAAACCCTGAAGAGAAGCATCACAGACACGAGCAATATACAGTCACCAGAACTCAGGACAGTTTACATAGGTGTTGTGTCAGCAGCACTCAGATGTTTTGTAAGTCCTGCCACTGAGTGCCATACCTGTAGAAGTGGCAGTGCCAAAGCTAAGAGGTAAGGGGTCCACAAGAGACAGAACCAGATACGTGAAAGCTGAAATACCTGACTCAACAGGCAGAGACTGAAAGAGCCAAACATGGCCCAAATCACGACAGAAGGTAAGAGACAGATAGTGCTACCCCTACTGATTTTATGTTTCTATTAAAAAAAAACTACGAAATGTGATGACAACTATTCAAAGAGTAATTTCAAAGAAGAGTTTCAAAGATGTTTATTCAGTGGCTACTGCCTGAGGCACAGAAGCAGCTAGATTTGACTTTCTGAGCGATGCTATAAGTGCAGCAGTCTTTAGCCGAGGAAACAGGTGGATATTTATATATACTATAAGTGAGTATTATGAAATACTGGCACATTTTATTGATTTTATTTTATTTTTGTGTTACACACTGAAAACTTAAAAATCATTCCAAAATTGAAATTTTATCATAATATTTCAGAATTTCAGTTTAATTGACGTTTCCAACATAGTCAGAGGCTTTGTGAATGTTAGGTTTTTATAACTGGGGTGTGTAATACATCAAGGTCATCCAAGAGACTGTTGAGCTGTTCCAGCAGGGAGAGAGTACACGTGCTGAAAGGCTCATCAGAAACAGCAGCTCCCAAAATGTGCTAGCCAAGGAACAGGCAGCAAGCGTGTCAGTGTGAGGGCAAATGTTAACGGTATCATCTGTGAAGAATTCCAGATCACTCACAGGTTTCAGACAGAGTGTTGTGTAAACCAGTAGGGATGCAGTGTGCAGCTGAAAAGTTTGGCATCTGATACACTGGAGCTGCATGTGCTATCGTGTGCTTGTTGATTCCAGTATCCTCACACGGATATATTCTGGATGTGTCCCAGTGACCCCCATGGACTGCAACGTTAATATCCACAGTGATGACACGGTGATCAGAATATCCAAACATCTCGACTGATGATGGGATGTTGGGTAGCAACAGTAGCTGTCACACTGTGGGAATTAAACAAGGGGGAGAAGCTATTAAAAATATAAAACCAATCTTCTGTCATTCATCTGCTGAAAATACAAGATCAGGGGGTCCTGAGTTCAGAAATAGCATGCCATGCATGTATGAGAGAATGAGATTAATACAAATAAACTTGACTGTTTCCCACCAAAAAGCCTTGAGAACCAAAATGATGGCATGCTCATAACTGCTGCTCTAACAACGGGGTCAAATATTTCCTTTCCATTTACAAGCCTGGAAAAATCCTGTGAACTACATACAGGATATCTGTCTGAAGATTCTTGAATGTACTTTACTGATGCCTACCATTCAATAGCAGACCTGTATCAAGTCTGACACCCTTGCAAACCTGTTACAATGTAACATAAGCCAATCAATATTTGCATGAGCCTGAACTAACCTTCTGATAATATTACATGGTAAATGTCAAAATAAGGAAAGACTGACTTCCCAGGGCAAACTGCAGCGGCAATGATAATATAAACTTCAACAGCTGTGCTTTTCCACATGTTTGAATGTGGCACGTTTGTTGGTGCCAGACAGGCGAGTATTTTTGAAGCCGCTTTTCTTCTGGGATTTTCCCACACATATATCTGTGGAGTTTACAGAGGATGGTTTGAACGGCAGTTCTCTGGGCAAAATCAGAGGGGAATGGCCAGGCTGCTACAGGCTGATAGGAAGCCAACAGCAAATAAGACCACACCAGGTGCCACAGGAAACTGAGGCTACAGTTCACACATGGTCATCAAAAGTGGACAACAGAAGACTGGAAAAATGTTGCCTGGTCTGTCTCGGTTTTTTAGCATAAACACCATCAAAGCACCGATTTATCCTGCCTTGGATCAGTGGGTCAAAGTAGTGGTGGTGGAGTAATGATGTAGCACAACTTATCATTACTGAAACACTACATTTTAAACAGTAATGCGTTTAAATGCTGACCATTTAAATGCCTGTATTACAGTGTAAAGTTTACAATGTACCATCTTCTGATGGTGGCTTGCAGCAGGATAGTGCAGCATGAGTTCAGATCATCTCAAACTCATTTCTTGACCACATTGCACTCAAACGGCCTCCACAGTCCCCGGACCTTAATCCGACAGGGAACCTTTGGGATGTGGTGGAACAGATTGGTAGCCTCCATATTTACAGCAGCTGTGCGATGCTATGAAGCCAATATGGACCAGAATCTCTGAGGAATGTTTCCAGCAGTTTGTTGAATGCGTGTCACAAAGAGTTAAAGTTGTTCCAACCTGGAACGAGGTGCAACCCAATGAAGTGCCCGCTGACTGTATATTACTTATTACAAAATAAACACGAAACTAATGGTGTCACAATATACCAGTAAGGATGATGACAACCATAAATAATAAAAATAAATAAACACAACCTCATGAATCATTATGCAATTTTTGTTTTGCAAACGTTTACGCAGCTCTGGTTTCACAAGTTCCATCAACATGATATTTCCTACAGAAAAATATCTTGCTTATCATCACAGCCCTTCAGTCACATCTAATTAACACGCGGCGATGCACCGACAGAGGTGCACTGTGTAAGCAGGAGCTTTCAGTGTTGTTGCTTTTCCTGCTGTCACATACCGTCCTCAGTGCGGTGTGCTCTCAGAACACGCGGCCAGACTTGGACACACAAGTTTGTTTACTGTAACTTACCTGTTGCACTGGCAGCAAGCACTGAAACACGAGTTAGCCACTGTCAACGATCAACACTTCACTGAGTTCTTTTGATTCCTCGGAGGCATCCGATGGAAGACAAAACACTGCTCAGTAGACCATTTAACACTTTATTTCTCTTTCACAATACTTCTAGAAGGGAGATGCGTCCTGCATAACACAACAGTTTTATTACAGAAGCTCTCTTATTCTAGTCTAAACAACAGTGTCTCAATAACTTTCCACTAGAGATGGTCCCCTCTTATCTACTTTTTCCAAGGCAAGTGTGAGCGAGCGTCTACAGCTTTCTACTCCCCAAGGACACATGATCTAATGCCTTTATTTTTCAGGACTGTGTCCACTCAATACTACACTATATGACTTTATAACTCTTATTAATAAAAAAGCATAGCATTATTGAGGCACAGCAAATTATTTAATTCCAACACCACTCAAGACACGTTCTCTGGTCTGTGTGTTGAAATGAGAAGCTGGAAAACAGCCCCACAACCAACCGTCCTCACTCCGGGTTATGTTTCTGGTATTTATGTTTACTGTCATTACTAAGATAATGTTATTTCTTCTTTAAGCACTCCCATATTTAAACCCGTTTATGAGACGAGTTATAACATGTCAGTATTTTGTTCCATTTTAGATTTCAAACATAATTATGACATAACTCCGACTAATAATGACCAGTATTGGAATGACAGAAGCATTCTGAAATATGATTAGATTACATTTTTAAACACTACTTTTACCGGTAAGAAAAATACAGGTAGTTGCTAAAAAAATGTTCTCAATACTTTTCAGATTTACCACGCCTTTTCCCAAAAGTGTCAATACACGAGGTGGATGAGAGGGTTCGTCTGATGGCAGAGAAGGTGTACGCCTCTGCTCTGAAGGGGGAAGACAGCAAGGATACTCTGGCTCTGTTCACTGTCCCAGAAGACTGTCCCATTGGTCTGAAAGAGACTAGAGAGAAGGAGCTGCAAAAGGAGATGGCTGAACAGCAGTCTCAGGAGTCAGTTAAGAGGTATGGATTAGAAACATGCTTAACTGAACATATCTCTCTTTCTGGATAGACAAAAAAGAACAAATAAAACCATCAAAAAATACTCAGCATAAATAGTGCTTGCTTCTTTTCCCTCTGTGTAACTAGGAAGAAGAGTTTCAAGTTGAAGCGGTCACAGTCGGTATCTTTGCAGATGCCTCCTGATTGGACACCTACCCCAGCGCAAACACCCGCCACTGCTGAATCTTTGCTTTCAGACTCCTTCCCAGACTTCCAGAGAGTTACCATCAGTGGAGATTACTGTGCAGGGGTAATCAACGAGACTAGTCCATATGTTGAAATATAAAAGATGGACCACAGCCTAGTGAGGAAATATACGATAAAAAACAACTGATTTTTAAATTCAGACCAATGATGTGGTAAAATGCATGTTTGGCCTATGAGAGACATGTTTTTACCCAGAATTAAAAAGTCGATCCACTCTGTACTTATAAAATGACATTTTCACACAAGAAAAAGAAAAACATGACAGTTGTTCTTTTCTTGTTAAAACTTCATTGATGGCTGTAAGCTGACAGGGCAACAGGAGAGATCCTTCATTTAGCTCGGTGCCATAGTTTAAATAGATTATTCTTTAAAGGCCATCTTGAACCTTTAAGACACCGTTGTTAAACACAAACAAAAGTCAAAAATTAACAACCTCACGATGTTTCCAGATCACAGTTGAGGACTATGAGCAAGCAACCAAGGGTCTCCTCAAAGCCCTGTTCATCCGAGAGAAGTACTCCAGGCTGGCCTACCACCGATTTCCAAGGACCACAGCCCTGTTCCTGCGAAATGCTGAAAATGAGAGGTGGCTAGAAGAGGATGAAGTCCTGCCAGGTTTACTAAACTTTTCCTTTTTGGTGTCAAAAATGTCCAATTTAATCTTCCTGCAAAAGTGCACGTTTTGTAATTTTCCATCTACTCGCTCACACACAGCAAGAGGCTATGTACAACATGCGCAAGTGCAGATGTTTAACCAGCTCAGCTGTTTAACCAATGAAATACTCCGACATGGAGAGGAAAAGGAGCAAGGCCATTAATATTAAAGGTTCAGGTTTCAGTTCACCGTTAACCTCAAACAATTCACACAGAGAGCAGAAACAATATTAAACTTACGAAGGATGCCAACTCCAATATTCAATAAAAGTGCTCAGACCAGTTTAAACAACTCACTAATGATTTGATGTTTAGTTGTGTATTGGAGATAAAGATAAAACTTACTGTGTGCCACCTATTCTATGCAGATCTAATTTAAGACCTCTCTGTATGTGTGCCAGAGATGGTGTGAAGTGTCTGTGAGCCAAGGTCAGTCAGCCTGTTTCTGACAACAGATAATGTCGTCAGAAACAGAACCTGAGAATAATCCAGACAACAGATAAAGAAAATGTACAATCTTAAATATAACTCCAGTGTAATAAAGTTTACCGGCCTTAAATTATCTTACTATTTGTTATAATTTTTTGCTCATTTTGATACATTTAAGGTTAAGTTCAATCACTTGCTGTTACTTGCTGTACAAAATAAAAAGTAAAACAAACACACAAAGAGAACAAAACAAAACTCAGTCATAATTAAAAGCCAAAGTTTAGGTTTAAGTGAAAAATAAATAAAAGATACTGTATAATTTCACCCTTCCTGAATACACTGGGAAGGTTATACAGGCATGGAAATATCAGAGCTCAAACCTGATTGGGCGATGCCTGACACAGAGCCTGAAAAAACTGACCTCAAATGAGTCAAGAGAAAGACTTGTTGGAATTATCTACTAGCCATCATTTCATTCAAATGTCAGAGGTCTATTCGACTCATTTCCAGTTCCTGTTTTTGTATTCTTACACTTCACCAGAGAAGCTTTGCATGATTTTGCACACTTCAAAACAATACTTCTTTATCTCAGCCCCTGGGTACATCTCAATGTGTGAAACAAGCCATCTTAGCTCCTTTACCTGCCCTCACACAGTCTTTCTTCTGATCGGATCTCCCTCATAAACAGAAGGTCTAAATAACAGGTGTGTGGCCAGGGCTTTGAGCCTGAAATGAAGGCATTAAGGATATTTGCTCTCTTTGATGAGGCTGACATCCTTATTTAAAATTGCCAGTATTCAATAGGAGCAATTATTAATTTAACAGTATATTTGTATTTGGTAGAAAATAAGGAAAAATACACTTTAAGAATCTTTATTCTACAACCAACACTTCAGAGAGTGACTGTTTTTGCAAATGTGAAATAACTTCTGATTGAGCTGCTGTCATCATCTGCAGACATCTGGCCTTACCCTCGTGAAGGGGAGGACCCATACTCCATGGAGGGTATTCCTGAAGACCTAAACTATGAGCTGCAGCTAAAGGATGGTATAATTCATGTTTATGAGAGTGCTGAGGCCCTGAAACAAGAGCAAGCTTACAGCCTTCCTTACCCCGACCTCGAGACCTTTGCTATAGACCTGAGCCATGTACTTGCAATGATAGCTGACGGCCCAACGTGAGTGCAAAAGCTTAGTCAATATTTCTAACAGATTGACATTACGAACCTTTTGACTGATACCGAATGACATTTATTACATTTTACTCGTAACTGTTTCGTTATTTTGCTTCGCAGAAAATCCTACTGCCACAGACGGCTGAACTTCCTGGGCTCCAAATTCTACCTGCATGAAATGCTGAATGAAATGGCGGAGCTAAAAGAGCTGAAAAGAGTCCCACACAGAGACTTCTACAACGTTAGAAAGGTTGGCTGAAATCTTTCTGCTCAGTCTGCGATGCCCCAGACAGAGGAGAGGGGCTGACGCACTTAGAGCAGAAGCTATTCATAACTTTAGTGCTCTCAGTATAAATAAATATCACTTTATAGGGATGCTGTGAGTTGTCCAGTAAGCCCCGTGCCACTGTCTGACTTGTGTCAAACACAGGTGGACACACATATACATGCGGCCGCTTGCATGAACCAGAAGCATCTGCTGAGATTCATACAGACCACATACCAGACTGAAGCAGATCGAGTGGTCTTGGAAAAAGGCAGTAAGAAGCTCACACTCAAGGAGGTCTTTGACAGCCTCCACATGGACCCGTACGACCTCACTGTAGACTCTCTGGACGTGCACGCTGTAAGAGAACTCAAAGCTTTCTACTTGTTCCTATGTCAGCATTACCTTGTATAAATAGAAATTGTCCTTGATGCAAACAGTTGAGGCAATAACTCAGTGACTATAAATGACCGTTTGGTTGTTTATCTTTACAAACAGCTTAACAGTTCCTGTTAATTTCTACTGCAGTCCCTTTAATGAAATGAAAATGTTGTGATCGCCACTGCGCTGCATGAGCCTCACTGTCTGACCGATCGATTATCCTTCTAGGGAAGGCAAACCTTTCATCGGTTTGATAAGTTCAACTCAAAATACAACCCTGTGGGGGCCAGCGAACTGCGGGAGATTTACCTGAAAGCGGACAACTACATCAAAGGAGAATACTTTGCACGTCTCATTAAGGTATAGTATGAGTTAAAGCACTAACACCACTTGAAGGCCTGCTTAGCTGTAGTTAAACTGAAATTATGTAAAGGCACCAAACTACATGCAGAATTTATTTGCTCTTGTTTTGGCCTGTCATGTTTGACACGCGTAAATAGCCAAGGTGGAGAACAAAAAAAGGAACAACTTTACATTATTCATGTTGAAACAGATCCAGATGGTGACAAAATAGGAGGCACAGATGCAATTCAACAATTAAATAATGACATTTATACTTTTCTTCTGTCAGTCTCTTTGAGACAGATAACTGAAGGACATTATCAGCTGCTTCTCAAGTGAATCTCTATTAAGTATAAATTCATTTAGCGCTACAGATGTACAGTCCTGGTTTGCAGTCTCAGTGTGCCAGTTGATCTACAGTGCAGAACAAGCACTACCAATGAGAGCTACAGCCTCATATTGAGCTTTACAAGATCCTGTTAGCAACTGAATAATAATGAGGACAACTAGTTAGTAGAGCCAGCGGCCATGGAAAGCATGAAGGCCTTTTTTCCCCATTCAGACAAAAGATATACAAAAATACAAAATGCTAAAGCAAGCCAACAAATATGAGGCGTGACCTAATAAAGCCTATGTGTGGGAAACAGTGCATTTACTGATGTTTAAACTTGAAACTGTAGCCTGTTGTTTGACAACATTTGACATTTTTATCAGTGCAACTTGAACTGATCCCACAGAAAAGGAGGAAACTGACCTGGATATAATCTGGCTACAGTTAAAGCAATGAAGTACGGGCCACCATCCCCAGAGATTCAATTATAAGATGCTAACTCATAGAGGATCATTTTTTCATTCAGGATGTTCCCAGTTTTGTTCCCATATTTTTTTCTAGACATTATGACATCACTGTGGAAAAAGCCCAAACATAAATAATCAAATGAACAATGGCTAAATTCCACAAAGCTGCTTTTACTTTTTAAGGCCCTGGTATTGTGCATGCTGAGTCACTGTGACATTTTGATACAATCAAATGTTGCTACACGTACAAAGATTTGAGTCATATTCATTATGAATTAGAATAAGATATATATATATATATGCCTCACACGCACTGGTAGTGCTGCTCATCTAAGCGATGCTTTGGAATATGCAGTAAAAAGCACTTTGCTGAAACTTGGAAACAGTGTTGCCATATCTGTCCACTGGGCAGTTACAACAAGTCACTTCTGCTTTATCAAGAAACATCCTGTTTCTTCCTGTGGTTTGTTATCCATTTCAGGAAGTGGCCGGGGAGCTGGAGGAGAGCAAATACCAACATGCTGAGCCCCGTCTGTCAATTTACGGCCGCTCTGCGAGCGAGTGGGAGAGCCTAGCGACGTGGTTCATCCAGCATAAGGTCCACTCGCCCAACATGAGATGGATGATCCAAGTGCCCAGGATTTAGTAAGCATCAACTGAAGGCTAAATCCAGCATAATTGGGTTCTGAATAATTACACTTCTCAGTCAGCTGTTTTCAATAAGCAAACAAACTGTAAAATGTTTGTGTCACATGCAGGAAGATGGGTTAAATTTGCTTATCTTGTCTTGCAGTGATATTTTCAAGTCAAAGAAATTAATCCCAAGCTTTGCCAAGATACTGGAGAATGTGTTCCGCCCCCTCTTTGAGGCTACAATCAACCCTCAAAAGCACAAAGCAGTCCACGTGTTCTTAAAATATGTAAGTGTCAAAAGGGAGAAGTTCTAATGTGCAACAGCAACCATATACAGACATGAAAAATTTAATGGTACCTTTCCACAATTAAATAAACAAAAAAACATAATCATCTGATTCTTATATCAGCTTACATAAGAATCAGATGATTATTTTATGCTACTTAACAAAATGTAAATGACAGGACAAAAAACAAGGTGGTGGCCTTAATATAATACTTTGTGGCAACACCGTTTACAGTTGTCAGTACCAACAAGTGATCTCTGTACTTCACAATAAGACGTTTGCATTTCCAAACAACAGGTAGTTTAGCCCACTCTCTCATGTTTGAAGGATCCTGACTCCACACTGCACTTTCAGATGTTTCCATAGATGCTTAATAGGATTAAGATCCTGTCTCATGGAGTGCCATTTAAGAATAGTCCAAAGTTTTATTCCCAGCTATACATGACCTGCGACTGAGGCTGAGCTTTCTGACACTGGGCAGTATTTTTCACACCAGCATGCCTTGGTACTCTCTAGACTTCATTGTGCTCTGCCCAGATTATATGTTTCCTGTGTCAGATGAAACAAAGCTGCCCCAAAACAAAAGTATCCCCTTACATGTTTCACAGTAGGCTTGGTGTTCTTCTCTTATAAGGGTTCATTTTTCCTTTAAACAAAGAGCTGATGTGGGTGGCCAAAAAGCTCCAGTTCTTTCTCCTCAGTCCAAAGGACATTTTCTTAGAAACTTTGGAGCTCGTTTTGGTGAATGAAATGATTCATTGTTTCAATAAACTGCAAGGAAACAAACAAATGTATCCACGTCTGTCCGTTCATTTCAGTGTTGTGTTATATATACTTTATGTTTGCAAATGTGCTGATATGAATCTGTTTTCCTGTAGGTGACGGGATTTGACAGCGTGGATGACGAATCTAAACACAGCGACCACATGTTCTCTTACAAGAGCCCGAAGCCTGAGGCATGGACCACAGATGACAATCCTCCCTACACCTATTATCTGTTCTACATGTATGCCAACATAATGGTTCT
This sequence comes from Copadichromis virginalis, assembly GCF_057382275.1. Taxonomy (NCBI): domain Eukaryota; kingdom Metazoa; phylum Chordata; class Actinopteri; order Cichliformes; family Cichlidae; genus Copadichromis; species Copadichromis virginalis. The sequence continues at coordinate 23,424,468 of NC_140624.1, forward strand.
CAACAACCTCCGCAAGTAAGCCCTGCCCATTAGTCTCATTTAATGCTACATGGCTTCCATGTAGTAGTGCACAAAGTAACTATGGATCGTTCTACAGGCAAAGAGGACTGAACACCTTCCTGTTCCGTCCCCACTGTGGAGAGGCGGGTTCCATCACTCATCTTGTCTCCGCCTTCCTGACAGCTGACAACATCTCCCATGGACTCAACCTTAAGAAGGTTAAAACCTTAAAATCATATTGAGGTTTGATACTCAGCGTCTTGTGTTTGCTGATTGCACAAGATGCTGGCAGATGATATTTTCTGCAAACAGGTCCATCAGTAACGAGCAGTGACACGCTAATCCACACGAGTGCTTGTTTTTAGCTGTCACATTTTAGTCCCTCTCCGATGTGCTCATAGGAGAACAAAAACAGCTTGTTTGAGTAAGATGTGTTGGGTAGAATACCATTTACCATCCAGTTGATATCTAAACACCAGAGAAGTTCCTGCTGTGTAATATAATATCCAACTAAATGTGAAGAGAAAAATAAACAGCCAACAGATGAGGTTAAACACTGCATGTATAAATATGTAGGGAGGATTTAAAACAGTTAATCACATTCTCTAATAATTGCATCATGTTTTCAATACTGCTCAAATTTGGAACACGTTGCATTATTGCACACAGACGACATTAGATTAGTATGACAAATGTTGCTAAGATTAGCGCTGCGGCCCTTAACTTCCAAATGCCTGTGCGAAGAATGTGGCTACATGTTGCTCCAGTCAGTTATGTCAGTTTACATGGACACATCCTCCATACAAGCACTTTCCAGAGTGCATGTTTAAAGCTTTTTCTCTGTCACAGAGAGAGAGGGGAGTGCTGCCATCTTCTGGGCTCCATAGCCCAAGGTTTGTTGTGCCATAACATAAGATATGGTTTCTAAAAGTCAATATTGATTTAACGCTTAGTTTTGAATAACTTCTTATAATTAGGAAGACTTGCGTGTCTGCACCATCTACAAAACGTTTCCCTTGAACTTCTACTTGTTCTGCTTGTAATTTCATTTAGTTTTCCCACAAATAAAATGAAAATAACAAAACAAAATCGTTCTATTCGCATTACTATGTTGTGTCTCCTCCCCAGAGCCCAGTGTTGCAGTATCTATACTACCTGGCCCAGGTCCCAATTGCCATGTCTCCACTGAGCAACAACAGCCTGTTCCTGGAGTACTCCAAGAACCCCCTGAGAGAGTTTCTGCACAAGGGCCTGTGTGTGTCCCTGTCCACCGACGACCCCATGCAGTTCCACTACACCAAGGTCAGAAACACAGGAGAATTTTTTATTTACCGTTTCACAGTCACTTTGATCACAGTAATTTGCTCCAGTCTGGTGACATCTGTGAGACTAATTGAATAATCACTGTCAGTATGTGGTGCACAGAGAAATACAAGAAATTTCTCTCTTCTTGAAGGGTGCTGTACAAATAGACCTGCCAGCCCAATCATAACATTTCATTTGTTAATATCAGTTTTTTTGAAACGTTTCAGGAGGCCTTGATGGAGGAGTATGCCATTGCAGCTCAGCTGTGGAAGCTGAGCACTTGTGATTTGTGTGAGATTGCCAGGAACAGTGTCCTGCAGAGCGGCCTCTCACATGAGGTAAGGTCAGACCTTTTGTGCTTGGGGGATGCTCTCTTTAAAAGTCCTTATTGTAAAATGATGCGTTTGGAAACAGATACAATGGATAAAATAATAGATAAACTAAAAACTTCTTTATTTTTTTGTCCCAAACTTTTGTATTAAACATGAACTCAAGTTGATCTGCTGCCAGGGTTGTTTAAAAAGACAAAAGCAGTACTTTTTGGAAGTTTGAAATCCTGTTACTTCTGGTGTAAAACAAACAGCATTTCATTAAAAAAAATGCTTTATACAAACAGTCACATATAAAGGTGGTGGTCTGGTGCTGCTTTGCTTCTTCAGGAGCTGGATGACTTTTCATTATTAATAAAAGATCAGTTCATGCCCTGAAGTTCAAACTGACTTGGGTTTAAACAGCAGGATGATGATCTCAAACACACCATCAGCTGCACTGCTCAAAAATACTAAGACAAAGGTTTTAATGCGGTTCAATCAAAGTCTGCACTTAAATCCAATTGAGTTGCTTTGGCATGACCTCAAACACGCTGTTCATGTTCAATTAAAGCAAATCAGCAACGAAGAGTGAACAAAAATTTCCCCACAGCGATATGAAAGACTCATTGCCAGTTATTGCTAATGACTGACTGTAGTTAACAACCAGTTATTAGGTTTAGGGGTAATTACTTTTTTCACATAGGGTCAGATAGGTTTGTTTTTGTGTTAATAAATGGAATCATCATTTAAAAACTGCTTTTTTGCTGTATTTGGGTTCTCTTTGTGTAACCCAAATGAGGGGTCAAATACTTTTTTGAGGCACTAAATAGCAGTGCAGACTTACTGAAAGCTAACTAATTTCCCAAAATTCTACAATATTCCAGTAATTTCTTTCGAAAACTTAATTGCTCACAAAAATGTCAATCGGCACATCCAAGAAGAACCCTAAAATATGTCCTTCAGATTAGTACCGATCCTATTACCACTGAAAAGCTAGATAAGAGAATGTCTGACAGTCCAATAGTCCTGACTTCATTGAGTGCATATTTATTCTGTGCAATCTCTTTTTTTTTTAATGAAATTCAAACTCCACAATGAGTTAATTCTGGAAATATTATATCTATTTGCAACTTTCCAACCTACATCTTTTTAACCGTGCTCCCTATAGGAGAAGAAACACTTCATTGGGCCCAACTACCTACAGGATGGACCGAAGGGCAATGACATCAGGCGGACAAATGTAGCACAAATCCGCATGGCCTATCGCTACGAGACTCTGTGCAATGAGCTCAGTTTTCTAGTGGATGCAGTGAAAACCGAGTTCGGCCACAGTTCAGCTCAGTGACCGAACACACCAACACAAACTGTGCTTGGATATGTCACACAGGGATAAAGGGGCACAGGCTAGACAGCACAATCTTTTAAACACCCTCTAAAGGTTCCTGATGCTTATTAGGAAAAAATGCAGTGTTTTCTACATATTTGGTGCTTGTTGGTAAAGGTGGCGGTGTTTTGACCTCGTGTCACAAAATGAAAATGTGATTGTAACACCTTCCAGTCAGCATGTATATCGTTTCATTAGAATAACAGTCTATTTTCATTTTGCAAGTTGTTTACTGTGGATGTGGCTATTGGATTGACACATTAAGAAGGGGGAAATGGTTTAAAAGTTAGAAAGCAACAATTGATTTTTGTTCTGCATGTTCTCTGCTTGAAGATAATATACGTTTGGGGTCAGACTATGCCGTGTGCATGGATTTCAGGCACAAGCATAATTTTGACAGACGTTAATGAAAGGCCAGGTAAACCGTTACAGTGAAATCTGTATTTAAGACCTGCGTTACACTCGCAAACATGTGACTGTTTAGAATTTTCTTTTTATATATGTGATGTCATTTTTAAATAGTTTTCCATTCCTAAAATAAAGGCTACAGAAATGTCAGAGATGTTTGTCATGAACTTTCTTTGAACCAACCTGCCAATAAGTTACAGAGGAAACAGATGCTGTTTAAACTGAGCAATCGTCTGCTGTCTGCACACGACATGCAAGGGGAGAGGTTTCAAAACCTTCCACACATGTGAGTGTTTTATCATCATGATAGCGGAAGTTGTGATCAGGAATACAAATTTCTAATTGCAAAAGAGGGCTCATGATGTCAGCAAATATTTCTGAATCTCTTTTGAAGCCAAACATCTGACACTAATTTGATAAGAATGCTAGCTGATGTTTAAAAAATAAATAAATCATTTTAAAAAAACTGACAGTCTCTCAGCAGCTTAACTTTTGAAGGCTTTTGAGGGCGTTAAATCTTGAAAGGTTAAAATACCTTATCACAAAGTTAAGTTAAAAAACAAAAACAATATATCTTATTTTTCACTTTTGAATTTTTTATTTTTTTAATTTGGAGCCTAAACCAAGTGGAAGGACTAGTCATTAGGATAAGTCAATCAATAACTTTCAGTCATGAAACAGTGCCCAAGCCTGAAGACAACATGTTAGATAATAATCATTTGCAAAGTTCATACAAAGACACTAAGACAAGCTTTTTAAGTTTTGTATCTTAACTACAACATAGCAGACATTGCTTCTGTCAGAGCAGCTCTGGCCTCTGAAGGTCAGACGCAAAATAAATAACAGGTCAAAATGATCCCCATATGCCCATTTGCAAATGTTATCACTTTAAATTCTCAATAACCTTTTTCTTTTTTAATGCACAGTCATTAAACTACACGAAAAAGTAGTTTTTACTCTTATTTCTAAATGAACCTCCCACACAGCCATTGTTCAGACCTGTAGAACAATGCTAATGTGAGCCATTTAAAACTCAATAACTGAAGACTCTGAATTTTGCCTTTACATTCATCAGAGGCCCCACACTGACAGTGGCTATGACATCAACTATTCACACTTGTGAAACAGACTGTAGTGAGTTGATTTGAAACAGTTAAACGGGGGTCGTTTTTTTGTTTTGAACATCTAATTACTTGGCTTGATTAAAGGGAGACTGTACAGAAATTTTACTTTTTAACACAACAAAAAATATATAAATATATAAAAAAAAATGAAAACAGGCATCCAGTCCACCGGAACACAAACCCATGAAGTACAAAATAGTGAGCATCTTTTTATTAATGATAATGCTATAAGAACGCATCTGTTTTATTACACTTCTTTTCACTCACTTTCAGGTTAAAAAGTATCCTTTACTGATGCTTGGACTCCTTTCAGAAGCGATGCAGGATAATGCTGCCACCTCATGGTTGCAACATCATATACATCCCACACAGCAGTTTATGTTTTAGGGCATGTTTAAAAATATGAAACTGGTGTATGTAGATTCAGATGCAGGTATGCTCTTTAAGTTTTAAAATGTAAAGTTTTTTGGAACACTTGCTGACCTGACCACACAGTCATGTAACCACAAGATCAGATGCCATTTTCTGAAGAACTTGTTGAAAGAGCGGCACATCTTTTGAGCCTGTAAAATCTCAAGTTGAATGAATGGATTAAATTGCCAGATAACATTTTATGAATCTCTTTGTTACTTTGCAGGAAAACCCAGAGAACTGAGGTGTCAAAACGTGACAGCAGTGGAAAAAAAGAAAAAACAACTACCCAAAAGTTTTACCTTCGGTCACATAAAATTCTAACTTTAGTATAGTTGAACTGAAATAATATTAAAGAAAATTCCAAAACTGTTGTCTCCTACATAAAAAATACTTATAATAAGTTAAAATACAGGGTGGGCCATTTATATGGATACACCGTAATAACATGGGAATGGTTGGTGATATTGAAGTCCTGTGTGTGGGACATTAGTATATGTGAGGGGGCAAACTCCTCAAGATGGGTGGTGACCATGGTGGCCATTTAGAAGTCGGCCATCTTGGATACAACTTTTGTTTTTTCAATAGGAAGAAGGCCATGTGACACATCAAACTTATTGGTAATGTAACAGGAAAAACAATGGGGTGCTTGGTTTCAACGTAACTTTATTCTGTCATGAGTTATTTGCAAGTTTCTGACCACTTATAAAATGTGTTCAATGTGCTGCCCATTGTGTTGAATTGTCAATGCAACCCTCTTCTCCCACTCTTCACACACTGATAGCAACACCGCAGGAGAAATGCCAGCACAGGCATCCAGTATCCGTAGTTTCAGGTGCTGCACATCTCGTCTCTTCACACCATAGACAATTGCCTTCAGATGACCCCAAAGATAAAAGTCTAAGGGGGTCAGACCGGGAGACCTTGGGGGCCATTCAACTGGCCCACGACGACCAATCCACTTTCCAGAAAACTGTTCATCTAGGAATGCTTGGACCTGGCACCCATAATGTGGTGGTGCACCATCTTGCTGGAAAAACTCAGGGAACGTGCCAGCTTCAGTGCATAAAGAGGGAAACACATCATCATGTAGCAATTTCAAATATCCAGTGGCCTTGAGGTTTCCATTGATGAAGAATGGACCCACTATCGTTGTACCCCATATACCACACCAAACCATCACTTTTGTTGTTCCAACAGTCTTGGAGGGATCCATCCAATGTGGGTTAGTGTTAGACCAATAGCGGTGGTTTTGTTTGTTAACTTCACCATTCACATAAAAGTTTGCCTCATCATTGAACAAAATCTATTGAAAAAACAAAAGTTGTATCCAAGATGGCCGACTTCTAAATGGCCACCATGGTCACCACCCATCTTGAGGAGTTTGCCCCCTCACATATACTAATGTGCCACAAACAGGACTTTAATATCATCAACCATTCCCATGTTATTATGGTGTATCCATATAAATGGCCCACCCTGTATATGTGATCAAATGCAAAAGCTGAAATTCACACAACAAAGACCTAGATAACCAATTTCTTTAAATACAACTTTAATTAAGGATTTAATAAATAATAAAGATTAAGGCTACTGCATATTTACATTTAATAAAATCAACACTTTAAATCCACTTAAACAAAACAATTTTAACTCATAACTTAACTGTAAATTATATATGATATCAACTTGGATGGATGGAAAAGATTTCTACAACAGTCAGATTAAAATCATCTTAACAAATAAATGTAAATACTTTTAGAGAAATCAGCACAGCTGACAGGCAAGGTGATTTACAACAGTTAAGACACCACAACGAGCCAAGTCCTTAAAATCACATGAGCCTATTCAGTCCTGTGTCCTGAACTGCACCAGAACAGGATTTTAGCACAGATTCACATAACACAGCTCATGGTCCATGTCATGTGGGGTACAAACATGCAGGGATACATTGCACAGACATCCAAACAGCTTTATAGATGGAACATAAATTTTCACTTTACTGCTTGTCCAGAAGCCCTGGCAAATACGACAAGTATGTTTGGTGTCTTGGATTTGCACATGAAGGAAGAATAGGACATTTTGGGAAATGATGCTTATTTGCTCAGAGGTTTAAGATTTGATCAGTACCAATTTACTGTCTGTATGTTCACTGCAAGGCCAGAGTCAGTTCCCAAATTTAGCACAGAGACTACAAACAGAATGAAAAGAGCCTGATACTGTCCAAAAGTTGAAAACAGTCCTGTAATGACTTCATGAAGCAACTTAGCCATGAATCAGTCATATTAAACAAATTAGATATAATTAAATATAACATATTCAAAGAAGATTCAATAACACTGGCTATAGCTGGCCTTTTCTCCTTGTTTCCAGTCTTTGTATGAGGATAATCTAACTGCTGTCCTACAGATATCTGACTTTCCCTGGACAGCAAACAAGACACTTTCCCAAAATATCAAAGTGATGATTTCAATTATATGAATGAGAGTCATACTTATCAAACTTTACAAGAAAGTGCAACTGTGTCTCTCTCATTCATATCGAAGGAAGGCAATGTCAATGTTGTTTTATAAAGTGCCTAGTTAATCCCAACCACCTCTTAGTAGTACTTTAAGCAACATTTGGTTATTCTGGGTTCCATTAAAATGTTGATGTCAACATGGCGGCGCACAGTAGAGCAGCGGCTACTCACGCTCCCGGAGAACGGGTCGATTCTAATGTTTTATGTCACTTTATCAATGCTGGTCATTATGCCCTTTGCTGCTAAAATATTTATTTACACCTATATTTATACCTACACTCCTTACCCATACTCCATACTGGTACTCAGGTTGTTGCACTCTAGTTATAGTATTATTTATTGTATTGTCTTATTACTTGTCATTTCTTTTGTTAAAAAAACAAAACAAAAAAACCCCAACTATTTATTCTAACTTTAAGAAAAAATTTCTGTTTCTTCATTATTTTTGTTTCTTTTCACTCCGGACCGTGTGTACATAATTTCGTTCCACCTCATGTTAACATGTGATGCGAATGATAAATAAAGCTCCTTGGATCCGTGAATGTTACAATTTATTATAATATACAAATACAGATTTATTTTTCACTTCAAACAACATATCACAAAACTGGTTTCAAAAAGCATCCTGGGATTTTTAGGACTTAAAAGAGGAGATTTTCATTTTCAGAGGCAGTCACAAAGAATATAAAGAGAAGAAACCTGCTGGATTCTTTTCTATCTTGCTCTTTAGGAGGAAAAAGTCTTCTTATGTGGGTGTATCTCCATTTCCTATGTACTTAGCTAAGTATTCGACATTTTAAAGCATGTATGGGTGGCTTCCCTCATTAGTCACATTAGGGAAGTAGTCTCTGAAGATCAGATATTACCCACGATTCGCTGTCAGCAGTCACATGCAGATGACATGCTAGGTCGCTTAGGCTCTGACCACTCCTACAGAAACAGAAGAGGATGTGGAATAATTACGGTGTGTGTGAATAACAGGAAGTTTAGATTTTTCAGTAACAAATTTTCATCATCAATTGCTGCTTGTATACAGAGAAAACATAAACTGTTTTATTATTTATCTACAGAGGAAGGCAACTTAAATTAGCTTTTCTACCTTTTTTAGTAGAAATATGTCTGATAAATCCTGAAGGTTTGCAATCAAGGAATCATTACTGCTCAGCTGGCAAATATAAGATCAAGTGGGTGTATTCAAAGGGACTGAATGCATTTGCATAAGAATCTGTGGGAGCTGGGGATCACACATGCTCTTCCTGAGGCACCAAAACCTTTAGTCTTTAAAGGAGTCCTTTTTTGTTCCAAACAAAACAACGACCAACCTGTGGTTAAATTGTCCAGAAAAGCTTTAGCTGAAACCTTTTAAATAGCTTTTTAAAATGGTAACCCTACAGCTGAGTTTTTAGACCACCAACATGCCCAAGTAGTGAGGTCCCACTTTGATTTGGCTGCAATGACCTTTGGTGTATGTTGTTCCCATGCTCTCTTTCCCCCTATTTCCTGTTCATTGTCACTATTAAATAAAGTTATAAAAGTACTTATAATTGCTGAATGTGCTATAAATATATGCTTTATGTCATGACTGCCTGACCTGCTGGCCTGGCAGGAGTCAGCCAGGAGCTCAGTAGAGGGGCTCTTTGCAGACGGCACCTGAAGACTCTGGCTGGCGATGTCATGATACAGCTTGATGAACTGATACAGGTTCATGATCTGCGATGCTTCCACCATGCCATTCTCCTTACTGATCTGTGAGGAAGAAAAGGCAATCATGTGACTTAATGACTGGTAGTGCATGCAGTTTCAATCTTACACTGTGCCAAAATAGTTGGCTATAACCCACCGATGACAGGCTTCTCAAGCCCAGCACGGTTTTTTAATCCAAGCTACCAGTTGATAGCTGCTATCAGCAATCTATTACAGGATGTATTTCTCTATTTCTCTAGGGGCAGAATTACCTTTCCCCTTTTACAGGAGTATGGTTTCACTCACATCTGTCCCTCTCTGTCATAAATGTGTGGGCAGATGCCTCTGTTGGCATGTGGGGAAGGCTCTTTGGTCTCACCTTGGTACACACAACCCTGACAGCCACCTTCCACAAGGCTGTAGCATCAGATCCTGGCTGCACTTCAAACAGCAGGTCATTCTGCTGTTCAGCAGTACTGACAGAGAAGAATGAGAGAGGGGAGAAGTTATGTTTTTCTCCATAAACCATTCAGCCAAATGACAAAGCAGTGCCACAATATTCATAACAGAATTTTTACATTTATTTTTCATCATGCTGAATTTCAAAAATGTATTTTCATTACTAATACTTAACAACACTGCTCGGTGCTATTCACTTCGTGTTTATTTGACCTTCAGCTGCACTATCATGCCTTGCAGCTTTCAAGCTCCAGGAGCTTGTGAGCTAAAAAAAAAAAACCTAGCTAGTAAACTAGCAGAAATGTATGTAATGCTAGAAAATAAGGAAGGTTAAATCCCAGATATCATAAAAGCACTGACGCTAGCTCTCAAATTGAAAAGTCTACGTAAAATCAGCCCAAAGGTACACTTTTGAACTAGGTTAAGTTTGTCGGCCTGTTCATTCTGCACAAAACTGTTTCATGTTAAAGAAAAGCCGCTTGCTGTTCTCTAAAGCTGTCTTTAACGACCTGTCACTTACATGTCATTAAGTTCAGCCAGTCTTCCCAGGAACTCCTCGTAAGTTAAGTAGCGACTGTCACGAAGCAATTCTAAACATTTCTCCAGCTTCTGACGGAGCTGGTTCATAACTCCCTGACCTGAGATCTGCTGACCCATCCCGGTGTTGTGTTAAAAGCACCAGTAACACTCGCAAACCAACAGAGGAAAAATATTTTTCTAAGTGGAGGATGAAGCTGGCGGTTGGTCTAGCAGTTTCCGGTTGCCTAGGTAACCCACTAACGTATTTACCCGAGCCATTTGGTAAGCCAATTATTTGGAGCACTTTAATGGCCACAGGTTAATAATAGCTATATTTGTAACTAGTAAAATCTTATAAAAAGCCAAAGATTTGTGACTTGCAGTGACTTACTGCAAAAACAGATTCATGCTGGTCTTTGAATAGCCATAGTAAAACAGCATAGGAGTGATCACACATGGCACACATAAGGAACAAAGGTTATACAGATGTCAGAGAGTGCCTTGAAACAGGAATATCTGAATCATTACACTGTGGTGGTGAAGTGATTAGCACTGTTGTCTCAGAGCAATAAAGTTCCTGGTGCAAATCCTAGCTGTCACAACTGACTCGTGAAAAATGCAAAATTCTTGAAAGATGGGTTGTAAAACAGCTAACTGATTATTTACAGAAACAATGTTAGTGGAGGTTACAAATGATCTTCTTATGGCCTCTGACAGTGGACCCGTTTCTGTGCTTGTCCTGCTAGACGTCAGTAGAGCATTCGGTACTGTTAGCAATAGTTTATTACAGCAATTGGAACATCCTGTAGGTATTAAAGGTATTGCAATGTGAATTCTCAATAATCCTTGGCTTCACTGTGTCTTTACCTCCGTAAAAGCAATGATGGGGCAGCTTGGACACCTTAGTTTGTGAGTTAGGTGTTCTCAATAATTCAAGAACGAGGCAGTGTAGGAGCTTCAAATTGACACCACAGGTGTAACTACAAAAAAATCAGATAAGTTAGAATCTCAGTGACTTCGACCTCAAGGTCAAGGTCAAAGGTCAAAGGTCAAGTTTTATAAAAATCTTATGAATATGATAACCTAAGAATAAAGTGATGTAGGAGCTTCAAATTGATACCACGGGTGCAACAAATAAAAATATTCTATGCATTTGAACCTCAGTGACCTCGACCTCAAAGTCAGAGAATCTTGTGAATGCAGTAACTTGAGAACAAGGCAAAGTAGTCTAGTAGGAGGCTGAGGGGTAGCACTGGCAGTTGCCAGATTTTTTTTTTTACCATTTTTTGTCCCCATCCATTTTCTTCGGCTTATCCAGGGCCAGCTCGCGGGGGCAGCAGCCTAAGCAGAGAAGGCCAGACCTCCCTCTCCCCAGCCACCTCCAGCTTATCAGGAGGGACACCAAGGTATTCCCAGGCCAGCTGAAAGATATGATCTCTCCAGCATGTCCTGGGTGTGCCCCGGGGCCTCCTCCTGGTGGGACATGCCTGGAAACCGTCCAGAAGGCATACTTATCAGATGCCCAAACCACCTCCTTTCGATGTGAAGGAACAGCGGCTCTACTCTGAGCCCCTCCCGGATGGCTGAACTTCTCACCCCATCTTTAAGGGAGAGGCCAGCCCCCCTTCGTAGGAACCCCATTGCCACCGCTTGTATCCGCAATCTTGTTCATTCGATCACTATTCACACCTCATGACCACAGGTGAGGGTAGGAACGTAGATCGACCGGTAAATTGAGAGCTTCGCTTTTACATTCACCTCTCTCTTCACCACAGTGGACCAGTACAATGTCTACATCACTGCAGGTGCAGCACCAATCCGTCTGTCAATCTCCCGTTCCCTTCTCCTGTCACTCGTGCAGGACGTACCAGACTTAATCTACTCCACCCTTTTCAGATTTGAAGGTGCCGATCCTCATTCCCACTGCTTCACACTCGGCTGCAAACCGTTCCGGTGCAAGCTGGAAGCCATCACCTGATGAAGCCAACAGAACCACATCACCACAGCCTTCCATCACTTGGCTACGCCTAGAAATTCTGTATATAAAAATTATGAACAGAATCGGTCACAAAGGGCAGCTCTGGTAGAGTGCTTCACCCACCGGGAACAAGTTCGACTTATTGCCGGCTATGCAGACCAAGCTCTTGTAACGGTTATATAAGGATCAAATGGCCCGTAACAATGGGCCAGACACCGCATACTCCCAAAGCACCTCCCACAGGACACTCCGAGGGACACGGTCGAATGTCTTCTCCAAGTCCACAAAACACATGTAGACTGGTTGGGCAAACTCGCATGCACCCTCAAGTATCCTTGAAAGGATAAAGAGCTGGTCCAGTGTTCCACGACCAGGACGAAAACAGCATTATTCCTCCTGTATATGACTTACGGACTAACTCTCCTTTCCAGCACCCTGGCATAGACTTTCCCAGGGAGCCTGAGGAGTGTGATCCCCCTATAGTTGGAACACACCCTGTGGTCCGGTAAACATGAGAACCAACCATCCTGGTCTTCCAATCCAGAGGTATCACCCCTGATCTCCATGCAACATTGCAGAGGCATGTCAACCAAGACAGTCCTACGACATCCAGAGTCTTCAGGAACTCAGGGCGGACCTCATCCACCCGAGGTGCTCTGCCAGGCTCTGGGTCTGGAATTATTTAACTGCCTCAAGTGAGAGGCCTGACCAGGGGGACAAGGGCCCGGACAACATATCTCCTGGGATCCCTGGGACACACAAACCACTACACCACGATAAGGTAGCAATTCGCGGAGGGGTATGGTTAACGTGTAAACCACATGAACAACTAGGTTTCACTCTTTTTTATTTTAAAATGAAATGTCCCACCACCATTGAGTTTACATGTTCAAACCTGTAAAACAATGCCAATGTTAGCCATGTAAAACTCATAAGATTAAGCATTTATGATTTTTTCCTATACATCTTAACACCAGTCTGATACAGTAGGCTACATCACTTAGGCTTTTATTGCCAAAGAAAATCTTGTTTCCAAACAGAATAAGCTGTATAAAAATGTAGCTTATACAGTTTATTGCATATGAAACAACTTATTAACAAAAGTTGCAAAAACTTTCAATTCAACAGTCATAAAGTGCCAAAAATTGAGTATCTATTTATTAAGGATAATACAGTAAGAATGGTTCTGTTATTACACTTCCCTTCATTCACTATAACAAATACAATGTCTGTACTATGCCAGGACCCCAGAAGGAATACAGGATAATGCTACCATCTTATGGTTGCAACATCACATTACACAGCAGTTTATGTTTTTAGGGCATGTTTAAAAATATGCCCTAAAAACATAGATATGTTCATAAACTTTATAATGTAAATATTAAAAACTTTCTTTGACATTTTTCTGAATGGACCATGCAGTCATGCAACAAGATCAGACACAGTTTGCTAAAGAGCTTGTAAAAGACTTCTCTTACTGCTGAACATCTCTGGGGTGTGTTTATTTCAGCTTGAATGAAAGGATTAAAGCGCCAAAATAACATTTATGAAGGCAAATATAATCATCTCCATCAACTACGCACAAGCACCCAGAGAAGTGAGGTCGAACAAAATGAACAGAACTGAAATATTACTGATATTTCAAAACTATAGGAATAAATTGCTAAAATAAATGTGAAAAATGCTAAACTGAAGAATTCACTGAACTTCACACAACAAAGATCTAAATAAGTCATTTCTTTAATACAACTTTAAATGAAGAATTGGATTTGAGTAAAACAGAAATGAAATCTATAAGGTTCATACATATTCACATTTAATAAAATATTTCCGGAAGAATCAACTTCGAGTGTCACAGCTATGTCAACTTAAACTGAAAGTGCCACTAGGGATCGGTTAGACCCAGGGTGAAACGAAAACAAAACACAATTTCAGTGATTTTACTTAACTGTTCCCCTACAAGCTGCCTCTCTCTCAGTCATTAAGTTGCTTTTAATTACAGTCACGTCGAAGCACAGAGTGCAGTTTTGGGAGTGCAAACTAAAAGATTTCTACAGAATTCATATTAAAATAGTGTAAATAAAGATGAGAGAAAAATAATTAGAAAAAAATTCATAAAAGTAAAAAGAGGAGAACAACTTATGTGACAGGCAAGGTTATTTACAACAGTTAAGACACCACAACGAGCCAAGTCCTTAAAATCACATGAACTGTGTCCTGAACTGCACCAGAACAGGATTTTAGCACAGATTCACATAACACAGCTCATGGTCCATGTCATGTGGGGTACAAACATGCAGGGATACATTGCACAGACATCCAAACAGCTTATAGATGGAACATAAATTTTCACTTTACTGCTTGTCCAGAAGCCCTGGCAAATACGACAAGTATGTTTGGTGTCTTGGATTTGCACATGAAGGAAGAATAGGACATTTTGGGAAATGATGCTTATTTGCTCAGAGGTTTAAGATTTGATCAGTACCAATTTACTGTCTGTATGTTCACTGCAAGGCCAGAGTCAGTTCCCAAATTTAGCACAGAGACTACAAACAGAATGAAAAGAGCCTGATGCTGTCCAAAAGTTGAAAACAGTCCTGTAATGACTTCATGAAGCAACTTAGCCATGAATCAGTCTACAGCAAAAAAAAAAATCACCTTTAAACCTCTCTATTTTTCACATTTAGATATAGTTAAATATAACAAATTCAAAGATGATTTGATAAAACTGACTACAGCCAGCCCTTTCTCCTTGTTTCCAGTCTTTGTATGAGGATAATCTAACTGCTGTCCTACAGATATCTGACTTTCCCTGGACAGCAAACAAGACACTTTCCCAAAATATCAAAGTGATGATTTCAATTATATGAATGAGAGTCATACTTATCAAACTTTACAAGGAAGTGCAACTGTGTCTCTCTCATTCATATCGAAGGAAGGCAATGTCAACATGTATCAGCATTTGTTTTATAAAGTGCCTAGTTAATCCCAACCACCTCTTAGTAG
Source organism: Copadichromis virginalis (assembly GCF_057382275.1). NCBI lineage: Eukaryota > Metazoa > Chordata > Actinopteri > Cichliformes > Cichlidae > Copadichromis > Copadichromis virginalis. The sequence continues at coordinate 23,439,577 of NC_140624.1, forward strand.
TACTTTAAGCAACATTTGGTTATTCTGGGTTCCATTAAAATGTTACAATTTATTGTAATATACAAATACAATTGTTTCACTTCAAACAACATATCACAAAACTCCATAAAGTACATCATCAACAATACTCTGGTTTCAAAAAGCATCCTGGGATTTTTAGGACTTATAAGAGGAGATTTTCAGAAGCTATCACAAAGAATATAAAGAGAAGACACCTGCTGGATTCTTTTCTGTTTTACTCTTTAGGGGGGGGAAAGAAACCTCTCAGTGAAAGTGGTGTTTTGTGTTTCAGTATGTAAAGTCTACTGAAGTGGGTATATTTCCCTTTGCTATCTACTTGGCTCAGTATTCTGCATGTTAAGGCCTGTGTGGGTGGCCCGCCTCATCAGCCAGGTTGAGGATGTAGCCGGCTATGTCATCCTCTGTGGGGATATCAGACATTACCCACGATTCGTTGGCAGCAGTCACTTGCAGACGGCAGATTGGGCAATTTCGGCTCTGGCCACTCCTACAGAAACAGAAGAGGGTGTGTAATTTAATGTTTTACAACGCTATAGATGAATTTGAATAATTCAAGCTTATTTGATTATCTCACCATTTATCAATGCATTTCTGACAGAAGCTATGTGCACAGGGCAGAATGAGGTCAGATTTTCCATCCATGCAGATGCAACACTCCTCTTCATCGGTCAGCTGCTTCACTCTGCATGGAAATGTATACAGAAGAGGGGAAAACAATTTCATTATTTTCTTTAACGCTAGGCACACTTTATCTTCATTTTTTAGAAATGAAAACAAAAAGCATAAGAAGTGTTTTAGAAACACTTTTTTATGCTCAGGATTCGCCTGAGGATAAATATTTCTCGGGGTTATAAAAACGTGTAAAAGCCTTAAAATGACCCATCAGTCACTGCCCCCCTCAACTTTACAGAATAAGGAATCGCTCAGCTGTAAAAAAACAAAAACAAAAACAAAACAAAAAAAAAACAACCTTAAAAATATATAATTCATGCAGATGGTGGGGCATTAAAAAACATTTTCTGTAGTCTTGCATCAGTAACACATGTGCTGAGCAGGGAGACTGCATTTTGGGCACTTGGAGGCTAAAGCTGGAAACAGCATTGATATTTGCACAAGTGTAACATTTTTAATAGCGCATATGTTCACAAACATCATTACTGCTCAGCTGACAAACAAAAGTCCAATATTCTATATTTTTTCAGGTCTGTTGTAGGAAAACTCTCCTTCAAAATCTGGCAATGATTACAAGTGAGTGCATTCGCTGAACAAAGACCTCTGCTGCATGTTGTACCACTGCTCTCTTTTCCCATAATCCCTGTCCATCTTCACTATTAAAAAACGTCATGAAAATCTAATTGTTGTGTGTGCACTTTATATCATAGCTGTCCATTTCCTGGTAACTGACCTGCCCATCCACATGCTGGCCTGGCAGGAGTCAGTGGAGGGAAGCTCGGTTGAGGGGCCCTTAGTGGCACCCTCTACAGACAACACTTCAGCTGCCTGGCTGGTGATGTCACGATAGAGTTGGATGAACTGATACAGGTTCATGATCCGCGATGCTTCAACCATGCCATTCTCCTTATTGATCTGGAGGGAAGCAAAGGCAATCACAAGAGCACTCACAGAGCAACTCCCACCAAAGGGCAAAGGTTATACTAAAACTGTGATGTTTTCATGACAACGTGCTGATGTAAGTAGTTCTCATAGATCATTTGTGCTGATGTGAGCATTGTTAATATGGAAATCTAGTGTAGCATATTAATCTTGTTGGTCATTGTGATTATAATGTATTAAAAAATAATGTTTTAAAGAGTTCAAAGAAAGGAAGTGCTTATGCTACTCAATGACTATTATACTGCTTTAGAATCTGGAAATGATCCGATGGAAAGTTTTTCCTAATTCATGTGATTCTAAACTTTGACCTTGAAGCATTACATACTATAACTGTGCATTTTATTATTTTAACCATATGATTGGAGCAGAATTGGCTGACATCTTTTAGCTTCTATAACCTGTAAAAACATGAGACTTTAACATCTATTCATGCAGTATGTGATTTTGTGGAACTTTATGGTGTCATGTTATGACTCAAGCTGTTATTAGTATCTACCATCACACAAAATTTGAAAATGATATCTTGGAAACTGCAGACAGTTGACATCTAACAGACAGACACAAACAAATGCAACCAACTACATACACAACTTTTTGTTTCTTCATATTAATTATGAAGAAACAAAAACTTTCTATTTTTTTTTGCCTGGTCAGTGGCAGTGTTACATTACGTTTAAAGTTAAAAACCGATGTGGAACAATGAGTTAAACTGTCAGAGATCTATTACCCTCACCTACCCTGTAATATTATTATGATCCCCAGAAAGGGCTTGATTTTTGTGAAATAGTAAACATCATTCTGATAAGAGTCCATTTCCAAACAATAAATTGGTTTTAACACTTGCAGACATCCCAGGAGATCCCTCAGAGCATGGTTTCCTCATATAAACACAATTTACAGGAGTATGGTTTCACTCACATCTGTCCCTCTCTGTCATAAATGTGTGTGCAGATGCCTCTGTTGGCATGTGGGGAAGGCTCTTTGGTCTCACCTTGGTACACACAACCCTGACAGCCACTTTCCACAAGGCTGTAGCATCAGATCCTGGCTGCACCTCAAACAGCAGGTGCTTCTGCTGTCCAGCAGCTAGCTTGGCCGTACTGAGAGAGACGCAGGAGAGAGGGGAAAAGGTTATGTTTATCTCCATAAACCATTCCAACCATCCTCCATAAAGCACGCAGATTTTTGATTTATTTCTCATCATGATGAATGTTAAAAAAAAAACATTTTCATTGCGCCTTCTTTTTCAGGTGTTTTCAATGATTATTTTCATCAATAACACTGCACTGTGCTGTTTATTTTGTTGTCACATTAATCTTTTTTTCAGAATTGCTGTAACAAAGCCTTTCTCTACTCCACCTTCTGCTGCATTATCATGCCTTGCAGCTATTACCTCTAGGAGTTTGTAAGCTAAAGGTAAACTGGCAGAACTGTGTCTAATGCTGGGGGAATAAGGAAGGCCAAATCCCATATGTCATAAAAGTACTGATGCCAGCACTCAATTTGAAGAGTCCCAAAGGTACACTTTGTGAAATAGGTCAAGTTTCTCCACCTATCCATTCTGCACAAAAACTGTTTGTCTTAAAGAAAAGCTATTTGTTGTACGGGAAAGCTAATCATCTTTAACAGACTTACACGTCATTAAGTTCAGCCACTCTTGCTAGAAACTCCTCGTAGTTTAGGTAGCCGCTGTCACGAACCAATCCGGCATGTTTCACCAGCTTCTCAGGCAGATGGTTCATCACCGCCTGACCTGAGATCTGCTGACCCATCCCGGCAGCAGTAGAACTCACACAAGAGAAGAGGCAAAAGGCAGCACCTCATTCAGTTCTTCCAAACCTGGTGGGAAATGATTGCCTTAAATTATTAGTGCCTTAGATTAATATTTTAGTTAAAGAAAGACATACAAAATATAGTGAAAACACACAAAAATGAAGTGTGCATTCATCTGTATTAAAATATGCTGTGGCACAGATGATCGTAGCCCTTAGAGAATATGGCAAGTACATGAAGCATACCAAGACCCAGAATTTAACCAACCAAAATTTCAAAAAGGAGCAAAAGGCATAGGACCAAGATAAAGAAGTGTACCTTTCTTTCTGGGATTAGTTAAAGGTCCTCTCACATTCAGCTGGTTGAGAATGCAACAGCTCAGCTTCTTAGTGGACAGTGTCACATCACCAAAGTCTTTGCTTTTCTCTACTGGCTCTCTGTACATTTTAGAGCTGACTTTTAAAGCATGTTTGGGTCCTTGCTTCCTAACGGAGATATTGGCCCCAAATGAGCCGGTTTGCAGCCTTAGCTTCACAGCTGGGCTTTCTTGGCCATCCCACATTTTTGGCTTAAATCTACGCATCTAGTCGTTCTAACTAGGGCTGCTCAATTAATCGAATTTTAATCACGATTACGATCTGGGCTTTCAACGATCATTAAAAATGACTGAGCGATTATTAGACCCTCCCTCGTGCTTTACTCTCGCGCTGTTCCGTGTGGCAAATCGAGCGCACACAACAATTAAGAGGACCCGAGGGAAGCTCGGAAAGCTAAGCAGAAGTTATTTGGAGAGGAGAGTGACTGCCGTTGGTTGAAAAGAGAGGTAAAAAAAACTTCAGTGGTGTGGAAACATTATGGGTTCGCGGAGTCAGACGTGGATCAAGTAGACATAGTGTGTAAACTTTGCTACGGTGTCGTAGCTGCACCACAGAGCAGCACTGCAAAGTTCACGTGTTCCCACGTGTGGGACTAATAATAAAGGTTATCTTATCTTATCTTAAACATAGATGTTTACATTTTTCATTTATTTTTTATATTGCAAACATTTGCACTGTTATCAGTATTTGCACACTATTTTATATTATTTTTTGACAATCTTTAAAGTCATTATTCAATACATTGTTATTGTTAAATAAATATCGTCAAATAATCAAGATCTCAATTTCAGTGAAAATAATCGTGATTATCATTTTTGCCATAATCGAGCAGCCCTAGTTCTAACAAACACGTTTATCAAATTGCTTTCACATGATATTGTTTGTTTTTTGCGTTTTTCCTTTAATCATCACTTATGGTTTCATAATGGTTTGTGTATTGCTTTTAGCTGAATTTTCTTGTGTACTTTACTGTTATAGTTGTTCGCCCCGGCCTTTGATTTTTTTTATTTTTGTATTTGCTCGTCTAAAAAGTTACTATTACACTAGTAATCCCTTTAAAACTTAGTTGGAAAGGGACAGAATATTAATGAAACACGACTAGATAATTAAAAACACTTAGATGACTATCAGGTAATAACAAACTCATCCTCTCCCACCAGCTACCTCGAGACTTCCTGTGGCTGCATGCATACATAGAACATATCGATGTGTCAAACCTCACGTAGACCTGACAATAATCTATAAGTCATAAAAAAAAAATAAACAGCCAAATGCTCGCAAGGGCAGCAGCTCTGCTGTATTAGCTAAATTAGCATCAACATCCAGCGACGCTAACAACGTCGGCGTTTATTTTAGACTTCAACGTAAGAACCGCATAGCAGCAGCGCTCCTTCTTCGAAAGTACTTATAGCTGCAGAGTTTTAGACCTCTCCAGACAGTAAACCTCAGTTTAAACTTCACAACTGTAGTAACAGCGTAATATTACTGAGGAGCACTCTGCTAACAACTAGCTGCATTACTTTGCTTGAAACTTAACCAATACCAGAAGAAGCGAAACGTAGAAAATAAATAAATAAAAATGGGATAAATATGATCCTCTGCTGCAACTGTGACACGTAGGTGCTTCTTACCAAACAGTGCAGAGTCCACGTAGAAGGCACCATCCAAATTTCACCACTAGCCTCGCTTTTAGCTTCTGTTTGTCTTGGTACCACAACACTGGCGCGGCTTCATGACGTTGGAGTGTGACGACCTTACGTCAGTCGTTTGCGTTAGTAATAATAATAAGATTATTGATAAACAAACAAACAAACAAACAATTAATTAATTAAATAAATATTAGGCCTACACAACATTTACCCGCTTCTGAAACTTGTTTTGAAAAGATTCAAAATAAATAATGTTTGGTCTATAAATTAATTCGTTCCCTATCATTTTTCCATTCATTTTTTTCCTTATCATTTTTTGTATACATTCAAGAATGAGCTGGATTTTTTTTAAAAACTGTAGAAAATGTGTCTGCTGTAGTATTTATAAGTCAAAATAACAATAAATAAATAAATAAATAAATAAATAAATAAAGTAATAAAGTAATAAATATAACTAATAATAAAATAATTAAAAAAAAACAACTAAACAAAAACAGGAACCAAGCCAACTTTCCTACATTTCCTTACAGATTAAACAATATAGGACCATCTTATCGTGAAGTAAACCGTCCCCCCCACCCCCACAAAAAATCCATTAAGATCTTTGTGTGAATGAATGCTATACGTACCAGAAATTCTGACATTATGAAACGGAAAAGTAACTGATTGCTCTTAGTTAATATCTGTTTTGTTTTGGGGTGTTTCTTTGTTTTTGTCTTTGTTTTTTTATTGTTGGTGTACAGTTTTTCTTTTCCCCACCTCAGTTTATTATGCTGAAAAAAATACAGATCCAAGAAAGTTGTGTAGTTGTGTTTTATAAAACACATTAAAATAAGAATGCTGCCACCAGAATCACCCACTGATTTTGTTTATCTTTATGCATCTTCAGTGAACTTCATCCAGCATTCATGAAAAAAAACTTGTGCTTTTTATTTCCTAGTCTGTTATTTCTGATACAAAGGTTTTAACAGTTAGATTAGATGACTTTGGTTGCACCAAATATATTTTTAATGTTACTGTTATTTCTGCAGTGTCATTTTAAATATATTGCATAGATTCATACATACAAATAACACAAGCCAGATATCAATGCTCTTAATCTCCTGAGACCAGCACATGAGGGCATCACATTTTTCTTCTTGTGCTTCATCAGTATTGTCTTGGACAAAAGGTGTCAAAATAGCAGCCAGCTCACCAAAATTAAATCTAAAAGTTCTTCAAGTTGTTTGGATTATATAGTATTGTTTCAAACACTATAAATCTGACTGTTTAGTGCTTTTATCCAGAGATAAAACAGAGTCAGATATGGCCAGTCAGATACAGTGAATGTTGTCCTCATCAATGAGATAAAGGTAAGAAAATAGTTTAGTTTATTCATTGAAACATGTATATTTGTGTTTAATAACACATATGTAGCACATGACTTTTAGCACTAATAATGTAAATCCTTTCTGGAATATATTTCTTTATCTAGAGCCCAGACTGCATGCTATATACAGTCTGTGAATAACTGTAGTGATTCTTGAGCACTGTGGTTCTCTCTGTAGGATCTTTACTGTAACATAGAACACACTTTGAGAGGATTGTTATGGTGAATTACTGCTATATAAATAAAACTGCACTGTACTCATTAATTGTACTTTGGTCAGCGATGATGGCAAAGTGTGCTCATCCTTTTAGCGAAAAGGTGTAAAAAGGTGGAGAAGGAAATGCTCAAAACAAAACAGTTATCTGCTTTATCAAGTTGCTCTTTCACATTAACAGTCTCGGGAGAATGTTTAGCAGGACTGGAGTCTGCCCGTGCTGCTGTTAGTGGTCCTCCATGTGAATGGATGATAAAAACCTTCTGACTGACTAGCAGGTGTATAAGCCCTCTACTGGCTCTTATCTAGAGGGCCTCATTACCACTAATACAGGGAGTGCAGAATTATTAGGCAAATGAGTATTTTGTCCACATCATCCTCTTCATGCATGTTGTCTTACTCTAAGCTGTATAGGCTCGAAAGCCTACTACCAATTAATTAAGCATATTAGGTGATGTGCATCTCTGTAATGAGAAGGGGTGTGGTCTAATGACATCAACACCCTATATCAGGTGTGCATAATTATTAGGCAACGTCCTTTCCTTTGGCAAAATGGGTCAAAACAAGGACTTGACAGGCTCAGAAAAGTCAAAAATAGTGAGATATCTTGCAGAGGGATGCAGCAGTCTCAAAATTGCAAAGCTTCTGAAGCGTGATCATCGAACAATCAAGCGTTTCATTCAAAATAGTCAACAGGGTCGCAAGAAGCGTGTGGAAAAACCAAGGTGCAAAATAACTGCCCATGAACTGAGAAAAGTCAAGCGTGCAGCTGCCAAGATGCTACTTGCCACCAGTTTGGCCATATTTCAGAGCTGCAACATCACTGGAGTGCCCAAAAGCACAAGGTGTGCAATACTCAGAGACATGGCCAAGGTAAGAAAGGCTGAAAGACGACCACCACTGAACAAGACACACAAGCTGAAACATCAAGACTGGGCCAAGAAATATCTCAAGACTGGTTTTTTTAAGGTTTTATGGACTGATGAAATGAGAGTGAGTCTTGATGGGCCAGATGGATGGGCCCGTGGCTGGATTGGTAAAGGGCAGAGAGCTCCAGTCCGACTCAGACGCCAGCAAGGTGGAGGTGGAGTACTGGTTTGGGCTGGTATCATCAAAGATGAGCTTGTGGGGCCTTTTCGGGTTGAGGATGGAGTCAAGCTCAACTCCCAGTCCTACTGCCAGTTTCTGGAAGACACCTTCTTCAAGCAGTGGTACAGGAAGAAGTCTGCATCCTTCAAGAAAAACATGATTTTCATGCAGGACAATGCTCCATTACACGCGTCCAAGTACTCCACAGCGTGGCTGGCAAGAAAGGGTATAAAAGAAGAAAAACTAATGACATGGCCTCCTTGTTCACCTGATCTGAACCCCATTGAGAACCTGTGGTCCATCGTCAAATGTGAGATTTACAAGGAGGGAAAACAGTACACCTCTCTGAACAGTGTCTGGGAGGCTGTGGTTGCTGCTGCACGCAATGTTGATGGTGAACAGATCAAAACACTGACAGAATCCATGGATGGCAGGCTTTTGAGTGTCCTTGCAAAGAAAGGTGGCTATATTGGTCGCTGATTTGTTTTTGTTTTGTTTTTGAATGTCAGAAATGTATATTTGTGAATGTGGAGATGTTATATTGGTGTCACTGGTAAAAATAAATAATTGAAATGGGTATATATTTGTTTTTTGTTAAGTTGCCTAATAATTATGCACAGTAATAGTCACCTGCACACACAGATATCCCCCTAAAATAGCTAAAACTAAAAACAAACTAAAAACTACTTCCAAAAACATTCAGCTTTGATATTAATGAGTTTTTTGGGTTCATTGAGAACATGGTTGTTGTTCAATAATAAAATTATTCCTCAAAAATACAACTTGCCTAATAATTCTGCCCTCCCTGTAATTTTCACTGAATGACATACAAAACATCTTTTATCAATCGCACTGCTTTAGTTCATTGAGGTTTGCAGGTATTTGGATATACACAGCTCTCTTAAGCTTTCAATGTCACATTTCATCAGGTTTAAGTCTGGACTGTGACTTTTCTTTTTCAGCCATTGTTAAACAGACTGGTTACTATATGGCACTTTTCTGCTCGACTTTAGCCCTGAAGGCGCTTTATACAACATGTCACCCATTCAAACTAGCACTTTTTTCTACATGTAAGTGCTTTCTATCTAACATTCATGCACATTTGTACTCAATCAATCATTTCATTTGATTGTTGTTTTTTTTTCTCTATATGTATAATTGTAGGGTCTACCTTACAATATAAAGCGCCTTGAGGTGACTGTTGCTGTAATTTGGTGCTATATAAATAAAATTGAATGGAATTGAATTCAGTAAATGCATCAGAGGAATTTAGGGTTCAGTGTTTTGCCCAAGAATACTTTGGCATGCAGACTGGAGCAACCAGAGTTTGAAGCACCAACCTTCCAACAAGTAGACGATCTGCTCTCCTGAGCTGCATCCTCGTCCTGCATGACCCAGTCTGGGCAAAACAAACAGCCTCACATGTGATTTTAGAATACTTTGGCATGCAGAGACATTCATGGTTGACTGCATGGTGCCCAGACTCTGTGGCTGCAAAACAATCACTCCGACAACACTGTGCTTGACAGTCAGTGTGAGCTGTTTGTGCTGATAGGCTGTGTTTGGTTCTGTGCATTATGGCCAAATGTTGGTCTCATCTGTTTGTTTACATTAGTAACTTTGCAGATCTACGCCATGTTGCCATGTTCTTTTCAGAGAGAAGAGGCTTTCTGGGAAGGATTCCAAACAAGCCATACTTGTTCAGTCTTTTTCCAATTTTGCTCTCACGAACTTTAACATTTTACATGCTAACTGAGACCTATAGAGTGAGATGTAGTTCTTGGGTTTTTTGCAGTTTTTCTGAACATTGCACAGTCTGATCTTGGCATGAGTTTGCTTAATTAAGTTTTATTGTCAGGCACAGTCAAATAAATTCATGCTTACAATTTTTTAACTTATCAGGTCCTAATATTTCCAAGTAATTGAAGAAATAGGAATATTAATAAACAGATGTCTGCTATAAGGTTGAAAAATAGTGGTTCTGTAATCTTTCTCTTCTAAAAGTGCAGGGGGACGCTGATGTGAGAGTGATTTGGATTGCACATGATGGTAGGAGGTCAGGGTGGCAGAAGGTGATTTTTTTTAAAAAAAAAGCAAGAGGAGGTAGTGAATGTGATGAGAAAAGGATGAAAGGGACAATACATTAGACTGGAAGCTACCTGGAGACAGATATAAGTGAATATAATGTAAGCCTCAAGAAGAAGACATCACAAAGTAAAAGGTGAAAAAACACTTACACCTGAACCGAAGCATGAGGAGAAATGTCCCAGAAGATTGCTGCTGAAAATGAGGTTTAGGATGTACACAGGATGAATAAAAATGAAGGAAAAGCATTGAACTTAGTTCTTGTGAGCTGAAAACTCATTTGGTGTTTGGCTCCATCAGTAATCATGCCATCTGTTTATTTCTGGCAACCTCAACACCTGAAGGGGGCTCACGCAGAGAAGAAGCTGCAGTGCAGACGACACCTGTAACATTCTCCGACCAGAGCAGGGACATTCTTCATGGATTACTGTGCTTCATACATGGTTGCACTTTGTTTATTTACAGTCAGCCCCGCGCCTCTGCAGCATAATGATATTCCTTCTGTTTACTATGCATAATATTTATTTGCATATCTGTTCATCCTGAAAGAAGAATTATGTCCCATAAGTTTCCCAGATGGTGAAGCATCTTCAGGCAAAATTGTGAATCTTTCTGGGACACACACACACACACACACACACACACACACACACACACACAGATTTACTATAAAAAGTTCCAGAATGGTATTATGTTAAAATATAAATATTTAATCATTTAAGCTCTAGAGCCAGGTTTCTCAAAGTGTGGCCCGTGGTACCGCATACAAAAAACATACTATGGCACATTTCACACTTTATGTATAATTCTGATATAACTCTTCAGGACAAAACTGTGGTTTACTCTTGCTTTGTAGATTTTGACATATCGCTGCATGAAACAGAGGGTGTAAATTATGACATTATCATTTAGGTGCTTCACTTTCTGCGCTGCCTGTTAGAGTTATAAGATTTTTAAAAGTTACTCTTTATTTTACTTGTAATTACACTATAGTGTATAGACTATTATTATATATATATATAACAGTCTATACACCTTTAATGCACAATTTTGGTCATATTTTATGATATATGTACCTCTTAGGTCAATAGGTAATCTGTATATTTTCCGTTGTTATTTTTATAATTTACCACAAGGTGGCAGCAAGGTACTCCAAAGAGCATATTTGTCAACTCTCACAGATTCGTTTAAAACTCACCAAAAATGACTTAATGACAAAAACGAGAGCTTGTAGTTAATATTATAGTATTTAATTAAATTTCTTGTCCATCTAATTTTTTTGCCAGTTCATTTTGCATTTGTTAGAGTAACCTCACACAGGTGGTAGATTCTTTTTACTCAATTCAGGGATGATGATCGTCTGAAATTTTTTTAACAGTATTACACAGCTTGACTTCTCTTTTTTAGGCATGTACTTACACTGAACAGCAGGTGGAACCTTATTTTTTGTAAATCATTAACAGATTGTCAGACAGCTCTATCTCAGGAACTTAGAAGTCCTCACTCGACACATCACGCATAGTTTAATGAGCTTTGAAAACACTTCCCTATAGTTTTTGAAAACTGTTTAATATTAGATGTAGGTAACAGCTATTCTATGCTCTTGCTCACTTCTGTTAGACAATACTAACAAAAAGGTAGCTGATGAGTCTTTGTGCCATAAAAATGTTTTTGTTTATTTTACACTTGTGTATTTTGCCCCCCACTGTGGATTTAAAAAGTAAGCAGCAAATTTATCTTTTGAACCACAGACTCTGTGGAAAAACCCTTGGAGTTCACTAATTGAAAAAAAAAAAGAGATATAATACCAGCCAAGTTTGAATATTTTTATATACAGATTTTCTGAAAATGAACAGAAGTATAAAAGCTCCATACTGTACACATCAGTCAATTTAATACATCACAATGAAAACATACAGCAGATCTCTGGCCAACCCAAGAAAAATGTGGATTGATTTGAATTCAGCAAACAGTAGAAGTCCCAAATGAAGTCACAGCATCTGCATCCAAAATCACCACGAGCAGAGAATCATTTAAAAAGCTTTATTTCTATATTTGAGCGACAGGCTGCGCGGTCCATAAACTGACACTTCTTATGATGAGCCATTCTTTCTGGCTGGCAGTGATGACAATTCGTACGCACTCAATATCAAAGCCTATCTTGTGGTCCACATTGCTAACCTCAATGTTTCCAACTTTAAACTCCCCCAGTGTGATGTAGGATGTGCACTGCCTGCCCTGTTTGGTGTCCACAGACTTCTGGCCCACTTCCAGAGCTCCGTGGTGAAGAATATCATTTTGTCTGTCCTCTGTGCCGGTCAGGATTTTAATTCTGGTGATTTTTGTTGGTTTGTTAAAGATTATTATGAAGAAGTCTCCAGTGCACGGAGGTTTCCCCCAAAAATACTCATCAACAATACTGCTGTAAGCCTTGGTGGCATCATAGTTTTCAAAGACATTGATGTTTGTGTAAAGGCTGGCGGGGGGGTTGTCGGGAATGTCTATGGAGTCTTCCTCAAAGTCATCGTCCTTCAGCTTGTTCTCGGCACCTTTATAAGAGGAGTAGTAGCCCATGTGCTGGAACAGTGAAGGCTTGAAGCGGATCACGTCCTTCTGTGCAAGCAGGCCTCTGAAGTGGATGAGGAGCCAGTCGCAGGGCATTTCCTGGTAGAACATGAGCAGGAAATGAGCCAAGCGCGGCAGGTCTCTGGAGTGATACAGCTTCCCGATGTAGCCCAGCTTGGAGAATTCCAACATCACCCAGTAGGAACCTTCTCTGGAGGTGATCACCTTCTTCAGTGCTGTCAGGAAGTTCCTGGAGCAGCGCACATCGTCCTCTAACATCATGTAGAAGTCGGAGAGGTTTGTGCAGAAGTTGAGCAGGAAAGCGTAGTCCACGTTCTGCTTGGAGCGGAAACGGACCCTGTCCTCTGGGTCGTTGTAGTTCCTTTTCAATCCGTCCAGAGACGGATAGTACTCCTCTGGAGCTTGGATTACTAAGAGACGTCCAGCTATGATGTGGTGTGCAAACTTCCTGGTGATTTCCTGCACCAGGTTCTCACACCAGACCAGGTCAAAGTCCGCCAGATGGACGACAACCACAATCTCTTTCAGTTCCTCGTAACTGGACTGATCAAATATGGATTTGATCGTTTCCAGGAGGTAGTTTCCCTTTTTCCTCTTGACCGACGACAAGCCAATGGTGAGGTACTCTGTTCCAACAGTGAAAAACAGTTAGTTCAGTCAGTAAATATTTTCCTGTTCGAAGTAAAAATGAATTCAAACTGGTATCTGGTAGAAATGCCTACTTTTACGTGGTAAAGGAAGCCCCGCAAGGTAGCGGTACGTCACGTTAATGGTCCCAGAGAAATTGGACAAGTCTCTGAACGTGTGCACGTATCTTTCAGAGTTCGGAGGATGGATCAGCGTCTCTCCTAGCTGTCTTTTTTCAGCCTCCTAAATCACACACAAACATGCAAACACAAAGAGTAACACCTGTAGGAACACTTCAGGCATAAGAGTCAAAATTTCAAAAAACAAAACAAACAACAACATGATTAAAGTTACCAGCACATATCCATCATCCATATAATGGTTGAAAAAGAGCAGAAAGGCGATGAGAAAGCCGAGGAAAGGGAAGATGGATCGTTTCCTGAAGCACCTCATCTTGTCCATGGACTTCCACATTACCCTCATGATCAAGTCTCTCACTGCTGAACATCACAGATAAAACAGAAATGTAGACATCAAAAAGCAAATAAAACTTTATGAGAGCTTGGCAAAGTAATTTCGGTTTTATTTCAATCCCTGTGAACACTGGGATTACAACATCGTTATGAAGGATTAGTGGAAGACTTACGGTAATAGAATAACAAGGACTCATAATCTGTTTTAATCAGGAGCTGTAATTTAATTTGTGCATTGTGAAGACTACAGAGCAAGGTATGCTGACCTCATGTTTAACTGGAAAAGAAGTCCTGAAAGTGCTGATGGGAGTTGCCAATAAACCATTTTGTAAATTTACAACATTTCTATTTATTTTGTTAACAGAGTTGCTTTATGTAATTTATCTTTCCAAAAAAGCCCAATACTCACAGGCTTCAGATTCTTATGTGACAATTTTTCCACCTCAGAGATTCTCTTTTTAAAAATTATTTAATTAAAAGAATAAAACATGACATATAAAGAAGGAAAACACATAAAGGAAGAAAATCATAGGCAGGGCAGAGTTGTTAAAGAAAACAAAAGAGAGGTTATCGTGACTGCTTGTAGTGAGTGAGGTTGCTCAATTTGCTGGAAAGAAAAAAAAATAATAGGAACATTTTTCAGTTCACACTAAACTCTGTGTTTGCACTGAATAAACTTCAAAGAGCTTTTCAGAAACTTGTAACATTTTAAAGGATTTACAATTGATTAAATCATTCACAAATGACATCTGTTGTATTAAATAAGGAAAAATGTCTTTATGGCTTCTGGTGGTTGGCGTGCAAACTATAAATATAACAGTAAGATGTTATCACCTTCTCTGGCTGTTATAGCTGATGTGTTATCACCTTTTCATGCATCTACCAGTAACATTAGTATTCATTTGAGATATTGTTGCCTGGCACTTGACATGTTTATAGCCAATATTTACACTCTTGTTGCCAACGCCACTAATTCCAGAGAAAAACCTAACCAAGGTAAGTCTCTGTGTGCTTTTGCTTCTTTTTTGCATTAAAAGGTGTAAGCCATAGAAATAAAGACACTAAAAAGCTTTGTGGAGCAGAGGGAACTGTGAAGTCAGATGTTGTCAAGCTAGTAACATTTGATCCATTCGTACTGTCTGTGACCTGGGGATGTCCTTTAACTCCCACATTAAGCAAATCTCTGCCTATTTTTATCCGCGTCACATTGTCAACACTGCAGACAGTCTGTGTCAGAGTGACACTGAACAGTAAATGCCTTCTTTTCTATTAGACTGGACTGCAGTAATTCCATATAGTACTGTGCAATTTCTTGACCCGCCCCAGATTTCTTCCTATCCGGTTGTTCAGTCTGACGTCACTAGCCGTGTCTGGACCTAAACTCCGCTGCAGGTCCATATATCAAACGATCACTATGGCATTACTGAGAGTTGAAAAACTATCTAAAGTCTTTCATCTTTAATAAAATGATCAGCGTTCTGCTCTACCAGGTGTAACAATTGAGTTTAACATCCAGGCATCCATGAAAACGGAATTTATGACATTTAACGGAGTTAGAAGTTAGCAGGGAGTTAGCTCGCTAGCTTCTATCTAAATACAATATAGCATGTCCTGACTGCGGGGTTTTGGAAACAAATTAAAACGTACATCTCTGTTATCACTTCCAGCATAAATGAAGACAGAAAACTAAACAGCAGTGACGTTTGTAGGGTTACTGAAGTTGGGCTAGCTGGTATATAATGATGTGCTACGTGACCGCTAGCGACACAGCTATGTTAGCATAATATAAACAAGCTAACTTTTTTTCCACTCAATAAAAGTTAACGTGAGTGTTCTCGGTGGTCAGGAACAAATGCAATCGCACGGCAGGATGCTGTAAAAGGACCAAACTTCAGGCAGGAGAACAACTGAGATAATACATTCATAATACGAGGTTAGTCATTCATATACTGCTGCATGGGCTGGGCTGTAGTTACATCCTAAGGTTTTAAAAACAGAGCTTAAATAAATGATTAGCGGTAATAAAAGCCGAGGGAGGTCAACAGTGATCACTGACTGTTTTAGGAGCTTTTTGAGATTAAATAGAAGAAAATACATAACATTAAACATGTTAACAACACAAAAGCCATATTAAACGCAGACTACTTTAGGCCCGGAAGTAGGATTTGTCGCGTCATCACTGAACAATCGGATTGTGCCTCCACACAGGCTTGCTCCTCCCCCTTTTTGTGAGTGTGGACGCTTCCTCTCTTTGCTCTTTAAATGCTTTGCTTCTTTTATTGATTTTATTGATTTTTATGCTGATTTTTTCCCCTTTTTTCCATACGAGCTTACCTGCGATAGCTTATAAATCATTAGGACTAAAGTGTTCTTAACAGAAACAGCAACATTTTTATAGTTACCGTATCTTCAGCGCTCTGTGTGTCTGTGGCCTAGACACAGCTGAAGCCTGATTACAGCGTCTGGGCACCGAACAGCCTCAATAGCCTGGAAAGGTGCTAACCGCTAGGCTAACTAGCAACAAGATGCGTTCCCTCTCCACAGATGACTACCACAGCCTCCTGCAGAAGATTGCAGTACTGGAGACAAAAATTCATCGCTTAGAAGTAAACGTGGAGGTAAATGGACTGTGTGGAAATGAAACAACCTTGCCTTTGATTCAAAACAATGGCGATGAGCAAGCTAGTACACAGCTAGGAGCACAGATAACATGACCAAGAAAGTAGACTGTGCATTATAATAAATCGTCAAGCGATAATCCCTCCTTGGACTGTCTTGGTGCAAAACCAAGACATAAATCATGTCTCCTGGAAGGGGGAGGACGTATCACAGGCAGGGCACAGCGAGCTGAAATCTCTGAAACCGACTGGCCTTCACTTCCTACGAGACAGAGAAGCTCTTCTACCCCTGTATACGGGAGGAAACAGGACTGGACAACCGTGAATAGGAAGGTTAACAAGAAACCTCCAAAACAACTGAATGTGAAGTAAGGTCTGAAAATCTGTTGAAAAGTAAAAAGCCACAGGGAAAGCTAAAGGCTTGGCCTGAAACTCTGATTGAGGCTGACTCTGCCGTAAAGGATGTACAAAGCATGTGCGGTAAGAACACTAAAGTCCTCTGCTTTCCTAAGAATATGGTCAACAACCTGAAGGAGGGAATTCTTCAAATTGCAGATGAATATCCAACTGTGACAAACATTGTTCTGCATACAGGGTCAAACGATGCGTCCAAACAACAGACGGAGGAACAAACAGTACTCCAAGAACAGACAAAGCCCACCAGAAACCTTGAGGAGGAGCCTCATCTGCCCCCACCTGGGATGAGCTTCAGAAAGGAGAGACATCAGAGGCAAGAAGAGGGGTCCCTATTTGCTTCCAACTCTCTCAACAACACCAACGACCAGGACCAGGGACCACGACCTTCGCCAGTCCCCCAAACCCCTGACAGGCCATCACCCTCCCCCCCCCCCCCTTTCTCCCTCCTCGCCACACCTGAAATTCACTGAGGAGATGATAGAGCGGGTCAATGCTGGGCTCAGATCTACCCCCGGCCCAATCCCTTTTTGTCCCCCATAAACCCCCCACCAGAGCAGCCAAAGGTTCGCCATTGAGCCCCGCCCTCAACAGAGCAATCGAAGTTACATTGCCCAGCCTCGCCCCCCTTAGTTCCTCCTTACCACCTTCATGCTCTGTCTCCACAGTCTGATGTGTGATGTGTGGAGGGTCCGGGCTATGAGGATTATGGCAGTGGTGACTTTTCCCAGGAGAAGCTGGGACCCTGTCTACTAGGGTAGACAGGGTTTTAAAAGTTCTGTACTTTTAGGTGACAGAAGGAGACATGTGGCCTGGTCAAAACACAGAGAGCTGCACTCTAAAAGATCTTTAAATATAGTAAATATACCTTGTGTGCCACAGACTGCTCCCAAACACGGGGCAAATAATACCTCTAAAACACTTAAGTTGACTTTATTAAACGTTAGATCTTTAGCTGGGAAAACATTTTTAATTAATGATTTAATCACTGAGCACAGCCTTGATTTTATGTTTTTAACTGAAACTTGGTTGGACCAAAGTAACAGTGGAGCTGTTCTCATTGAGACGACCCCTCCTAACTACAGTTTTATCAGTGAGGCCAGGGTGAGCAGGAGAGGTTGCTGTCTTATTTAATGAATTATTTCAATGTAAGCAGCTATCTCCTGGAAGTTTTCAGTCTTTTGAATATGTGGCTTTACAGCTGAAGGCCCCATCCAAAGTTGTGTTTCTTAATGTTTACAGGCCTCCCAAATACTGCACAGACTTTTTTTAATGACCTCAGTGAACTGCTGTCTGTGATCTGTGTTGATTTCGACTGTGTAATTATTGTTGGGGATTTTAACATCCATGTGGACAACCCTCAGGGCAAAGGGACTAAAGACCTGAGTAACACTCTGGGCAACTTTGGGCTGACTCAGCATGTAACAGAGGCCACACATAATAGAGGACACACTCTCGACCTACTGATCTCCAAGGGCCTGAGCATTTCGAAGGTTACTGTGTCTGATGTGGGCCTGTCTGATCATCACTGTGTTTTCTTTGAAAGTAAAATTTCAGCCCACACAAATATATCAACTTCAGTGATCACAAAACGGTGTATAACTGAAGACAGTAGTGAGATATTTAACCAGGTCTTCCCCTTAACACCTGGCCTGTCCAGAGGGTCAGTCAATGAGCTCGTCAATAGCATCAATGCTAAAATGTTACATGTAATGGACACTATTGCTCCCATTAAGGTGAAGGTTATCTCTGGAAGGAAAAAGTCTCCCTGGAGAAACTCCACACTAGTGAAAAATGAAAAAAGAGAGTGTAGGAAAGCTGAGCGCAGATGGAGAAAAACAAACCTCCAGGTTCATTATGACATCTATAAAGAGAAACTTCACAATTATAATTTACAACTGAGGAGTGCAAGGAGGTCCTACTTCTCTGACATCATCACTAAAAACAGCCATAATGCTCGGGTCTTATTTGCTACAGTTGACAGGCTAACAAACCCTCCTGTGCCAGTGGCAGCTGAACTTCATTCGACCATGGCCTGCAATGACTTCACCAAATTCTTCACAGACAAATTTCAAAAGATTAGACAAGCAATTGGTACATCAACAGCAGATCCAGGATATGTACTGTGTCCACTGAAAAACTGTTTAAACACCATGAAACAGTTTCACCCTATTAACAGCAAAGACCTGGAGGACATCTGAGGTCAACTGAACTCCTCCTCTTGCTGTTTAGATGTCCTGCCAACAAGTTTTTTCAAAAAGGTCTCAAAGACTTTGGAGTCAGACCTGTTACAGATCGTCAACTGTTCTTTAATGTCAGGTGTGTTTCCAGAACCACTAAAAACTGCTGTAATTAAACCTATACTGAAAAAGGACAATCTTGACAAGACACAAATGAACAACTACAGGCCGATCTCAAATCTCCCGTTTTTAAGTAAGATCATTGAAAAAGCAGTTTCTCAACAGCTCAATTACTTCTTAAAACAGAATAACTTCTATGATGCCTTCCAGTCAGGTTTTAGACAGAACCACAGCACTGAAACCGCTCTGGCCAAAGTGTTTAATGACATATGTCTGAATACAGACAGTGGAAAAATGTCAGTCTTAGTTTTGCTGGATCTCAGTGCAGCATTTGATACAGTTGACCACAACATATTACTCAAACGACTGGAGAACTGGGCATGTCTTTCAGGAACTGTACTAAACTGGTTCAAAACATACTTAGAAAACAGGAAATACTTTGTATCAATAGGTAACTTACCCTTTTGAGCAGACGAGTATCACATGTGGAGTTCCCCAAGGTTCCATCTTGGGACACCTTCTGTTTAACATTTACATGCTCCCACCAATGGCGTGTCCAGCGGGGTGGCCTGGGGGGGCACAGGCCAACCCCCCCAACCAGACTGGCCACCCCAGGTGCCACCCCAAAGGCAAAACAATAAAATTCAATCAGATATCAAATGTACGATTATGTTTTCACGGTGAAGCTCAGATATCCGAGTGTAAGTGAATGCAGCATCGCTTCTGCGCTATGTGCATCACGTTAGCAAAGGTAGGAGAGCCAAGCACGAAAGACGGCACTGCAGGAAACAATTTTTCGGTGAAAGAAAATGAGGACAGAATAAATGTCCCGGTAAGTAATATTAAGTTTGTTGAGTTTAGTAAACTTCGGTGAAATTAGAATACCAAGGAAAAAATAACACTTAAAGAATAATTGCAGCTGTGGAATATTTCAGACAGTTTGCTGCTGAGGGGAGCTAACATAAGAGTTATGAGTTATAAGATATAATCCAAGTCGTAACATTGCTGTATGGAGCTGCAGATTTGGTTGCAGGTTAACATAGCTGGACTGGCCATCGGGCATACCGGGCATATGCCCGGTGACTTATTTTTTATTTTTTTTTGTAATGGCATGAACAATGAGAGGTGGTGGATTGGCCAGATGCAGGTCGATGTGTAAAAATAACTCAGTTGTTTGGTGGTGGCTGTGGCGGAGCTTCCACAGAGGCCAGCAGGTGGATGAGGGAAGGGGAGGCAGGAGGAGAGCCCCGAGGCAGCCGCCAGTCCGAGTGTCAGGTGAACTGAGCTTCAGGTAAGAAGTTATGACCTGCAGTCTATCTGGGTCAGATATAAACCAAGTTCAGGTGGAGTTTATTTTCGTTGTGCTGACTTTTTACCGTCAGTTACAATAACTCGTACTGCGTTCTAGCCAGCTTGACGGAGTTTTTATACAGCTGGGTGGGTGCTATGATGTTACTGATAGTGAACTTTATTTTATTCATAAGGTTAGTTAGTAGAGTTGCCAACGGCTCCTTAAAAAAATGGAATGGTCCCTCATTCAGAGAAAATATTACACGTTTCGTATTGAGCTGAGAAGAGACGCAGTTTGTCCCGAACTTTAGCTAGGATGGAAAAAGACACAAAGCTGGAGTTATTCTGTCGTTACGCTGCACAGCTGCCTCTTCTTCTCTCATTCTCTCCCCTCCCTCTCCTGTTGCTACTTCAATCATGAAACTGATCAATGATCAGCTGATCGGCTTTTCTCTCTTGTTTGTTTATCGCCCACTTTGCGCCAGAAAGAGGAAACCAGCGGATGTCGCGCTAAACAACAACAGCACGTTTAAGCTTGATCAGCTGTTGTCAGAATTTATTTAATATTAATTTCTAGTATCAGCTGATGTTTGCTGGAGCCACAGCTGTAAAACTGCAGGTCATGGTGTCGGTTTGGATATGTGGTGAGAGGGAAACATGAAGATGAAACCAGGAGATGTCCTTACTGAATCATCAGAGCTGAACAGGTGATGGAGAAACAGGTTTACCTTTTAGTTAACATGAATGAGTTGAAGGGAAGTTATGAACTGTTTCTGAGAGACAAATAACACCAGGATCCTTTTTTAGGTAGCTGACAGCTGGTAACTGTGCAGGGGCGGGTCTAGCAAAGTGTTGCCAGGGGTCCATGTAGGGCATTAACAGGGAAAGGTGGGGCACAAAGAAATACTTTTCTTTCTTATCCTCATTTAAAATATCTAGCTTTTATTAAATAATTATCTGAATCTTACAACCAAAGTTTTTATCTGACGTAAAATGTATAGAAGTTTACCATAAGGCAGCATAGAAAGTATTTACTTGCTTTCAGGTTTTATTCAAATGTTAGTCTTTTCAGTTGTTTCTCCACTTTTTTCCTGTTTCAAAATCACCAGTTTGTGAGAAGATTATCTTCTTTTTTTAACAGGCAGATAAAGTTTTGCATTGGCATTGGCTAATTTGTCAATTGTTTGTTACAAATGTTCGTATTTTAATATTAAAAACTGTTTTTGCCCAAAACATATGTGCACTACATGGCAGTAAAAATACTATGCAAATATTGCTGTCCTTGAATGCTGAGTAAACACTGACAAAGCACTGATTGTATCTCTTGTACTTTATCAACGCAGTATCTAAAAACTTTGCACCGTAGTGGTTAAAATCTCATTCTAATAAGAGTTAAAAGCGCATTCGGTTATTAGGTTTATAAGGTTATTGAATTATGGTTAATGGTTAGTAGAATTTGTTTTAAACATTATCTGCCAATTACATCTGCCACCCTTCTCCAAATCTGTGCCCCTACCTGGCCCCCCCAACAAAAATTTTCTAGACACGCCACTGGCTCCCACTGGCACAGATTATAAAGAACAACGAAATAAACTATCACAGCTATGCAGATGACACACAAATATATATCACAATGTCACCAGGAGACCGAGGCCCTGTACAGGCTCTTGGTAAATGCATTGAGGAAATTAATGACTGGTTGTGCCACAATTTTCTCCAGCTAAACAAAAACAAAACTGAAGTAATAGTCTTTGGCGCCAAAGAAAAACGATTACAGGTCACCAGAGAACTTCAATCTATACACCTAAAAACCACCAAAACCAGGCGAGAAATTTGGGTGTAGTGATGGATGCAGACCTAAACTTAGAAAAACACATTAAGACAATAACAAAATCATCTTACTATCACCTTAAGAATATATCAAGGATAAAAGATCTGATTGCTCAACAGGACCTGGAAAAACTAGTCCATGCATTCATCTTTAGCAGGCTTGATTACTGTAACAGCATCTTTACAGGTCTACTTAAAAAAATCAGTCAGACAACTAAAGCTCATTCAGAACTCTGCTGCTCGAGTCCTCGCTAAGACCAAAAAAGTGGACCACATCAGTCCAGCTCTGAGGTCTATACACTGGCTGCCTGTCCGTCAGAGGATAGACTTTAAAGTTGATGCTGGTCTATAAAGCTGTGAATGGTTTAGGACCAAAATACATCAGTGACCTCCTGACCCAGTATGAACCTTCCAGATCCCTCAGGTCATCTGGATCCTATTTTTTATCAGTTCCCAGAGTCAGAACCTACGGAAGCGTAGAGCTGCCACCCAGGCAAAAGAAAAATACAAGTGTATCACGTTATAATGTGGAAGGTTTATTGTTCTAACAAGATACTTTTCCTGTTTGTACAATATACTATCATGTTTGTACCATATACTTTTCA
The DNA here is from genome assembly GCF_057382275.1 of Copadichromis virginalis. NCBI lineage: Eukaryota > Metazoa > Chordata > Actinopteri > Cichliformes > Cichlidae > Copadichromis > Copadichromis virginalis. The sequence goes on from NC_140624.1 coordinate 23,462,511, forward strand.
CGTTTGAACAACATAATATCACGTTATTACAATATACATAATTATCACGTTCGTACAATATAGGATCACGTTCGTACAATATAAATATTATATTGTACTAACGTGATAATTATGTATATTGTAATAACGTGATATTATGTTGTTCAAACGTGAAAAGTATATTGTACAAACAGGAAAAGTATCTTGTTAGAACAATAAACCTTTTACGTTATAACGTGATACACTTGTATTTTTCTTTTGCCTGGTGGCAGCTCTACGCTTCCGTAAGAACCAGACACGGAGGAGCTGCATTCAGCTTTTATGCTCCATATATCTGGAACAAACTCCCAGAAAGCCTCAGATCAGCTGAAACACTCAGTTTATTTAAATCCAGGTTGAAGACTCACCTGTTCTCAGCTGCATTTGAATAAAGCACCAAATCCACACTTTTAAGCTTAAATTTCAAAACTTATATTTTAACTACTGATTTTATCTACTGTTTTTTTAAATCAATTTCAAATCATGCTTTTTATTGTTTTTGTTTTTTAATGTCTCTGTAAAGCACTTTGAATCACCTTGTTGTTGAATTGTGCTATATAAATAAACTTGCCTTGCTCAAGGTTCAAGGTAAAACACACAGTGAAATCTGACACGCTTCTCGACATGTGCAAAAATGGGGGGGGGGGGGGTAGAGGAAGAACATTGTATATATATATACAATGTATATATATATATATATATATATATATATATATATATATATATATATATATATATATATATATATACATATATATATATATATATATAGTATATGCATTGGGTGAATGTGCAGTAGTAGCAGCAAGCAGGTGAATTCTGCATCTGACTATTTTACAGAATAGACAATATAAACATATTTAAAATTAAAGGAATTTGGAATGTACATTGTGCCTTGGTTTAGAGTATCTTGTTATTTGTGGTCTTGAGCAATAGCTCTTGACTGCTTTTTCATTTTCAGTCCAGTCCTTGCACCTGCTAATTTTCAGAGGACTGTTTTTTGCTTGTTAAGCCATTTAACACTGACCTATGAATTATTCAGTCATAAAAAAATAAACCAATTCAAGGGATGAACTAATGTTGTGTCTACACGTGAAAGACAGCCCAGCAAAGGACCAATTTATAGATTGTGTCTTTAGAACTTTGTTACTACAAATCACAAAGATACAAAGCATCAAACATCTTCTGCAGGACCATCAACACCACAAGTACAGTATGCCAGAGCCAGATAGTGACACTATCATTAACATCTACAACAGCAGTGATCTGCAAAGCTGTCCTCAGGCTGTGTATGTCCATAGGATGTTTGAGCCACCACGCTATGATACACTGTGGGCTCATCCTCCACTCACTCCTTTTCACTAAGTTCTGTCTAGTCTCCTGTAGCCTGCGTTTTGTCCTTTTTCTCCTCATTTGTGGTTTCTCTGTGCTCCCCCTACTGTTCTCATTCCCATCACACCCAAACTGTCATGGCAGAAGGATGCCCGTCCTCGAGCCGGGTTCTGCCGTCGGTTTCTTCCTGTTAAAAGGGAGTTTGTTTTTTCCTTTGCACTGTCACAGAGAGTTTGCTCATAGGAAAGCTGATCACTGCGGTCCTTTCTATAATATTGTGGGATCTTTACTTTATAATATGAAACACCTGTTCTATAGTTATATAGTTCTACAGTTGCTATACAAGAAACTGAATTTAAAAAAAATTGAATTAGTGCAGCTTTAAAGGGGCGTTTCACTCCGAATTCAAAAATACATGTTTTTCCTGTGGCCCATGTTACTTTTGATCCAGCTTCATTGTTTTGTTGAAAAACTCTACAGCCATGTATCACTCCCAGATATCCTGACCCAGTTACTTGGAAAAATCCAGAAACTCAGTGAACAGATTTAACCTCCTAGGACCTGGCGTCCACATATGTGGACATCACATTTTGGGTTATTTAGACCAAAATACTGAATTTTGCTCTACAAGGGCCTGACATCCACTTACGAGGACATTATACTGCCACTGTTCTATCAAAATTTTATATTAATATCCTCATATGTCGCTCTCATTTTTCTTAGAAACAAAAATTAGGCAAAAAAAAAAAATCTGGCAATTCTTTGTTTTTACGTTCATCAGGTCCTAATCAGCCCAAATATCAAAGAGAAATTAAAAATGCATGCCATGGAAGAGTTCGGGTCTTAGGAGGTTAAACCAGTGTTAAGGGTCGACTTGGGTCAGAGTGATGTAAATGGCATTACCGGATTGGAATGCGAGGCTCTAGCAGCATTTGATCCTATGTTATTGTCTGTGACCTGGGCTGTCTTTTAACACCCACAGACTGGAATGGAAGGCTCTGTGTAGGAAAAAAGTCTAATAGGAATGACAGTGTCTATGTGCATGTCTGCAACTGAGTGCATAGGAGCCATTTCTAACTAGAACTAGTTCACTGCTACCATCCCATGACACTTTCATCCACACAGAGAGCCAGCTGCTCCTATTGTTCCACAGAAAAAGGAGACATCTCTACAGCCGACATCACCAAAACTGGATAACTTCCACGAAACAATATAGATGCATAAATAGCACTAAAGGCCAGACCAAAAACATTTATTTCCAATTGTTTCAAAGTGGTCCCTGTATCAGGACGAGGTTATTTAATAAAAACACTACCACTATGACTTCATGAGAGCTGGAACTGAGAATTTTTAAAGCTGGTTGAGTAGCATCAGTACTACACTAATTCCCTGTTACAAGGCTGCTGCGCGCTCTGGTTTAGATTCATCATCATCTGACTCCGTGGTTCAGGCTAGCTCAGAGACTTTTTGTGTTCCAATAGTTTCTCCAACAAACAGGGTTCAATGCTCATTTTGGCCACACAGTTTTTGAGCCGTTTTTACATCAAACTAGGCCTTAAGGGCTTAATCAAAAAATAATAATTGCTGGTTTTTGCAGCCCTGGAGTATCAATCACAAAGCTGGAAGGATATCCATCTTTAATTAGATTCTGATGAGCTGCTCAACATGACAGATGTGGCCAATGGCAACGGCACAAATAGGCTATAGAAGGCTGATTTTGAAGGTTTATCATTGGATTATGCAAAACGGCTGCTATTAATGGATAATTTCTGTCATTAATCTACCTGCTTGCGCAGGGGTCTGTCAGTCATCTGTTTAGCTTGCGTGCAGAAGGAACACATGCCCGGTGATGTTTCAGAAGTCATTAAACATCAGTGACATCTCTCGAAAGAAAACAAACGCTCCCAGGCCTGTTTGGGGTGATATATGCTCAGTGTCTTCTAATGAAAAAGAATCACCCCGACTACACAGCATGTCCTATTTGGAACCTCATCTAAAAAAACAAAAACTAAGCATCCCAGGACACGTTCTCTAATTTTGATGTTTCGTAACGTGAAAATGCAGCATTCAGTGTGAGAAACCACAAGCTCCCCAGTTACAGGGACAATTTTGGCAAAGGCCTGCTGCTGGGCCCAATAACTGAATAAACAACTTATTATTCATTGTGTTATTCATTGCTTGAGTTCCATTTTAGAGGTGGGGGAGAAAAAAAACAAAAGATCTGCCATCTGCAAGAGAAATAAGCCATTTTATGTTTCTGTCATGAAAAAGCTCCAAACGGCGGCACCTGAGAGATGCAGCGATGAAAATAAGTGGAAAGACAACGACGGCTGTAAGTCAATATTATGAACGTCTTCCCTAAACCACCTACACACCAACTCACACATGAACCGTCGTTTTAGATAGAAGCCTGCGAACATCAGATATTGAGACAATGAAAGAATGTCCAACAAGGCCAAATAAGAGCCACATGCCTGCGCTGCAAGAGAAAATACTAAGAAATTAGATTTTTGTTTGCTTTCTCTCAGTGAGTCTAAACAACAAACAGACCCCTTATAGGTCACGTACATTTATATGGAAATGAAGGTGCGTCTGTGAATAAATAAGCACCATTTGTTAGTGTGTTTGCTTTAGTTTAAAATGTTTCTCTGCCAAGTTGTTATTTTTTTCTCCCCCTCAGCAAATTATCAGTGCGTCTGCCCTGTAAGCTCATTTCTAGGACTGAAGTCATTTTAGATTAGAGCCGGCGAAATAATAACAGGTAGAGGGGAATACCAATGAGTTCCAATGTTAAAAATTGTTATACGTCCTAGGAGGGTTTATCTTAAGTGCTGCGCATTAACAACAGTCTCTCCAAAAACGGAAATGAGGGGGAGATTTGTCCGCTCAGTAATATTTTTGTTTTACAAACAAAACAGGGGAAAAAAAGGAGCAAGAACAGCGGTAATTTCCTTTTTCCCGACGTGTTTTCTTAAACCGACGGAAAGAAAGGGAAATTGCTGCAATGCGTAAAGGTATTAGGTTTTTGGAGGAAAAATAAATTTTTTGAGAAAAGTAAATAAATGCATTTTACGTAGTCCTGAATCGTTCTGAGAAGTCAGAGAATTGCAGCAAACTTTATTAAATTAGAGTGACTGTTCTTGAACTGCATATTCAAGCTGCCAGAAATCAAAGCCATTTTTATAGCCCAGCTGACAGGGTTTCAGTTTTTCCTCCTTTTGTATCTCCTTTCCAAATGGGATGTATGTATCTGTCTATGTATATATTGTCTATACTGTCTATATTGTCGCTTTCTTTTTAACCCCAGTCATTAGAAAAAGCAGGGCAAGATTTATTTAAATTGATATGGAAAAGTGAAAAAGAACACAGCTTGCCTTTGCAGCTCCTAAGTGTTGCAATTTCAAGCTTGCTTGATCTTCTTCAGGGAGCTTCAAGAAGTAGTTTCTTTACACTACTGGTATCTCAGTTTCCGTTAATATTTAAAGGGATAGAGTTTCAGGAAAACAAGGTCAAACACTGAGGCAGTTTAGGTCAGCATATGCCACCTTTTACACCCCATAATGGATACTGCAGATATGTCAAGACACGGCAGGATACACTAGTTTGATTAGGTAGGTTCCTCTGATAGTGTATGGAACGCCAGGACTGCCATAATGAATTAATTAAATACACCATTAAATAATTAATTAAATGTGGCAATAATTAATTAAAATTGGAATTAATTAATTAAATAAATAGGTATGACACATTTAATTAATTAATTATTGACACATTTAATTAATTATTTATGTATTTCACATTTTAATTAATTATTGACACATTTAATTAATTATTGACACATTTAATTAATTATTTAATGATATATTTATTTATTTCATTTTGGCAGTCCTGGCGCCTGGCTCTCTCATGAAATAATTTTATCTGTCAGCCTCACCCATCAAACTCAGGGGGCGGGGTTAACGCTGCCCATGCAGCTTCTCTAACATTTGATTGGTTGCCGTGCAAAGTAAGTCAAAACAGGTCGATCCTAGATAATCGATTGCTTGTGTAGACTTGGGGCAGCCAGTTATCCCAGAATGCAGATCAAATCACAGGCCTTTTTTCTGTCACCAGCTACACTTTTAACAGCGTTTAGGCCGCGAATGTCGCGCCGTATGTCTGGTCAGGTTGTCAACATAGAACATGTTTGCAAAAGTGCTCAGATGTTTTCAGAGATTTCACTAGCTCTGCTAACAGTTAGCATGCAGAGCGCACCGAGGGGGTACATTAACCGGTTTGTTTACATATTCCACTCTCCGTGTTCCACATGTTGCATTCGCAGATTCTCATTTTCACCGAACGATCGTCTCTTTCCGCCTGGTCTTGTGTCTCTGTGCTTCTGTAACATAAAGAACGAGCTGACATTTTTCTCACGAAACCAGCGATCAGCTCAGCAGACCCTCAGTTTACCTGCATGCATCCTCCTCCTCATCTGTCAGCTGTTTAACACCTGCTGCTAATTCAAGAAACACGCCTAGTTACCTGGTGATAGTCACAGTTTAACTGCACAAGATAAGTAAATATAGTGTTTTCCCCGAGCGCAGAGCTGCTGGAGCTCGTTTCCTTACAGAGCACTTTATAGGCGAGCCAGCTTTATCAGCGGCTGATGTCCAATCACCAGCACACAGCTTTCAAACCTCAGCTGAGTTTTAGCTCTCAGTGGTTAAACGCTGGACTTCATTCACTCAGGTTCTGTCTGTCGGGTCACGTTTACTTCGCTGTTTTATTTACAACTGAGCAAATCGGTTTGGCTGAGGTTAAAGTTACGTTTCATAACTGCATAGTTTCACAGACGTTTAATGGTTCACTGGCACATGTGTTAGACTGAACTATCATCTAAATATCATCTGTTTTTTAATAGTTATTCAACTGTATTCTAAGCACCAGCTGTCTGTTAGAATGTGATTTTTTTTCTCTCTCTGTTGGCAGAGGTATAAAAATGCGCAGGAAAATCTGACGTGCATGGCAAACTTCACCGACGATATTTAGGGAGGAATAAACACACATCAAACATAAATGAACCATTTGCCTGTCTCCATAATTGAGAGCATTTTCTCTTCTTATGTCAACACTCTCTCTCTCTCTCTCTCTTTTTTTTTTTTTTTTTTTTTTTTTTTTTTTTTGCTTTTTCGGTCATGTTATGTTTACCTGTCAAAGGCTTGTTACAAACTATGAAACACATTGTGCAGACTTCTGGATGTTAGAAGAAAACGAATACTGCTCATGAATGAGACTAAAGGCAGGAAGGTGTCCTTTAAAACTAAACATGTTAATAGGACCTCCCTGTTTATATCATAGTTTATGATATAGCACGTGTATTTCAGTAATAGCCTGCTGAGGCCACTATACGTGCTGGCCTCATATCAAATGTGAAGGCAGACTGAGTCTATGTTTGACGTTTGTTTATATCTAATCTTCCTTTTCAAACATTTAAACAGCAGCGAGTCTGCAGCTGAGGGAATACAAATTCAAATTGTCAGAACAGGTTTGCTCGTTTCTTGGATTCATTTGGTGATTTATTAAATGTATAACTGTGTGGTGGGGCGTGGTCTGCGGTGCCGTGCAGGGAGGGCGGACGCACCTGCACGGCATCCTTAATCACGCCCGCCTAGTTAAAAACACGGGGACTGAGGGGTTTGGGGGTGTTGTGGTGTGGTGAGATGTAAATAAAGATGACTCTGAACGTTGCTCCGTGGTCCCGCCGTGTCTTATTCACGCCACAAACTGTTATTCTAATCTGCTGCTGAGTCTCTTACACTTTTCTTTATGCTGTATATTTTCACGTCTCTGGAATAGTTGGCAGTTAGATAGTCAGCTGGGAAACTTTGTGTTAACTCATGGAGCTGAGGATATCGTGGATATGCTGACCTCGCTGCGTGGTGTACAGAGCGAGGTCAGCATGATTAATATTCACAATAAAAATATTAGCCGAACATCATGAAGTCTGTATGTGTTTCATAGTGTCGAACAACCTTTGTACAGTTAAAGCCAGCAGTTACTACATGACGGAAACACCAACGTTATCTCTTTTATGTGTTTATACACAGGTCACGCTGATTACTGAACAAAAACCCAAAGATCAGATGTTAAACAGATTTATTTGCTCTCTCTCCTCCTTAAACATGTTTTTAATGTTAGTTATAATTCAGAATTGGCGACTGAAACACGTAGGACACATAAGAACATCAGGAAATAAAACACCGATAAATATAACCTCAGTAAAAGAAGTCAGCGGGGGTTACTACAGCTGTGTACCGGGGCCTGCGCTTTGTCGGTGGGATTTTTTGCGAGGCGAGCGGGTCTATCCCACGCTTTGCCGTGAGACTGGGACATCTCCGAAATCATCGAAACACTTTTGCAAAGAGGCTGTATCTTGACAAACCGACCAGACACATGAAGATTAAACCACTACATTCTCGGCTAAAAAAATATTAAAACGGTATTTGGTAACACACAAACAGGGTTTTTCAAAGCTCAGTTCTGTTAGCTTCCACATGCTGGTTGTTGTGTGCTAGAAACAATGGCCACCAGGCCAAAGCAATGGTTTTGACTCGATCAGCGTTAACCCCGCCCCCTGAGTTTGATGGGTGAGGCTGACAGATAAAATTATTTCATGATGAGAGCCAGGCGTCAGGACTGCCAAAATGAAATAAATAAATATATCATTAAATAATTAATTAAATGTGTCAATAATTAATTAAAATGTGAAATACATAAATAATTAATTAAATATGTCAATAATTAATTAATTAAATGTGTCAATAATTAATTAAAATGTGAAATACATAAATAATTAATTAAATGTGTCAATAATTAATTAATTACATATATCATAACTATTTATTTAATTAATTAATTCCAATTTTAATTAATTATTGCCACATTTAATTAATTATTTAATGGTGTATTTAATTAATTCATTATGGCAGTCCTGGCGTTCCATAATAGTGAGGGTTCTGTGAGACAATGTTAATGAGCTACACTATATGGACAAAAGTACTGGGCCATCTACAGGAGTTGCTCAGCCCTATAAATTCATGCCACTGAGCTCTGGTGGAGAGTTTTTGAGCTGATGTTTATGCCAGGAGAAGATCTGGAACTATGCAGCTACTGAGTCAGCAGATTGTTGGTGACTTTACACACTGTGCACCACTGTAACTTTATATGGTCTTCCACTTTATAGCTGAAGTGGCTGTGGTTCCACAGTGCTTCCACCGCATAATATCACTTACAGTCGATCGTGGAATATTTAGAAGAGAAGGAATTTCACAAACTGTCTTGTTCCAGCAGTGGCATCCTATTACAGTACCAAGCTAGTGTAGTGGTCCCTGTTGCCAGACCTGAACACGATGTTCCTCTCCTTTAGCAGCTGCTTGACCTCCCGGGTCATCTGGGGCTTTTGGTTGGGATAAGCCCGGATACATTTGACTGCTGTAACAGTGTCTATGCAGTGTTTTATATAGCAGAGAACACTGTCTGTGAACAATTCCAAGTCCTGATGTTCAAAGATATCCCAGTTAGTCCTGTCAAAACAGTCCTGCAGCCGCTGAGAGGCACCCTCTGGCCATATGGTAATATTCTTTGTGATGGTAGGAGCAGTTTTCTTGAGGGGGGCATATACAGGGATTAGAAACAGTGACAAGTGGTCAGACTGACCCAGATGTGGCAAAGGTCTGGCCCTGTAGCCCATTTTGATGTTGGAATAAACTTTGTCCAGAATCTTGTCACCCCTAGTGGCACACTTGACATGCTGGTGGAATTTGGGGATTGCTGTTTTTAAGTCTGCGTGATTGAAGTCCCCTGCTACGATATGTACAGCGTCAGGGTAAATGCTCTGTTTACTATTGATGTTTGTGTGCAGGAGTGTGATTGCCGAGTTAGCATTAGCATCTGGTGGTATGTGAACTCCCTAGGTAGGTAGATGGGCCTGCATTTGACAGTCAGATATTCAATGTCCGGTGAACAGTGACGTTCTGTTATCGGTCTGGTACACCAGCTGTTGTTCACATACATACAGAGCCCCCCTCCTTTGTGCTTACTGTCCACTGTTCGGTAATGTCGCTGTGTGGTGTAGCCTGCTAGCTCAATAGCTTCTATTTCTTTTCCATATTGATCCTCTTGGCAGATGCACAAGTTATCACAACACATTATTTAAATATGGAAAGTATGTACAGTCGGTGGGCCCTCTTTGAGCTTCTGCAACAACAGCTCTGTAGTTTCCAAACATATGAAACCTTTTGGCAGCAATGTTCCCTCTAATTTTTCATGTGTCTGAGCGAACACACAAACTCCCTGAGCGATCTCTTGGACCACTGTGAGCAACAGCAGACGTGTGCACTGTGGTCACGCCAGCATCAAATCCATCCAAGTTACATGGTTTATTAAAATAATCAAATTACAGCATTTACATTTATGTTAGACTACTTTTAATTAACTGCTTGAGCCCATTTACAATGAAAATTAAAAAAAATCTTGTTCATGACCTGTGCAGTACGTTAACACTATTGGAAGTAAAAATAACTTGAACTCCAATTTTGAAAACACAACTTTCTTTTTTTTTTTTTATAAGGCTCTGACTTGTATTATGAGTCTGTGGTCTGGGAGAGAGTCCTGTAACTCTCTGTCTGCAAAATACAGTAAATAATTACCAATGTTGGGTAATTAATTATATAGTTACTTCTTCAAAAAAACAGTAACTGAGTTTTGCAAACAACAAAGTTTTTTGCAGCTGTTTACCTAAAAATGCAACCAAGGCGGGGTTTTTTTAAATAAACATTTCAAACTATTTACAGAACAATCAGCTGTTCTGCATCAAATTTGATGCCACACAAATTATTTGTGCCACTCCAAAAAATAATTAATGCCCACTATGAGATAAAGGAGAACAACAGCCTGACAGCAGGAGATGTATCACTCCTGTAACACCTGTAACATTCAGCAGTCGCATCATTGTTCTGACGCACGCAAGAAACTATTGACTACACTACACACTAACTACACAAGACAACACACTAACTTTAGACTCCAAACACGCTAAACGTCGCAAATCTCTCACATCTCAAAACACCGCCATCACTCCTAAAACTTCCCCCTTTCCTAAACAGCTAAATGCCATGTTGCCATATCACTTTTTGATTGGTCGACATGGTACATTTCTCAACCAATAGGAAAGAGTGGAGGTTTTGTTTTTGCTCACAGGCGGAGAATGCATTCGAGCGTTTTCCTTATAAAACGCCGTTTTTACTGTTTCTTCCTGCAGTAAATATAAACAACGATAGTATTCAGGAAGAAAACAAACATTGCATTTTTTTTATCATAACTCTGGTTTTACGTGGCCTGTCAACACAATTTAAAAACTGGTATAAAGTTCACACAATTGTTCCGTCTGTCGTGCTCATATCTCCAATGGTTGTCCACGTTGTCATTACCGTGGCTTCACTCCACATCAGCCACGCTGCTTTGCTAGCTAAAACACCGGTGTCGGCACATAAAGACGCTGTCATAGCCTGTCAACGACGTTGATTAGCTGCGTATATTCGAATGTAAATCGCATCATTGGCTGGACTATGGGATAAGGTGGCATCGTTCTAATCCCTTTTTTTTGTGTGTGCGCAACGCAGATTTTCTGTGTGCAGAGACCGTGCCAGCAGTGCGCAATTGCGCACCCACGCAGCTTCAAAGGAACATTGTCAGTATTTTAGCTTCAGACCAAAATATGGAGCAAATATGAATCTGACATACATATTAGAGCTTTTTTATTCAATGTATTCTCTGTTTCAAACTCCAATGTGCCTAGTTCTTCATTCCAACTCTAGCTAAAATGAAGATTTAGAGCTTCTTTAAAAAAAAAAAAAGAAAAAGAAAAAGTCTGATTTGGGGAATAATTTGGAAAATTGAAGGCCTGAAGCCTGTATGAAAGTTATAGGAGCCAAGCTTGTGAAGCTTTAATAAGTGAGTGTGTTGTGAAAAGTGCTGTGAAAGTGTGATCAGAGAAAATAAATGAGAAATGCTTTGAATTCAACAACTCCCATCTAGGTACCCTTCAGCAAGGCACTTAATCCCCATTAGTGTCAGTAGCAGCACTAGGAGACTGTGATTGTACTGGGAGGCTCCCAAGTGGGAACGCGTGTAACTGTGTGAAATGCTGAAACAGAAACCGCTTGCTCAGCAAAACTCTCGCCTGTATACACTTAGACAGGAAAAGATGGATGAGATACTTGTTGCAGCAGAGAAATTGCTGAGAGACTCCACAGGGATGTATTCTTATACATGACAGCTGGCTCATTATTGACTCGATGAACACGGATGATTTAAAATAATTAATGACACTAGCAGAGACTGTACCACATCTGCTGTGTAAAGACATTCATCACAGATAGCTCTCAGCCACATTACCCCTCCCTACAGCTCCATGCAAACTGGGCTTTTGGACGACGACAAGGAATGGGGAACAAGACACGGTGGTAAGTTAGAAAATTAAAATGTATGTACTAAAACATAACTCAATTAAGAGTGGGTGTTTTTCCGCAGGTCAGTAGTGAACTACATGCACAAACAATCGCAGGAAGAAAAAGAACCGCACTGGGCAAAGTCAGGAAGCCAGGAAGAGCCTGAGGGACGGTTTGGAGGAAGAAAGTGGCTTTTACAGCTAACCGTGCCCAGGTGTAGCTCATGAAGCTAATTACCCATCAATTAGCTTCTGCCACACAAAAGCAAGGCACAACTAAAACAGAGCAGAGACAGCTAGCGCCTGGATGATCGGCACACTTCAGCCTGAAAAAGCAGAAATGAAAGAAAGGTACCGTATAACACAGTGAAGGGGCACCATTATCTTTAACAGGTTTCAGAACAAAAGTTAAAGTCAAAACACATGTCCTCTGTTTTATTGCCAAGCTTCTTTTTTTTTCTTTCCTGCTCTCTATTTTCATTGTGTGTTTTAAAGTAGGAGCTTCACTTAGAGGCAAATGCTGTAAACGCCTCTCAGGGAAAAGAAAACAGCAACATGCTACTGTCAGCAGACTCGAGACATACTCGTTTTTCCTCCTGATTCAGTCGTTGCTGATTCTCTAGATGTGAAACTCCAAAACCGATTGTTCATATTGTTTATATCAATTTGGATGATGGCTGGAATTGATATAATTTATTTGCAGATTTTTTTACCCCCCTGTTATTTAATTCAAGTGTTGTCATTTAAAAATGTATTTAATAACTGTTTTAAGACTGTTTTCTACACGCTGTCTTCATTATATTCGACCATTTAGTCAGTGCAAAACTCATGTGACACGAGAGATAAATATGAGCACGTGACTCCGATAAAAGCCATTTAGCGACAGGCGGATATCAGTCAACAAGGCAAATATTGCCCGATACTTGTATTCAAGCTTGTTCATTCCTGGAACATCAATTAGTTTTGTCACAGCCGCCGACTGGGTAATGATGCCATTTTTCAAGCCCAGTGTATTTTCCCTCACATAACAACCTTTTCCTAAACATAACATAAGTCAGTTTAAGTGCCTAAACCAAACAAAGATCCTCAACGAATGCAAACCACAGTCTGCTGGTTGAATAACCAACTCATCCCACCTCCACCACCATCACGCCAACCTTCTAACACACACTGGTGATTCTGATTCTAAAATGGGAGCATTAACTTGGTATGCCCAGACACCACCCTCAGGAGGATATCTTGTATGAAACATTAAAACATGTGCGCTCTGACAAAACGGCATTATAGTACCGTACCACAAAAAACCCCAGACAATTTTAGATTGGGTATAAAAAGATGATCCTAGAGAGGCAGAGTTCCTCAGAGGTAAAGATGGGCAGAGATTCAACAATCTGCAAAAAACTGCATTTACAAACTGTGGAGCATTTTAATTGTTTCATCGTCTTTCTTCTTATTATCAAATTCAGTGGCTGTTACAGTCTACAGTACATAACATCTGGAAAAATGTCTGTGTGTAAAGGACAAGGCTGAAAACCAATATTGGACGCACATTAAAAACTGTCGTGGAAATCATTGTGTGGACTCTTCCACGCTTCCAGAAATCATTGTCCGTGAACATGCTTCACCGTGGCGTCTACCAATGCAGTTTAAAGTTCTGTCATGTAAAGAAGTCATGTGTGAGCATGATCCAGAAGCACTTCTGTCTTCTCTGGGCCAAAACTCATTTAAAATAGATTGAGGCAAAGTAGAACAACTCTGTTGTGGTCTCTGCATCTCTGACTGTATGGGGCTGCATTACTGCCTCTGAACGCACTCAAGCAGTTTTTATATGATATGAAAACTATATATAGAAGTTTATAGTATACAGGAGTAACATATGCTTCCAGTCTGATGAAGTCTTTGAGGGAATGCATTGGATATTTCAGCAAGACAATGCCAAACCACATCCATCGTCATCTGCAGCTGAAATTAGCTCGTATATATATGTAAACTGATTTTCTATAGTGAGATTTGCCTTTTTATTAATTTTTTGTTTGTTTTTTACAGACAGCATGACTTCAAAAAATCTCAAATTTTGCAGAAAAAGAAATAGGTCTGCATCTGCTGATCTGCTAGACTGTGGATGATACATTTAAAACTGTTTTTGAAATTAAGAAAATGTTGATGTTAGGTGCATTTAACTAGATATCAAGTATATCCCCACTCTCCTTATCACTATAATTTTATTTTCAAAAACAAATATAAGAACAACCTTTTGCTCATGATCACACAGAGCATTTATCTTTTAAGCGATCAGTCTGATATTGCTGCATAAAGGAGTCAGCCCATTTGTTTCTGCTGAAGATTTAAAAAAAAAAAAAACATAAGAAAGAAATCTCATAAATGTGTAGTTCATTTATTTTTAACAAACTCAGTCTTTTCCTCACACTTGTTCAAATATGTGGAAATAGTGGATTTGCTGCTGACTGTTTTTGGCTTCACATTAGCATAGGCATTAACAGCGGTGCCCACTGATTTCTTGTTAGGTTAGTTTGATAATTATAGATTAAAAATCTGATTAGATACAGCATATATAGCTTCAATTTGCTGCTTTTGTGACTTCCAGCATGCAAAATGCTAGCACTCCAGTCACATGTCTCACATTTTTCCATTTCAGTCTTTTATCCCACTAAAAAGCCTAAAATAAAAGGAGTTCCTTGTGTGTCACCTTGAACAAAATAAAAGCGCCCTGAGTGAGTGATGTTACATCAAATTTATTGCATTCAAAGTCACTGCAGTCTGAACAATAGTAATGACAATGCTTTTGCAGTAAGGTTGTTTCACTTGTGATTTAGAACAGATCATCATAGCGCTGAGACGTGCTTGGGAATCTGTGCCAAGGGCTCTTAATGGCTTTTTTAAAATCCCCTCCAGTTTATGAACTTCATGCCGTCTTGTGGAACTCTTGTGAATATAATTTAACACACATTGTACGTCTCACACTCTATCCTGCTATTATTCTCCATCTCCATCCTGCCTCGGCGGGCCCTGGGCAGAGAGCTAATGTGGGTCAAAGCACTGACTGCTGTGGAGAGCCCATCCTCATTACAGTTGCCACCACTGGGACCGCAAAAGCCTTTTATGTTCGTCTATGACCTGAAAGGTAAATACGCTCCAGCTGCAGTTTACATGTACTGCAGGCCTGCAGCACACATCATGCTTTAGAAGTAGAGAATTATGTGTGCTTAGGGCAAAAGCCTACTTTAATCACTAATACAGAGCATCTGCACTTTGCAGTAACTCACAGAGATCTGATTAGTTTAGGCAAAAATCTGAGACCAGTACTGGGACTACTACAGCTCGAGTATCCTATACTTGCTTGATTTTACTCAGACAGTTTTAAGTAGGTATACATATTTTGGAGCTGTGGAAAATTTTTCCCTTTGATTACGCATAACACTCCAGTTAAACTCACAACTGTTTGAAACAAAGAAAAAAAAAATCTGCAGAAGCAGGAGCAGAGATATCATCTTTTCTATTCCATGCATTCTACTTCCTGCTACCCTGAAGCGCAGATTAGGTCCATTCTAGAGAGGTCTGATAAGCTCACGTCTTTCTAACTATGCAGCTCCCCATCCACAGATCTTTTGTTTTGTTTTTTTCATTTTTCAAACGTGTGCTCTTCACCCCCCTGTGCGAGAACTGCAAACAGACTTTGATGTGTAAAATCGGTGCAGTTACCCTCTAAGGTAAATTCCGTCCCCGCAATGAACAACTAAGATCTGCTGCTCAGCATAAATGCTACATGCTGCACCTTTTTAATATTCCAATTACACGAATCATTATCAAAAATGTTTTGTTTTTTGAGGGGAACCTGGAGAGAACTATGGGGGAAAAAACACCTCAACAGACCCGTTCATAGAACAACAGTCCAAAAGCTGCAGTTTAAATGTTTTCCATCAGTACGTACTGGAGGCTTTTTTGGTTTTCCTCTGATTCTGATTTCGGTTGTGGACTGTTTGTTGTCTCTGTGTGATGCTGATATGCAATTCAGTCACAGTCTCATGATAGTATAATCAAATAATTAGGCACAATTTGGTGTAAAAAGCTGAATCTTTTGTAATCTTTTGTTTGTAGTCCATTTAGACTTTTTATCAATATATACTCACTGGTCACACATCTGCCTAGTATTGGGTTTGTCCCCCTTTTGCCTTTACTTCTGCACAAGTTCTTCATGACAGGGGGTCATCAAGGTGAGAGACTTTGGTCCATATTTACATGAAATCACACTCGTAGATTTGTCAGATGGAAACTTCCTGTTCCTCCACATCACAAAGGTGTAATATTGGTCTGAGATCTGGTTACTGAGTACAGTGAACTCTCTGTTATGTTCAAGAAACAAGTTTGAAATGATTTGAGCTTCATGGCGCCTTGTCCTCCTCAAAGCAGCCATCAGGGCACTGTGTCCATAAACGGATGGACGTGGTCAGCAAAAATACTCACGTAGGCTGTTGCATTTAAACGGTGCGTAGTTGGTACTAAGGGGTTCAAAGTGTGCCAAGAAAAATATCCCCCACACCATTACATCATCACCAGCAGCCTGAATGGTGCTTTCATGATGTTTACAGCATGTTCTGACTCTGAATGTTGATGCAGAGCTGAGACTCAGGACATGCAACGTTTTCCAATCCTCTACTGTCCGATTTTGGCGAGTTTCCTGTTCTTAGCTGACAGGAGTGGCACCCAGTGTGATCTGCTGCTGCTGTAGTCCATCGCTTCAAGTCTGGATGTTGTGTTTATTTAAAGATGCTGTTTGCTACACGTTGGTTGTAACAACTGTGTATTTGAGTAACTTTCTTGGGCATTAAAAGCTAAGCAGGTGTACCTGATGAACATACTGTGAGTATATTCTATTTTTGATTGCTCTTCTTTCTTTTTCTTTCTTCTGTGTTTGGGTGTTGTGCTACTATAAAGACTGTTTACACTTGATTTCCTAGATTCAAAACTACTAAAAAACTTAACAATCAAAGAAAAGTCTTAAACACACCCACTGAAAGGATAACGTCCTTGCAGCATCAATGGTTTGTGGCTTTTTAAGAATGACATATTTTTAAAGTATGATCTCTGTTCTTCAACCAGCATCTACTCTTTTTAAAAAAAATAAATTTCGACTAACTTCAATGTACAACTTCAATGTACGGCCACTGACAAAAACCAAAAGGCAAAAACTGAAATAATGATAACACTGTTATTTTCTTTGGTGCTGTGAAGCTGAGATAAACTCACAGTAAACAGATAAACGTGATGTACAGGTGATCATCGCCAGTCAGAAAACAGAAGAAGAAATAATCCAGTTAAAAATAGACTGCCTTTGTACTTGATATCAACTTCAGGCAAAGCTGGGCATTACCATAAAACACTTATTAATAATTATATTTATTAGAATATTGTTATGAAATTAGTTAGTATCAAAAGTAAGAAGAAGAGAAACCAATATACAATGAGGGGGAAAATAAATAAAATAAAAAGCAATGTATATGTATACATATATGTGAGTGAAACTATATACATGGTGTATGTGTTAGAAACATTGAAACAGAAACATTGTGGGTCTGTATACAAGGGCAGTTATATAATATAATAATTAAATAAGGGTGGAGGGGCCATGGTCATTTAGGGTGGAGATGGTAGTTCTACTGGGACCAAAATATTGCACATAGCATGGAAAGACTGAGATATTGCACATAGATGATCAACAGCAGTGTCAGAGTGGATGTGTTGGGGAAGTCTTTACACACTCTTAGTTTGCATTAAGAGTTCTGACAGCCCACGGGAAGAAGCTGTTCTTTAGTCTGTTGGTTTTGCACCTGATGGATCTGAACCTTTTTCCAGAGGGCAGGATGTTGAAGAGATGGTGGTTAGGATGGAGGTGGTCCTTTATAATTGCCCTGGCCCTGGAGAGACATCTTGAGCTGGCAATTAAGTCCAGGGAGGGGAGTGGACAGCCGATCACCTTCTCTGCAGTTCTGATGACCCTCTGTAGTCTCTTCTTGTCAGCTGTTGTGCAACCAGCGTACCACACAGGGATGGCGTGCACCAGCACACTCTCGATAGTGGCACGGTTCAGTCTGCAGCCTGTTCCATCTCAGAACCCTCAAGAAATGGAGGCGCTGCTGGGCTTTATAAGAATACATCCTTATATTAGTGGTTCAGGTTGGGAGTGTTGTTGCAATGGTGCGAGAGATATTTTAGGCCCCTCGGTACATATTTTTAAATGCTACAGCCTACCTGACTATTGATGCTGACCATGTTATTTTTTTATAACCACAGTGTACCCATCTTGTTTGCGACATAATTCAGAATAATGTGCCACGTCACAAAGCTCAAATCATCTCAAACTGGTTTCTTGAACGTGACAGTGAGTTCACTGTACTCGAATAGCCCCTACAGTTTCAATCCAATATAGCACCTTTGGAATGTGGTGAAACAGGAGATTTCATCATGGATGTCCAGCCAATAAATCTGCAACAACTGTGTGACGCTATCATGTGAATATTGACCAAAATCTTCGAGGAAGGTTTCCAGCACCTTGTTGAATTTCTGCCATGAAGAATTAAGGTTGTTCTACCTGCAAAGCAGGTACTAATATACTAACCACTGAGTTTAAAAGACAGATGTAGCCACGGTGATGCCATGTGATCAATAGACCTCTCTGCATTGAATCATATCTATTATTAACCTCTGTCTCTCTTCCACAGCATGTCTTTTATCCTGTTTTCCTTCTCTCACCCCAACCGGTCGCAGAAGATGGCTCCGCCCCTCCCTGAGCCTGGTTCTGCCGGAGGTTTCTTCCTGTTAAAAGGGAGTTTTTCCTTCCCACTGTCGCCAAAGTGCTTGCTCATAGGGGGTCATATGATTGTTGGGTTTTTCTTTGTATCTATGAAGCGCCTTGAGGCGACTTTTGTTGTGATTTGGTGCTATATAAATAAATTGAATGTGTTGTTTTGTTTTATTGATTGCGATTTTGAATACTCAGTTATGTCATATTTGTCTTTGCTGTTTTTTGTTTTGTTTTTGGTTTTAAGTTAGAGGTTACCATATTAGTGCTAAGCACCAAAGATCAGAGCTCATTTGGTCGTATTTTCTGAATTTAATTAGACAATGGTTTCTACGTCATTAGTGAGCTCAGGTCAACACACTCCAAATTCCTTGTTAGGATTGTTTTCCATAAACAGACCAAGCCAATTAACAGTTAATAGGATGTAGGCACTGATGCACACATACATTTGGACAATGTTATAGACAAGATGACAGCATCTCATTCAAGTCAGCTGTTTCAAAGATTTTGTTTGGCACGACATGTAAATGTAGCCACAAAAACAACACAGCAAGACATACTGTCAGGGTTATACAATGATCATTATCATGATAACACCAGGTTGACAATTCGTATGAAATAAAACACGGAGAACTGTGTCTGACTTTAACCTCCTAAGACCCGAACTCTTTCATGGCATGCATTTTTAATTTTTCTTTGCTATTTGGGTCGATTGAGACCCGATGAATGTAAAAGCAAAGAATTACCAATTTTTTTTCTTTACCTAATTTTTACCTCTGAGAAAAATGAGATCCACATATGAGGACATTCGTTTCAAATTTTGATCGAACAGTAGCAGTATAATGTCCTCGTAAGTGGATATCAGGCCCTTGTAGAGAAAAATTAAGTATTTTGGTTTAGACCTCCCAAAATGTGATGTCCACATATGTGGACGCCAGGTCCTAGGAGGTTAAAGCAAAATCAGTAAAATGATAATTAGCTTCTCATTCATCCACCACAAGCAACTATCCGTGCAGAATTTGTTGCTATGTAACAATCCGGTCAGACATTACTCCTACAACCCCCCCCCCAAAATTTTTTTTTCTCATTTAGATGCAAAAAAATGTGCGGGTGCATTTTCTGAATTGACTGATGCTGTAATTTGTCTTGAGAGAAAAGACTGAGCTTGTAAGATACGATCAAATGCTCTATTGCAGATAAGAGGATGTGATTGTGTTCTGGGATCAGCATTGAAGTTTGAACGTCAAGCGTTTATGGCTGACTGAAGATAATTATGAAGATCAGTGGAATTTACTGAAAGCTACAAAACAGCTACTAGACGAATCTTGTGCTTTTTGCTAACCTCTGCTTGACAGAAGATCAGTGGAAGATAAATTCTTGGACATTTCATTAGTTTAGCAGCAGAAATGTCAAAAGCAAGAAAGCTTAAAATTTTGCATCTGTGTGTACACAATCGCAGCTCCGCCTTTGCCTCATTCCCTACCCATTTCCTAAGCTTCCTGTAATATGAATATCAACAGCTATTATGGTCACAGAAAATCCATATGCAATGCGGAATAATAATGAAGAGAACGTGGTTTCACAGAATGCAAATAATCTCTTAAAACTGCTGCTCAGCGCCTGTAATGAGATGCCATTTTAATAAGCCTGCGTGTTGAACAACAAAGCCATTTGGTAAACACCATTGTTCATTTGCCTGTTGACACCAGGGCAGCACATGAACTGACACGGACACTGCTGAGCTGCTGTGTGTTTGTGGGTTGGAGTGTGTGGGTGTGTCGGGAAAACAGGCATCAGGAAAGCTTTTGATGAAGGGAGAACATTTTAGTGTTTTCACATCGCATGTTTTTCAATGATTCTTTTAAATGAAGTTTTCTAATATATTCAACTGATAAATGTTACGCAAGTAATTTTTTTTAAACTTTGAGTTTTTATTTACAGAGGAGTCTGTATACACCGTGGTCACCATACTAAAACTACACAGACTCATTTATGGTAGGAATTACTTTGAAAATTAGACTACGGGGACACCTGGCGTCTTTGTTTTATGTTTGTCTTTCCAAATGAAAAAGCACAAAAATTGGATGTATGTTTTATTGGTGACTTAAGAAAAAATTACTCTTAAATTGCCATTTAGGGCGCTAGCAAAAATGAATTGCTATCAGCTAGTACTGAAGTGTACATGCTGGCTGAAAAAATACATACTGTACATGTCAATCTTTTTTTATCCAATAATTTTGATCTTCTGCAGATTTGTTTTTTGAGCCGTGTTTGTATTTTTCAGAACAAGTAACAGAACAAGCTTTATTTTGGAAGCTTAGTTTATACACTGAAAGAAAGTTATTTCACAAAAAATACAAACTAGAGGGTAAAAGTAATTATTTGCTTCATAATAACAGTTGTGTATTCTTTTTGCTGGATAACAGCCGGCAGTCATTTGCTGTACTTTTCAACAAGTCTCACACGTGTCTCCTGAGAAACTGCAACCTATTCTTGTTTGGCAAAACTCTCAAGTTCTTTCAGAGTTGATGGTCTTGTATCATGGAACTTGGACTTCAATCACAGGTTTTCAGTGGGATTTGTGCAGCCCAGTTCATAACGTTCACCTTGGTTTTCTGGAGGTAGTTATTTACTTGAAGTGACAGTTTTGGGTCATATTGGAAGACAAAGTGGCAACTTAGAGGGTTTTTTTCAAAATCTTTGCACGTCTTTTTTTCTTCATGATTCCCTCCACCTGTACGAGATTCTCGGTTCCAGATGGGCTGAAGCATTCCCACTGCATAATAATCCCACCACCATGTCTCATTGTGGGGATGGTATTCTTTTTTTCTTTCTCCAAATATAAACAGCACCTCCACCACCAAAGAGCTTCAATTTAATCTCATCTGACCAACAGGCACACTTCCAGTACCCATGATCTTTCTCCAGGTTGTTCTTAGCATACGTCAGTCTGGTTTGAAGGTGTCTCTTCTGCAGAAGTGGAGTTTTTCTTGGTCTGCAATTTTGCGGCCCATTTCTGTGTGAGGTTATAGTGACTGTCTTCTAGGCAAAGTCATTCACTCGTGTCTCGGCAGATGTCTTCAGACACATCTCTCACTAGTTTTCTTTTCCGGTGTCTTTGAACTCTCTCACTTCCTATCTCTGCCAGACTTGTTCTGTGCTGTGTTGCTCTCTATGAATTTCTTGATGATGATCCAATCTTGGCACTTGGAAACACTGTGATAACTTTGTATATTCATTTCTTGCTCTGTGAACATCAACAATTCTTTTATCAAGTCTAAATGAATATCTTTTGTTTGAAGTTTGATGCTTTCTCATGTGACAGCTCAAACTTACTGTATGCAAATTGGAAGATAACGCTCAGCTGTAACTTGGTTTTACAAGCTTTGAGTATTACAAAGTTAAAGCATTGTACTGCACTAATTTGTGCTATAGCTCAATACAAAGGTCAGTTTTTCACAGGCCCAATTTGTCACGGCTGCCGAGGCGAGCCGTGTGGATATAGAAGGAGGACCCAAGATGCAGGCAGTGGATGAGAAATCGGTGGTTTTATTTACAGAGGTGTAGTGGCAAACAAACAGTGGGGCATAACAAACAACTAAAGACACCTAAACTGGGAGAACTAAAATAACAGACCTGGGAGCATATGACAACGGATGATGAATAGCAGAGAGACGCAGACTAGGAACAGGACACCGTGGAACACAGGGTAACAGACTGACACAGAGTTACACAGACTGACACGGAGGAACACAGACGAACCGGCAACAGGCAGGAGAACACACAGGGCTTAAATACACACACCAGTAATCAGGGGTTGAGAGACAGGAGGGCAACACAGCTGGGAGGAATCTGGGCTGACGGGACAGGGGAAACGTAAATTGATCACACTCACATATGACGCGGACCTTCACAATAAAACAGGAAACTCAGATACATGGAACCAGACAAGACATTGAACTAAACAGACAGATTCACAAACAGATGGGGAGACACCATAGACAGACAGATACAGACGCAGACTCAGAGGCAGATTGAAAATAACACAGAACTTAAACAATCATCATCTAGAAAATGATAACAAACTAAAAGCGCTGGGTCACCGACCCAGGACCATGACACAATTATATTTACCCTGTTAATTCTTCCTAAAATCATTCTGTTACAAATAGAGATCATTTATTCTTCTTAAAGAAAACTAGTTTACAAATGCTATGTTGTAAATCCTTTGCTTTGTTGAAAAAACTCCCCCACTTGCCCTTGTTAAGGCCAAAATACTAGCTGGAGGTAGGCGTAGTGAGTGGTGCAGTGAGCGTATGCTGCTGTGTCTTTCTGCCGCTGCTCTCTGTATGTTTGTTTATTTGGTTTTGTTTTATTTTCACTGTAAAGTATTTAACGTACCATTTAGCCCTTGAGCACTATTTTTGATTTGACTCTGGAAAACCTGGGCTGTATCGTTTATCGTGCTAATCAACTCCTCTGAGCACCTAACTCACCAGCCTAACACGAGCCCTCACTGCTGTTTGGTTGGTTAACGCACCTCAAGTATCTGGCTTCTCAAGCTGTGGGTGGTATACATAGTGCCAAGCAGGTAATTACAACTACTTTTCTGGCAGCGGCTTGTTAATCGTAGCCCTGTGGCTTGTTGGCTAATGTGGTTTAACCTGGCTGTGTGAACAAATGGAGAAACTATGACTCCTTTTTTAACTGTATGCTTGCCGAGTGTTGCTTGGCTTTATTGTTGGACTGTGCTGTTTTTATAGCCATATCAAAAGCTTGGACCTTTATGCGAATAGCTACATGCTTCACTATTCAAAATCTGAACTTCTACGTCTAAATACGAGGACTCGGCTGCCTCCCTAAACTTATGTGTGCTGTGCCCCCTTGGGGATCGTTTGAAGCCCACGCTATGCATGCATTTACTCGTTTTTTGGGAAAGCTTTTTCTGCAAGTCCCATCCATCTGGACAGTCTCTAATTTTTCTCAACTAGACTGGATTCTCCGCCCCTTAAATGGTGTTCAGTGAAAGTTCTGTGGTGAATAAGACTTTCACCTTCCATGACCTCTTTGTCTCCTATGGTTTCGCCTTTTGTTATGACAGAAATTTGGCTACCAGCCGGTGATTTAGCTCCTTTTGTTAAACTGACTCCTGAAAACTGTAATTTCCTCAACACACGAGGTTACCACCTCCCCGACAACAGGTTGTGGAGGTGACCTGGCAACCTCATAGCAACCTCATGTTGCCAGGCCACCTCCACAACAGTTTTCAGAGATCACTTTGAATGCAGAGTGATGCTCAGAAAGGACTACAGTACTTCTGTACTAGAGCTGTTTGTGACGGATCTGTCCTCTCCTGTACTCGGCGCTTTAGTGTATAGACGTGTTCTTATCAAAGATTTCATCCAGGAATTTTCAGACTTTTCGTTTGTGACAACGAAGCTTCTAATTCTTGGTAACTTCAATATTTACACCTCCAAACCTTAGTTTGCTGAATTTTTACAACTTTGGAGTCATTTAATTTAACCCAGTCTGTCAATGGCCCTACATACAAGCAAGGACACACAGACCTCATCTTGTTTGATGCGTGTCCATCTGATCATAAACTCATTTTCTTCAATATTCCCATTCCTCACTCACCTAAACAAACCCTCATCCCCTTTTTAATACACCCTAAACGTCTCAACCTTCCCCATTTATCTGCTGCTTTTGCTACATCTCCTTTATTAATGGAAGTTCTAATCATCGCAATATTCCTGATGAGCTACTTGCATGCTGTAGTTCACCTCGCACCAACATTATGGACTCAATCGTTCATTTCAAATGCAGACGGTATAAACTAAAACTTGGTTAAATAATGCCACTCATGCAGTAAGACAGGAAAGTAGAATGTGTTTAGAGACTATTTGAATAACTATTAGCGCACCATCAAGGCAGAAAGAGCTAAATATCTCACTAAGAATTCTGGTAATCCTAAAGTCCTATTTAACACAATTAATTCTGTCCTGCGTCCCGCCACTACAGCCATTGCTGAGACTGCCTCACACACACGAGGTTCATTACTAAAATAATTTATAATATCAGAGCAAATATTCTGCTCTAATCTCAAGACCCCTGTGAGCCACAAACATGCTCTTCTTTTCTCACTTATTTCAAACCAGTCTCTTTAGCTAATCTTACTGATATAATCATGCACATGAAACCAACTACTTCCTCTCTGGACGTGTTCCCTACGCCATTTTTCAGAGATGTGGTGAAGACAGTTGACCCCAACACCCTCGCTATTGTTATAGCAGTGTCTCCAAAGGGACTGTTCCTCATTCTCTTAAACTATTGTCTAGCCGCTTCTAAAAAAACTGGTTTGGATTTATCATTTCTAAGCTGCCATTTCTGTCTAAGGTTCTGGAGAAACTCGTCTTCCTTCCTTTCCTCTTCTCTTTCAAGGATGCCAATATTCACATTTTGGACAGAGAAGACAGATGGTGGTTTGACAGGGGAGTGAAAGAAGCCATCTATGCTCGATGTGAACAACCATCTTTGAACAGAGGGGGTGGCCAAAAATCACCTACACCTGTCACCTACAATCCAGTTTTGAGATCCCTTACAAGGGACCTCAACAACATCTCTCTCTGAAGCCAGGTGATGATGGTACATTGCAGAAAGTTTCAGATTGTCTTAGTGACATAAACTGCTGGATTATAATTTTTGCCAACCGCAAGTCTGTCTTATAATAAATAACTTGTGCCCACAATCAACTAATGTACCTCTCCACATTTAAAACCTTCATTTCATTTTCAGTTCTACTCTCAAGCTGGACAAAAGACTAAACTCAGTTGTTTCATGGCAGTTTTTTCCAACTCAAGACAAACATTTTTAAACTTAAACTTATCTTATCATCTAAGGACCTGGAAAGAGTTATCCATGTTTTTATTTTGTCATGTCTTGATTACTGTAACTCTCTCTATTTAGGCAACTGTCAGTCAAGTCTGTTCTGCCTGCAACGTGTTCAAAATGCAGCTGCAAAGATTTTGACAGGGATCAAAAAGAGAGACAGTATTACTCCAATACTTGCATCTTTACATGGCTGCAAGGTAAGTACAGCGTCGATTTCAAGGTTCTATTATTTGTTTTTAAAGCTCTATCTATCTATGATTTGACTACAAAAAGGAGAAACAGGATTATTGGTCTATGGAGCATATCATGCAATGCTGAAAACCAACAGTAACATATATATTAAAACATATATATATTTAAAATCTAGCAGAAAGAAAGCAGCCTAACCAGTTTGTTTAACAATAATCTAATCCCATCTCCAAGGAAAAATAAGCAAATTTGCAACACCTGTTATCACATTTGTAATTTTTTAATGCATGAGATTCCCTTAAAAAACTCTCTCTGCCCACTTGAATCACTGAGGACACACTAAACACAATCTCTCAACAGGAAAAACCCACTGTTGCTCTATCTCTGGCTGATTGGCAGAGTAGTTGTTTAACAACACAGCAGGCATGTCAGGCGCTTTGAATCAGAAACTCAGGTAAATAAAGAGTTATGCAAAAGCCACTTTATTTAAAGGCAACTGTCAAGACCGAGAAGATTTTTGCATATGTTTTAATCAGAGTTGCTCTGAGTATGATTGAGGCACTAAAATTGAATCTCCCGGCCAGAATTAAAGTTGATGCAGGAATCCAGACTCAAAGGAAAATGTTAATAGAGTTCAGAGAGTGCGAGCAGTGGAATTATCAGCAAGTAAACAGCATTTCTTCCAGAAGAAAGCAAATCTTCTTGCTTCCAGCTGGGAATTTCACCAACTGCATCTCTGCCTGGTTCGATGTGTTTACTTATTCATCAAGGTGGAGGCGGCCAGCAAGTTTCTTAGACTCCAACAGTTACCATCTTCCTGCTGTTGTACATGAGGGGTAGATGTGATTAAAAATGAATGGGAACATGTGCAATTGCAAGACCTGCAAGGAGTATTCATGCGCTCATGCTGCATGTTTGGTTGCAGCACACAGAGATGATGTGGCTCTCTGATGTGGTGAATATGGTAGTAACAAGATACACATAAGCTAATCACCTTTTTTTGAATATGCATTGTTTTTAAGATGTTTTTAAGCAAAACTATAAAGCTAGCAGTTATACATATGTCTTTATGGTTTATTGTCATAATCAAATGCTAACTGTACAACAAAAAAAAAAACACCCTGAAAGAGCCAGAAGAAAAAAATAAATAAGAATCAGGAAAATGTTACGACTTTTACTTTAAGTGTTTCAGCTTATATCTGTCCCTTGAGTTCAGTCACTAATTACGGCAGACCAAAACACAGTCAGCGCTCTGCTTCTCCCTCTCTTTCTTTCACTTGTTCTCCTCACAGTGGCAGCAGTGTGTATGACTTGCTGTGGGGTTAATTTTAGGCTACTAAGAGGCTGAAGCAAGGAGAGCAGGCCTATGCCAAACAGCTGTTCTGTTCTGACACAGAGTGCGTGTTACTGTGGAAAAGCAACTTTACATTCACAGAGTGTTGCTAGCAGCCTTTTTGTTGTTGTTTTTTTCCACAATAGATTATACATTTTGATAGTTTAATACTCGAACTGCCACGGGAGTGATTGTGACACCTTTGAATTTTAAAAATCATTTATCACTGTTAAAATTCATGACTTTTCCTAAAATGCGTTTATTCGTCATATAGTGAATTTAGTTTGAGTGAAACAAAAAGGCAAACAAACGAATAACAATAACGGTCACCTTATACCTGGAACTGCCAAGGACATAATTCTCACCCACATAGAAATGCTACTACAAAGTTGTTTATAGCCTATGCATCAATATGCCGGTCTTTTTATTTGACATCACATCCTCTGGCGTACACCACCGTATTTGTGGCACTTCGGTCGGTCGTGCATCTCTTGATATTTGTAACTTGCCACCACTGCCACAGCTGGGTGAAAGACACGAATGTACAGTCATATTTTACCGCCTTTTAAAAATAATATTCCAGTACAGAAACTCAGATATACAACTGGATATGTTGCAACAGTTTGAAAACTTTTGACTTTTTCTCTTGCTATATCAGCGCCTATGTGGTGGTATTGTCTTTGTGGCGACACCTGTCACTCAGGACAATACCGCAACAGCTTTGTGCATTTTAACAGCTTGCATAAATAGAAGTGACGGTGAGATGATGTTGCAGCGCCGCACAAAGCGACCGATGTGGAGGGGGTGCGTGGCAAGCATAAAACCAGCATTACGTATGTTTGTACCCTGCTTCTTCCTTACTTGTCACGTTCAGCGTCTATGTATGTCATCCATATGTAAATTATGATCACCAAAATTTGCCTTTGTGACAAAACTTTGTTTGCATCAACATCAAATGCGGAATAAACACCTTGAAAAAGCGCTGCAGCCTAATTAACATAAAGCAGCAGTTGTGGCATTCCATGTATTGTTTACAGCGAAAGCTAGCTAGTTATGATTGACATAACTGCACAGGTGAAGAGCTGTAAGCTGAGGCTGCATGCCTACACAATACATGGAAGTCATAGAAGTCCACCAGACAGCTGAAATATTACAGGGACAAAGTCACAGCATCATCAGCTTGGAATGAAACATCACTGAAGTGTTGTAAAAAATGGCAACAAGGTCTCTGCCTAATCCTAATGCTCAGATTATTGTTGAGGATTAAATTCTAACACTGACACAAACAAGGCAGACCAGTTTAGATTGGTCGAGTTTTGCCGTCTAACTGATTTTATTCTGGACATGAAACCAAGTTCTTCATGCAAGTACTTGAATTCATTTAATGCATTCAAAAATGATCAGTTTATGATTTAAACTAAAGGACACGCACAGGACCTGCAGTAAAGAGTGGGAAGAAAAGTGTTAATTGAAGTTTAGCTTCTTTTTTGACAGCTGTGATTTTTTTTGTTTAACCAAGCGAAGAGAAGGAAACATAGCGGGGAGGCGGTGATGCAAGTTTTAGTTCTGAGAGGTGGTATCAGTAAAAAACAACTATCAAAACAAGATATGACAACCCAAACTTTCATCTCTAGAAACCTGACTTGTATAATTAAGTGGGGGATGACATCAAGTGGGTGGCTAACTGCAGCAACATTTTTTATGCATGACATGCTCCACAAAAAGAGCGGTAAAAAGCTCAAGTCACATGTGATGCAGTGTAATGTGTCTGTTA
This sequence comes from Copadichromis virginalis, assembly GCF_057382275.1. NCBI lineage: Eukaryota > Metazoa > Chordata > Actinopteri > Cichliformes > Cichlidae > Copadichromis > Copadichromis virginalis. Next base: position 23,491,351 of record NC_140624.1, read on the forward strand.
ATGATAGAGAGGGTGAACCACATTGACAGTTTTTAGAATTTGTCTGCAAGTTTTATGGTTACACTAATAATCTGTAACATGTTCTCACTTTTGTTCTGAATGTCTAAAATGTCAGCTGGGTTTTGGAGGGAATACTTTTATACACAGACAAGAATTTGGAAACAATCAGCATATTAGACCTGTTTTTAGGTTTTGGGGCTTTTGTCTCAACTCACAATTCAAGTAGGATGACAGAACAGCAAAAGTTTACATATTTCTGGTCCGAATGTTATCTTCAGACCTCAAACATTTTACTTCAAATGTCATGACTTGATACTTGTATACTTGTTTTCTTAGTATGATGCTTCCATGGACTGCACGATACAGATAACATCTGATTAGTGCTAACACATAAAATACTAGAAACTAGAAATTCATGGACCAAAAAACAAACTCAGTCCTAGCCTAGCCTAGAATTAAACCCACATTATATTCTATATTTGATAATTACATTTGAATGTTCCAGCATGCAGTGGGACAAACTGGCAGGTGTTACAACAAATGGGTGTTGCAAATGTGAAAAAGAAAAAATGTCATCCTATTGAAGTGGATGAAAGATAGATTTACTCAAATGAACCCAGCAATGAATGGATATTTTTGCATTGTATAATACACTAGGACGTGTTATGCAAGTTGTTCATGAGGGTGAGGAGAGCACTGAATATGTAAAGGCCGTTTATTGCACTTTTGGAGGCAAATGAGACTGAACATGGTGACGTAGGCTAACACACGGGTGTCAGGTGGCTCAGCCTGGGCTAAAAAGAGTATGGGACATGAGAGCAGAAATTCACGAGCTTTGTGAAAACAAAGGCAAGGATAATGTGGGACTCCCAGATGCAGAATGGAAGGCAGCTCTTACATTTGCTGTTCACATGACGGTCCATCGCATTTCCTATTCCTATTTCCTAATCTGCAGATAAAGTAACTGAACTATGAGCAAAATAGCAAGTCTTCAAAATTTTACAAAAACATGCAATTTATTTTCATAATTGGTTTTGGAAATGTTGATTTGGTAGTGAAAAAATGTTGCAGTTTGTACTGTGCCATTTTCGTTGCCTAATTGTAACATCTATTCTTACCAGTAGCAGTTTATGAAGAGATAAAATGAATACCGAGCAAAACTGAATTTAGCTTATTGGTGCGGCCCTCCACAACAGTCCCAGTTTCACATGCGAGAGAAAATTAATTGCCCGCCCCTGCTGTACAGACATATCAGTAATCCTGCAATTTAATTGCACGTTGTGTGAGACAAGTCTAACAAAAGCTTGGCCGTAGCCAGTTTCAGGCTGTATGATATCTATTTTGGTCAGATCCAGCAGTGCAATAACAGTACGGTGAACGGCAGCCCAAGAATCAAAGAATAAAATTCAAGGAGAGCCTCTCAGGTCATCTATCTACGTTGCTCTTTGATCCTAAACTTCTAACACTTGCAGAGTTTTCAGAAGCGCCTCTTTTGTCTCCAAAGCTCTAAATCTTGCTGTTGGTGGATGCGTCTCACAGTGAAAAATGGGGCCAGTCTTTTGAACACCACCATCACCACATTTCTCTCCCAGAGTCACACAGTCTAAAGCGCTCTGACAAGTCAAGCGTACAATCTACAAAGCCCCAGCACCAGAGGTTCGGTTGGTGTCGGTAGCTTCTAAATGTAGAATTGATGAAATTAACATCAAGTTAAAACATTAATATGTAAGAGAAGATTTGTAGGTACAGAAAGCAGAGGATGTTAGTGTTTATTTCATCTGCCAAAGGCTAAATTATTTTTAATACTGCTAATTTTTCATATAAATCATTTTCTGCCTCTTCAACTTGTTTTGCTTGATGCTAACAAACTGCCTGTAAGCGTATAGGAAAAAACACTGATACAAGCAAAGTTATGACAGAAGGAGAAGAGTTTCAAAGTGAATCAATCTCCCAGGAAACATTACGCCTGTTTCAACGCTGATGTAGACTTCAAAAACACTTTGTAATATATTCCGCTTTCATCATCTGTCAGTCAGCAGAACTGTGGAAAATACTGTATATTTTAAATGTAGCTTATGCAGATGAGAGCTTTCAGCTCTGAGCAAAGGGGGAAATAAAGCCTGTCTGACTACAAGGTTAAAGCATAAATACGTCTATTATTGTTTAAAAGATGTTTTTAAAGTAGTTTGGTTCATTATTATTATTAAAGAACAGGCTTGCTCGTCTCAGCGTTCTCTGCATTCAGTGTGTCGGTCTTTTCGTTGGAGCCAGGATGCAAAAAGCTCGACTGATTATTATGTAGTGTCAGGATCAATGATGGGGCGTGGTTACTAACCCAGTGAGCTTTTTTCTCCCCAAGGTTTTTGGGATGTCAAAGCTGAGCTGAATGTCGGAAAATGACAAAATTCTGTAGAAATGTTAGGAGGTGGTTGGTTTTGTGGTGGTAGCGGGGGAGTGAGTAGCGCTGGGTCAGTTTGAGAAACACGGTAGCCTTGGAAACATTAATAGCCTTTGATGACTTTGATAAAAATTTTCTTCCTCCATTAATTTATCACAGGAAAGTCAGTCAGTGTGATGCTTTCAGCAGCGCCGGCTATAGACGTACACCGGGAACTGACAAGGACAACAGGTCAGATGCCTTGCTCAAAGGTATTTAAGAGCAAAACATACAAAAGGATTAACCTTAAAAACTGAGTAAGAGAGAGAGAGACACTTTGAAAGAGATGTTTTCATTTGGTCAGGTTTCCTCATGCTTGGTTCACATAAAGGTCTCAGCTCTATCTGTGCTCTAGGTGTTTATCTGAGTCCAGCAGTATTTAGTGGCAGATATAATGACTCACAGTGAGAAATTACTGCCATGGTAGTACAGGTCTTTACAGCAAAAAACTGATAAAAAGAAATCTGATATTCACTGGGAACTATGGGACGCTTCTTCAAAGATCTCCTCCACCCCAAACTGCTCTTAAATGACGGCTTACTTGGGGTACACTTATGGCATGTCAGCTTTATCAGGCAGAGTTGCAACTAATTTTTAATATATTTTCAGAACTTTTTGACGGCTGTAGTAGTTTGTTTGATTTGTGCAGTAGTATCTAATTTCACCATACCACACCTTTATTCCACAGAGATCTAAATGTTTTGGTTTTGTTATTGTTCTTTAATGGTAGTTCAGTCACCTTCTGATAGTATCAGTTTAACATTGTAATAATGTAACATCCTTCCAACAACTGCATTTCCCACCAATCTTCCACAGGGCAGCAGCCTAAGCAGAGAACCCCAGACCTCCTTCCACCCAGCCTTCTCCATCTTATCCAAGCGAACGCCGAGGTGTTCCCAGGCCATCTGAGAGATATAATCTCTCCAGTATGTCCCGGGGCCTCACCCAGAATCCAGCCAGGAGGCATGCAAGTCAGATGCTTGTGAATCACCGCCTTACCATGGTGGAGGACAGGCTTGTGAGGGTGCACAGGACCAAGGCAAATTGGTTCTGGATGAAGGGCCAGATGAAGAGAGTATCAGGCAACCTGTGAGAGGCAAACCATGGAACCAGTTTACCTTGCTTAGGATAAGGTTACTGGGGCCCCACCCTGGAGCCAGGCCTGGGGAGGGTGCCCAAGGGTTGCCTCTGGTGGCCTTAGCCCATAGGTCCTGGCTGGGCACAGCGTGAAGAAGAGGTATGGGTGTAACATCCTGTAAGCCCACTATCTGCAACACACGCAGTTGAGTGTAGCGTGCACTGGGTGGCATTCAAGGATGCTACATGCCCCATCCAATCCTTTTTGAGAGCTGCCATCAATTTAAAATAAGCTAAATGCTTTTTTCAAAAGTGGTACATTTTCTCACAATAAACATTTAATGTTTTCTGTGTTCTCCAGTGACTAAATTATGGATTTATAAGACTGGCAAATTATTGCATTGCAAATGTTCCAGATTGGAGATACAAAATTAACCAGTTCATTTAATCCAAGAAAAGCAGTGGGGATGAAAAAAAAAGGTAAAGGGAAGAAAGAGGACAAGAGGAAGTGGGACAGAAAATCTGACAAACAATAAAGAAAGAATTTCATATGTGATGAAATTTTAGTGTATTTCACACATGCTCAGCAGCCCTCATTACTCAACAGAGGTGGATGTGAGAGTGCATAAGAGTTCAAACACTCTTAAAGCCTGCCAGCTCCTTGTTAGAAAGTCTGTGTGGTGTTACATAACGTCCACGTGACACTTCTGCAGGTAACTGTCGCACTCTAACACCACCAGCATGATCATCTAAGAGAAATGGCATATTTCTAGTAGTTAGAATTACTCATGTCGACAATTCATGTCGTGCAACGCTGAAAAATTCACAGCATCATTCTCTCAGCATTTCCTTCTGTTAAAAGCTTTTGTGAGCTTATCGCAGGTCAATTCTTAATCAAGTACACAGTAAATCCAGCATGTCCAAATTAACACTGTCGGATTTGATTTCAACACTATTAAAGTGTCTATATGGGTCCACACCAGAGAGTGTTAATTTAACTCTTTTTGGAGAGTTGGTACGTTAACTCTGATTTAGTGTTAAACACCAAATCTGTCTGGAGTTGATAATTTAACACTTGGTGTTAAGAGTTTATATATTAACTCTCAAAGAGTATTTTAGTTTAACTACGTAAGAGTTATCTTCTAATTCATTCTAAAAAGCGGGAATTTTACTGTTCTGAACTTCTAGAAATTTCTTTTGGAAATAAACATTTACTAAAAAGATGCAATGGTTTTTGAAAAACATTTATTCTGAACTGTGCACCACAATTTCAAAACATTTTCTGAAAGATGTAACAGTATACATGTTCTCACTTTCATTAGAATTTTGTTTATCAAAAGGTCTGACATGGTAAATGCAAATAACAGCATTCTCATCACTTATTTCTTCAATACAATATGCATGTCCTTCATTCATCACTTTGTGGAACTTCAACGCACTTCTGCTCTCCCCCATATTCCATCTTCACAAGCATATCCTGTGTGGAGATCGAATAAAAATTAGTTGACACTAATTAATGGCACAAATAATCCAGTAATCAATTGCAGCACAGTAAAAAAAAAAAAGGAATCCTCTTTGAGCCATTACTTGTGTAAAGTATTTTCCCAAAAAACAAGGACACAGGCAACAGGTAATACTGAACTAAATGTAAAACCTCAACTTTTTTCATTTTTACCTAAACCGTGTGCACAAAACTCTGGAGGGATCTATGCTACCGTAGAATCCAGTCAGGACGTCTGCTACTGCTGTTTGCTCGTTTTTTTTTAGTTTTTTTTTTTATGGGCGATCGTTTTCAGGCTTCAAGTAGCACCATTATACCAACATTTCACATTCTAGACATTGTTTTAGGTGTATTTGACCAAAAGTTTGACTGAAAATTCACATGCAAGCTTTTTTTCAAGGCTGTGGTATTTGCCCGCAAACAATACCTTTCAGCTAGCTAAAACAGAATATTATGCTATCAGCGAGCAACATGGCTAATGCCTTTCACACAGCTTTGTCTCAACTCCAAAGAGCCACAGAAGTAAAAGTTAATAGAAATAATTGAAACAATCTTTGAAAAAATGACTTACCAAGCATGGCAAACAACTCAAATATGTAGAGCAAAATGTTCTGAAACGGCTTCACTTCAGCTTGATTGGAGCCGTGCTGGGGGCGGAGTCTGTGAATTTACTCTGTTGGTGTCATAGCCCCTCTAGGAGTTCAGAGTTAAGAGGTCAAGAGTTAATGTTTCCATTGTAACACCTCCAGATTTGACAGAGAAACACTCATTTTTAACACTCGATTTTAACTACTATCATTTTACACCTCAGAGTTACATTAAAAGAATGTGACTCTACTTAGAGTAAAATTAACTCTACTTTTGCAAGGAGACTATTAACACCAAAAAATTTAACACTTTTGAATTTGCTGTGTATATTTTACCGCCCCCCCCCCAAAAAAAACAAAACAAAAAACAACAACCCAGAAAATCTAAATTAATACACAAAACTATAAATCACCAAAACATTGTGAGAGGAAAAAGGATTCAAATATTTGTGTTGAGAGTGTGAGTGTCCTGGACTAAAATAGGTGAATCCAGCTGCTTCATTTCATCCTGTCATTGTTTTATTGATGGACAGTTTGATGGTACTCCTGTGTGGTTTAAGGGCACTTCAGCAGAATTTACTGAGGATGCAGGTGTTATCAGACGGCTACAAGCAACATAACATTTTGTTTGTTGCACAAAATGCAGGAAAACATTAAAATATATTATATTTTTTTACATCACATCTGGTACACTGTACCAGGGGTCATATAATAATTTTTATGATTATTATCATTATTACCTTTGTCAAGGAGGTTGTGTTTTTGTAGTAGTAAGTTAGCCAGATCGGTGAAATGCTTCTGTAGTAAATAAAAGAAATCTGTCAGTATGACTCTTATCGACTATATAGATTTTAAGATTCTGTGTATTATTACATGAATCTATAATTAAATTGCTCCCAGTTACCTGCTAAGCTAATCATCAAAACACAATCTAGCTGGTCCAGGGATATAAACCAGGAAACAGACATAACTCTGCAAAAATACTTTCCTGCATTTACCTTTTTTTAATGCCTCAGGACTGACACGCTGCTGATCTACCTGTTTCAAAATGTGTTTGTGCGGGCAGTTATAGAAGCTCTGTGACTCATTAAACATTCATCGGGCAGGCGAGCGTCTGCTGAGAGCTGATTCTTGGCATTTAGACGAGAGGGAGTAAACACATTTTCTGAGTGCTGCTCTGTGGTCCACATATAATCAATTCTGCTGTTGTTGCATTTGACTTGCTGTGGGGCAATAGGGCGAAGGGATCTGATATCACCGAGGACCTGCCAATAATAAATTTCAACACGTGAGAAAAGACCAAGGGGTGGGGGTTGTTCTGGGAAGTGCCAAGCTAGTCTGAACCACATTTTCAGTAACAAACAACGCTCCTGTGAGAAGTCAACAATGCCCCAAGGTGAGAAGAATGCTATTTGTCACTGTAGACGCATGACAATGTGTGCTGCATCAGTGCAAATCACGCACTAGCTGCCCGCAGTGAGATTTTACATCTGAAATGAAACTGCCTGAGTGGGAAATACAGACAATAATAAGTATTCTCAAAGCACATCACTTCCTCTCAGTTTTGCAGGAACAAGGGAAATCCGCACAGAGCATTAAAAAGGGCACAGTCTCATTGCCACTACTTTGGGCGGTACATATGTGGGAAACAGAAAAGATTTAGAGATGCAGCAGAATATGGGGGAGAGGATGTTGGTCTCCATGGCGACAAGTGTAATAGAAACATCAGTGTGAGCTCAGTGGAAGAGTGGCATTGAGATGCCCGAATCTTTGTGACTCTGAAACTATACAGCTCACTCTGAAATCATCCCACACCTCTACAGAGAGCGAGAGGAGGGAGAGGTGTCAGAGCGCACAAAGCTCTGCTCTGAAGCGCACGCTGTCACTTAAATTCCCAGTTTCCCCCCCCCCAGAAAAATGATCATCATCAAAAAATAGAGCTTGATTCACACTACAGCTTGGTGTCCTAATTCAGAAGTGTTATAGAGGAAGTGATGCGCGGAAACAGCATGTGATATAAAGCAAGTCGTCACCATGTGACATGTAGTGAGTTCTGATGACAGAATGGAGGAAACTGAACAGTAGGGATGGAAATCAAAGATCACTCAACTGATTTAAATAATTTGAAGGATTATGAAGATTCTGCTTTTGTAGTCTGCTTTTTCAGTTCAAATGCATTTCACTAATTACAGCAGTGATGAGAAGACAGCACCATTCAAACTGTTGTCAGTGCAGCCACAATAAGTCTGATGTTCGAGGCTTATTCAGTTCAGTAGAGCATTCAGACTATTATTTATCCAAGCTGTCACCTTGAGCTCACGACCAAAAAACAAAAAAAATGTACGAGTTCAGTCAGTCAGCAGGCTAAATAAGCAGACTCGTGATAATTCCTCTGGCTTCAAGGAAAGTCAGTTTAAAAGTTTGTTGGCTTTGCACAAAAATAAGGTTTAAAAAGCAAGTTGTACTTCTGCTCCGCATGTATTACATTATACATTCCTTAGTGGCCCTAGCCTCTACCCACCTCTACTCATCCCACACAAGCAATTCAATTCAAATAAATCTTATTTTGTTTATATAGTGCCAAATCACAACAGTATTTACCTCAAGGTGCTTGATGCCATGAGGTATGTAAAGACCCTACAATAGTAGATTGTCCTCTGGTTGTTGAGGTTTTCAATGAGCAAATACAGAGGGAAGAAAAAATCTATTTTAACAGGAAGAAACCTCTGGCAGACCCAGACTCGAAGAACAAGAAAAAAAAGTCACTATACCACAATCAGAGGTTGAAATCTATGCCTTCTACTATGACGCAGAAATAGTTGTAATACAGAACACAGAACATTCACTGTGAGTAACAACATGATTGGCTTAAATGTTTCCTGTTTCAGCTGTTAATTGGCTATTTGTGGGCAAACTGTCCTAATAGCGTCTCAAAATTCTCCCATAGGTTAGAGGAAACCCACAAACTTGGAAACTATTCGAGATACATGGATTGCAATTCTCTTGGCACATGACAAATAGCACATTGCTATTTCCTTTCTAAGAATTACATCAAGAAAAAAAATTGTCCGATGCAAAATATTATTTTCATAATGAAAAAAAAATTGCTTTGAAAATTTTGATCCTTTGTTTTGATCCCTGCTGCTGGCTTGTGGCTGGCTTTGGGCTCTGGATAGCTTTGGCTTTAGTCACTTTTTCTTTGTTAGCTTCTTTCAAATATTAAGCTAAGGGGGATTTCCGTGTCTGATTCGGTCTGTTGTCGCAAGCGTTTTCATTGTGTTGTCGCACGTTTTATTTAAACAAACTTTGTGTGTTTACATACTGTGACAACCTTTAACACTATAAATATATTAGTGTGTGGCTGTGAGTGTGTGTGCAACTATTTGCATGCGCCACTGTGTGGATGTTGTGTATGCATGAAACAATCAGCTCATAATTGTAAGCAGCAGGCTGACCAGATGCTCATACGTTCGGACCGAGAAAGCTGGAAATTGGCCAAATTAAGTCCCTGGCTGGTTGATCGGTGCATCCCTAGAAACTATAACACCTATCTTACTTTAAGCTCAACCCATATGAAGGAAACTCATTCCAGCTGTTTGCGTTTGTAACCTCATGATCTCATTCTTATTAGAGATGGCACGATACCACTTTTTTATGTCCGATACCGATACCGATATCATAAATTTGGATATCTGCCGATACCGATATGAATCCGATATAGTGTTTTTTAATCAACAAAACTGTTTTTTAAATATCTTGCTGCATTTTGTATAAGTTCATACTCAAGTTTAAAACAACAACTACACTAAAGCTATTCTGTTATACCTGTATGCAAAAAAAATATTTCATAGTTCAGCAATACTGATCAATCTAATAAACTTACAGTTTTTTACAGACGCTAGGACACATTTCCCAATACTTAGGTCACTTTTGCAAAACTCTTCACACAATCCTCCTAACTGACCGTCAGCTTGGCAAAGCAGTTCATTTCACATTCAAAATGCACTACAACTACCAAAACACTTCATTCAGGTCTCAAATAAACTCATTCTTCCAGAACACTAGCAAAGGTTGACAGCCGACAAACACACTTTGTCACCCACAAAACAATGACCTAAAAAACACTAACAACATGTAGCATGACACAGTGTTTTCTTGTGTAAAACAAGGACACATCTCTGTTTATAATTTCAATATATGTTACTGGAATGAATCAGACATCATGCAGAATTCGTTAATATTTGTTTCTGTATTTTTATTTTTTTGCACTAAGTAATCCCAAAATACAAGAATTTGTATACACACCATCCACTGATACACATACAATAGTAATGCTAATCTACTCGGTCTTCTCCATTTGGCCACATCACATCTTATGTCATCTAGGGCAATACACCTAGGAAAGAATCTTCTGGCATGCCAGAATTGAAGGAGTTGAAAAATTGAAGGAGTAACACCTGTGTAGATGTTCATCTACAATGAGAATAAGCTGTGGCTGGTTAAACTGCATTTTTAGATTTAAAATATGTTTCAATAAAATATTGCTGTTGGATTTTGCTGTCTTTTCAAGTTTTGCATTATGTTATTGTTTTGGCCATAAGTTTAACAGTTTTGAAAACAGTATGTAAGCACATGCAAAATGTCCTGTACGTACAAAGATTTTTGGCAGTTGTTGTGTCTGAGTGAGAAGATGATTCATGAAATTTGAGAGATGTAGTCATTGAATGCATTTTGTGCCAAAACAATGATAACTGGTCCTCAGTTTAGCCCACATAGACTTCTGTTGTGCTCACTGTGTGAGGAGTTTTGCAAACGTGACCTAAGTATTGAGAAATGTGTCCTAGCGTCTGTAAAAAACTGTAAACCTACACCATCCTCCCTATTCTGGTATTTTAAAGAGTACTTAGCATATATATTAAGCAACCTAACTAATAGGGTTCCAACTCCCAGCAACAAAAATAAATAAATAAAAAATAGGGAACCACCCCTCACGCTCCACCTCATGATGCTTAATCGACGTAATCAACCTTAATTTGATGCAGTGTGAAAAAAAATGCACAGAAATCAATTATTTTTCAAGAAATATTAAATAGATTCAACATCTTTCTTCAACAAAATTGCAGACTGCACAGATGGTACCTTCCCAAAGGAAAAAGTACTATAGCTTACTAGGGTATATATATTATACTTAATAGTTACTATATACAGTAATGGACTTCTATTCATTTTGCATCAAATTAAAACTTTGGGTGTCAGATAATTATTTATTAAAAGCTAGACATTTTAAATGAGAATAAGAAAGAAAAGTATGTCTTTGTGCCCCCTTTTCCCTGTTAATGCCCTATCGGCCCCCCTGGCTAAACTTTGCTAGATCCGCCCCTGCACAGTTACAGCCGTCAGCTACGTAGAAAAAGATCCTGGAGTAGAAAGTAATATTAAATACATTCTAACAACAGCTGATCAAGCTTAAACGTGCTGCTGTTGTTCAGCCGCTGGTTTCCTCTTTCTGGTGCAAAGTGGGCCAAAAGCAAACTAGAGACACGGACTCCCGACAGAAAAGCCGATCAGCTGATCATTAAGCAGTTTCATGATTGAAGTAGCAGCAAGAAGAAGCAGTCGCTCCATATATCGCTTGTTAAGCTTAACGCAGGAATGCTTTACAAACATTCAGAGATGGACTTACACACTTGCTTTACTTCTCTCGGGATAACTTTGTCGGAGATGAAATGCCGGGTTGCTAGCGAAGCTCCAAATGCTATCCAGACCACCACAGGTCCCGCATGCCACAGCCGCTCTATCACGTGATGCATACTGCTCCGACGTGCTAACGTTCTGAGGTGAGTTACGGCGTGTTGCAAGTTTTGTGAGGTGCTTTCGTGATATTTAATGGATCGGATTACATTTTTTATTTTTCTCCGATATCCGATCCAGTAATTTAGGTCAGTATCGGACCGATACCAATACGTAATATCGGATCGGTCCATCTCTAATTCTTATAGTATTTGCAGTCATGGCCATATGCAAGGATTAGAGTAGAGATTTAAACTCCAGTTAAGGCGATTTTTCAAGTATATATATTTACAAATGTACCTGATGTTAATGAGCTCTTTCTGGCATTTTTAGCCCATTCATCGCCTCAAAGCTGTGTTCAAAAGATTACAAGCATTAAAAAAATAATAAGCAGGAATTCCCACATCAACTAAGGACTACATGTAACTGACCTGTCAGTTCATCAGGTGTGGGTTTACAGTTGATACAGTCCACAGGGTCTTGCATCACATTAAATGTGACTGCTATATGCCACTGTGATAACCAGTGTTGGTCAAGTTACTTGAAAAAAGTAATCAGTAACTAATTACTGATTATTTCCCCCCAAAAGTAATCCCGTTACTTTTTTTTTTTTTTTTTAAATGTCTGGATCATTTTTAACTGGGATTTACATTTGAAAGACAACACTCCCTCTTAGCCATCCTGAGTATGCCAGCAAGGAAGTGTGCCACATCATCAACTGTCCCCTGCCACACAATCTTTTTTTGTTTGTTTGTTTGTTTGTTTTAGCTTTTTTGTGTCCCGTTTGGATCTTTAGCCATCAGAATTGTTGTCTTAAGGCCAAGAAAGATGCCAAGTGGATTTATTTTACCAAGTGGATCATCATGGCCTTGCCATATTGGTCCATTTGATTGACCTTTATTATAATTATGAATTTATTTTATTTTCAGTTGCTACAAACGGGACAGACATGACTGGGGGATAGGACAGGGAGAAAGAATGAAAGAAAGAGAGGGAGAGAAAGAAAACCAAAGGGGAGAAGAGACGGTGAGAAGGGGGGAAGAAAGAAAAAACAAAACAAAAAAACCCCAAAACACCTGGGTCACCTGTATGGAGAAAAAAAACAGAAGAGAAAGCAAACAACAAAGAGCAACATAATAAAAAAAACGGCACCATCACAATAAACTAGCTAGCAGTAGATATCAGTAGATACTAAATAATAAACGATATTGTGCAGCACGCAAGATAGACAGCGCACAGTGTGCTTTGAGGCAGCAGCCAAGAAAGCTGTAGTCCGCATCTGTGAATACCCGTGTGTACACCTGTGTGCATACCTGTGTGGATCAGTATGCTTGCATTCCAAAGGTTTCTCCATGTAACGATCTGCTAGGGAGTGTGGGGAGCCACAGCCCCGTCCTCCAGGGCATGAAGCAGGTATGGAGGAGATCAAAACTCCAGACATCCAGAGGCCCCCAGAACACAAGAGACCAAGGAAGACCAACAGAGGGGCAGCCACGCCACTGTCCCAGTAAGAGCTGAGGAGAGTCCCAGATAAGGGCTCACTCAGCAGCCGCGGAGCAGAAGCCAGGGGGAGTTGCAGTGACGCGCCCGTGAGCTCCGCCGGCAGCCAGCTGTGCCTGAGTGACCGAGGCCGGGGGCACCCCACCTCCGAAGTGGCCCGAGCGAGCCCCAGGCTCCAGGCCCCGATAAGCGGCCGCCAAGGAGTGAGCCGGTGTGTACCTGGACGCCCACCCCCAGACACAAAGAACCACCAACGCACCGACACCTGAGGGAGTCCGCCACTGGCAGGGGAAGTGGTGGTGGGGGGAGATAGGCCTCCAAACCTTGGAGGGCCTGAGATGTCCCCAGAGAGGTGGCGTCTGATACCCAACCTGACATATAGACACAGACATACAGGCACACACAGACACAAACATCCATTCCCACCCTCATGCTCTCATATGCACTTACTCCACACTCAACCAACGTGGAGACAGACATAAAGAGACGCTGTACACACAATCACACTCCCCAAGCGTACTCTACAAACCGGGTCTAGGTGCCCCCGCCCCTGGAGGGGGGAACTGCACCCAGACCCAGGTGGTGTTTCCCTTTTCCCTGCGGTGGGGGGAGGCAGACCGCCCCGACTCCACAGCAGCAGGGAGGCCCCACACTCCAGACCGCAGTCGGACGGCCAACTCCTCCTAGCCCCCCCGCTCCAGCAGGCTGCAGAGAACGGGGGTGAGAGAAGACTCCAAACCTCCCTCCACCCGCTCATTGTAGTGTTGATGCATGTGTGTTCTAAGGTGCAATTAAAACCCAGGAGGGCATGGAGCTACCTGCCAAGGAGCAGCAGGTAAGCGCATGGTCCCTCCTGCTAGCCCTCAATGTCTACGTGTATTCAAAATTGAGAGGTGGGCAACGACGCCAGGGGTGAGGTGTACACCCTGATGGTAATTTGGACTCCGTGTATCGTGCCCACCCCCAAGATCCTATATGTATGTGCAATGAGAGTGTGAGTAATGTGAATGTCTAAGTTGTGGGATAAAATTGAGGCAGAGGCAGCCAGAAGGGGGTTGGGGGGGGGGGGGGGGGTAGCCTCCTCTGCACCCTGGTGACATACCCCTACTCCAAGGCCCTGTATGTGTGGGTGGTTGTGGTGGAGCGGGAAGAGGGAGGCAGCTGGAGATGGGGAGGGAAGGAAGGGAGGGGCACTTTTCTGATTACTTATTTTCAAAAGTAATTAGTTACTTAGTTACCTTTTTAAAAAAATTATTTACAGCCTGAATAGGAAATAAAGCAATAGATCTTTCAGCCCAATCCATCATATAATAATAATAATCCATCATATAAAATGTAATCAAATAAAAAAGTTTCTTTTTGAAACTAGTTTTATTAGTTTTAATCTTTTAACTTTACGCATGAAGCAAACATTAAATTATATGCAACATTCTCTGACTGGAAGAAGAAAGTTACTTGTAACGCGTTACTGCCCATCTCTGATAATGACATTATTTAGTTGTAGTAATATCGCTCTATACAATCAAATTAAGTTTTATTGGCATTAGTCCACCAACTGTTCATCATCATTATCATCACTACCATCTTTAACTAATGTTGTTTTTGTGTAGGCCTAATGTTGCCTGGTCATATTTTTTCTTTCCCGATTAGTTCCAACCCGTCACTGTTTAGACTGACGTTGGATACATGACAGTTTTGCCGTTAATCACAGAGCATTCCATGAGAAATGGTTGTTATGTAGAGTCCTGTCATTAAGAAATCAAGGATTTGCTCATCGAAAAGTAACAAGTAAGCAAAAACTGTGTGAAAAATTAAACCTTCCTCCTGTTTTGCTGCAATGCAACAGACAGAAGAAATATTTCAGGAAAAACTCTGAACTCTTCCACAACGAGGAGATCCAGTGCCTCAGCTGTGTAGTGGAGGGGTGCATTTCCAGCATGGTTTCATCTGTCTACTTCTAACTTTCCTGTGATGGCACATTTCTGTCTTGACTAGTGTAATCTATAGAGCGTGAAATATGACCGAACGGCTTTATGGCTTTGCAGTGATCAGATTTCAACCAGTGTGTAGACAGGACTGGTAGCTGAATATAACTTTGTAAATTATATTCTATATTAGAGTCAAAGACAAGTCAAACCCTTGGAGAAAGGATGAGTATGTTGGCCATTTGACCTTTCAGGTTTCATATAAAAACATGTAGCAAGTGATTTGTGCATTGAAACTAATGAAAGGATGCTTAAAAGTCCATTCACAAACTTAATTTCACGAGGATTAAATTCAAAGTAACGCCTAAAAAACTATGGCTAAGTACCAGTATGTGTTTTAAATTATATAATTTTTCATGCATTACAGCAGCGCAGTAAAGATGATAACTAGCCAGGACTGTCGGGAATGTCCTGGGAAAACAGGACATCGTGAGCAGGAAAACGCTGGAGGAGTGATGTGTTGCCAGTTTGAGTAACAGTGAAGTTGTAAATGATAGCTGCAGTCTGTAATTATTTACATCAGTCTAAAAAAAAAAGGAATGTCAGTTATTCGCAAGATGAAGCAAAGCAACGGTGAAACAAGATGCTTTCCAGGAGTAAGTCAACCCCTCACATGTCTGACTGATGAGCATTCTGGGAAACATCAGTCTGAACTCCCGGTGATCTCCAAAGGATTTATTAGCATTCTATTATGTTCATCTTATAGTAGCAGCTTCCTGTGCACGCTTTTGGCAGACAGCTGAGAAATGATGGCTTGCCGTTTTTCTGCACTCTCTAGCTACATTTACAATGTGGGTTTTGGGCTTGTTTCCAAATTACTGCTCCTGTCTGATTTTTTTGGATCACTGTTTACATCTCTGCTTGGATGTAATAAATATCTGTTATGAATGTGGGCTGACAGCAGTGTCACGAAGCGTTCAAGGGATAAGAAAAGCCTCCACGCTTTTACTGCTCAAATTAACACCCAAGGTAGTGATAACCAAAATCATGACTGCATGCCAAGAAGAAGATGGATAAATAACAATTCTGAAATTCAGACTTGTATTTACGGAGCAGGTATAATAAAGTTACCCCCCTCCACTACTATTAAAGATGATATCATGAGTTAGGCACAATGTTTAAAGTGTAAGGAGCAGCATGCATGTGGACCTGCTAAACTGAGCAAGTAAAATACAAAGTAGGCTTTGTATTTTATCAAACAACAGGACACCATCTGCACCATCCATCCATTTTTTGTCGGTCTGGGCCTTGGGAATTGGAACAGCAGTCTATGAAGAGATGCCCACACCTCCCTTTCCACGGCTACCTCTTCCACTTCTTTGGTGGGACACCAAAGAAGTGGAAGGGGTCTCTCCTCAAGCAACTAAGAGGAGACCCTAAACCTACATGTTGAAGAGATTATGACTTTTGGCTGGCTTGGGAAGGCCTTGGCATTCCCCCAGAAAAGCTAGAGGCCGGTGGCTGAGTAGAGGTCTGGGCATCTCTATAGACTGCTGCCTCAGCGACCTAGACCCAGATAAACAGCAGAGGATGGATGGATGGATTTTTATATATTATCCTGACCACTTCTATTAAAGACACAATTGTGTAACTGTTACCCAATGAATGTTTTAGGGCCACAGCTCTGTTGGGCCCTGTTTATTCTGGACAATCTAAAACGTACTGGCTTGTTCTTAGTTTATGAAACATATGCATAAGCCCATGTTTATGGAAGGGAATTAAAATAGATAGGGACAGGCTGCAGGTAGAGGGTTGACTGCTTACAGCAAGTTTTTTTTTTTTCGCCTTATAGATTTTGGATGGATGGATTTTAGCTAATGCAGCTTTAGGCTAAGTAAGACATTTTGTTGTCAAGACTGAACTTCAGTGCTCACTGTGAAACACATCTTATGAAATCCACACAAACATATTTATATTTGACATGTTCCTGTCTCACTTTGGAAAACATGTCTGACTCCAGGGGTTTTGAAACTGTCATCATGAGGTTCCCTCATCATGCTGACACGAAAATTGCCCGACTGACACAGTTTGTCGGTAATAAAACGAACCTTTAACGTTTGTGAAAATGTCACATGAAGATTGTTGAGCGGTTTTGATGGGAATTTCATATTTCATATTAGATGAAATTGGAGTGGATTGGATTAGACTGGATATACCTATAATAAATTAAGTTAGAAAAAAGAAAAAACATGACTTACGGACTTTTATAAAAGAGGATTTGCTGTTTGGTCCTCTAAGACGAAAAGAAGTTGAAAAGCTAAACCAAACTGTCCTACATCACTTCTAAATTCTTTTTAAATTAGTAGCAATAAATGAATAGATGAATATTAATCAGCTAATACTTAGCTGCTGTAAGCCTCCTTGTTCCTAAAGATTTCATCAGCATTAACACAGGATTGTTGGGGTGGGATTTTGTTTGTGTTCTCAAAAGGATTAGCTGAGGACATCCCACAGTGTCACAGTTTATCTTTCCGCTTTAAAGTGGAGATGTGGATGTGCTGGGAGAAAAGGTTTCTCTTTTTTTCTTTCTTGGCAGAGAGCAGCAGAGTCTCGCTCCCTGATGGTTTTTCTTCACAGAGGCGCCGTTTTGACGAGAAGAGAAAGTGACAGAGAAGGACCTGCACATCAACCTCAGCTTCATCAATTAAGATTTTTAAGCCATCTGAAGTTACTCTCATTTCGAGTCTGAGAACTGCACGCCTGCCTGGAAGAATAATGAGAGGATGGCTCTACCAGAGGTTTACTTCGACTACGAGTATAACAATTCACTGCAGGAAGTGTAAAACATCTTCTCTCTGCTGACCGGATCAATTCTAATTTTGTTCCTAAAGTCAATACTTCCCTCATATCCCCCTTTTTTCCCCCTGCAACGACCTTATTTATTGGACCTTTGTGTGGATGTAGACGGTTAAATTCAATCTGATTTTCTCACTGATCTCGTAATGTGTGATGCATTTTCGTACGGTTCTCACTTCCACTTTGTGATCTGATGTGGCACCTTTTTTGTTCAAAGACACAGATATCTCGTCCACTGTGATTCTGTTTCTCATCTTTAGGGAGACCTCTTTATGTAACACTCTACTGTGGACTCCTCTGTGAAATGGCATGACGGCATAACTCTATTAAACAAACCTGTTCAATTCACAGCAAAAATAAAGATGAAAATTTACATTTTTTCATGAAGGAGTGATGCTGCTTCACTTTTCAAGGCTGAGTTGGAAAGAAATTAGCATATTTGAACTCTTGAGATCAAATATGCAAATATCTTCTAAATGGTATTAGAAGACAAACAACACCTATTTCCAACCATGTCAGTAAGGCAGACATGCTGGCAGCACAGGTGACTATGTTCAGGCACTGTTTACATTTCACGCTGCAGGGGGTCCTGTTGAGTCACACGGTCTATAAATGTGACTTCTAACTGATTTTGAGATTGTCTGTGCATTTTACAACCTTTGATTTTCAGTTATAGACTACGCACATTTGGGGGAAATTTTAATTACAGTGAATATCTAACTGAAAGTGCAGTAACCAAATTTAAAGAAGTTAATTTAATGCGAGGCAAAGTACGGCTCCTACTTCTGACAGTATGTGAGAGCAAAGTTATTAATGTATATGTGTCTTTCATGGGTTCTTTTTTCTGAATTGCACTTTTTTTTTTTTTGCAGTCTTTGTCTCTGAAGTTTGCCCAGTGGCCCAATAGTGTGGTTTGCACACTTGTCTAACTAGGAAAAAATCCCTGGTTCCCAGATCCCTTTGGGGTTGTTTCAAGAAGTGCATCGGGCATATGGCATCTGCCAAATCAAACATGAGGAGTGACATCTTGTCAATAAGCGAACAGCTGAAAGAAGGTTTCATTCACAGAATGTCACCTCCTTCCTTCCTTTATTTTTATATTATTTATTTAGTTAGTTAGTTTTACTATAGTTGCCTTAACATGCAGAAATAAAAGTATACTCAAACTTGAGTATTAAGTATCTGTCTTCATTTGTTTATATTCAGGATGTGCATGAAGCATGTTTAACCTTTGCAGTATTTATCTAAAACCTTAAAGTAGCCGTTGAGGTGTTTTAGGGTGGGTGCTGGTTGACCTTTAACCTTGATGGATTTTTTTTTTTTAGCCTGAACTTCATTTACTCAAGAAGCTTTGCCTATTGCCAAGCTGCCATTACATATAGGAACGGGGTCTTCACAACTTGCTGGTACACTGGTGTTACCTGAAAGTACAGCCAAGTCCCAAATGAACTTGAGCTGATAACAACATAATATGAAGATGTTTGGATCGACCCCCTCATCCCAGTCCCTCGGACTCGCCACTGGCTGTTCTAGAGGTTAAGAAGCCTCTCGGAAGAAGGGCGAAATATCCATTTGCCTTTTTCAAGCTCTCAGCACTACTATAACCCAACAAGTTCTCACTCCCAACGCTAGGTGACAAATTGTCAACGGAAAAAATGAGGAAACATGAGAACCGTTTGGAATCAATCTACACATGTTCGTTCATTTTACTTAAATCGCTTTGGAAAACACTATTTAACGTCATTAAAGTGCTGGTTAGGGTTAG
Organism: Copadichromis virginalis; assembly: GCF_057382275.1. Taxonomy (NCBI): domain Eukaryota; kingdom Metazoa; phylum Chordata; class Actinopteri; order Cichliformes; family Cichlidae; genus Copadichromis; species Copadichromis virginalis. The sequence continues at coordinate 23,510,789 of NC_140624.1, forward strand.
AGCTGGAATACATGGCTGGAACGTATATTACCGCGGGACCATCATTCTACTGTATTTCACCCATAACCTGGCACGTAGCATAAGCATGCGGAAGGTCACCTTTCGCGTTCCTCAGGAACGTCGCGGGACGTGACAAATGGTCAGGATGTTACGCCTCGGCAGTGAGAACGGGCTGTATAACCTGGATGAATGCAAACCTACTCAGTATTACTCAGTATTCACAGGGATGGTTGTTCAGTATCTGACCACCCATCTAAATATTGTTGCAGACTACAAGAAACCACCAGCTCCTAACATTGCTTAGATCATAACACGCAGACATCTTCTTTCTGATTTTTAGAGACCTTGGCTTGAGGACAGCTGGGTTCAAACCATCAGATCTGACAAAAGAAAAGTAATTTTAAAGAGCAACTCCCACTGTAACCCCTTTAAAGTATGTTGGGAGTTTCATTTTTTTATAGCTGCTCTAAGAATGTGGTGAGCCAGTGCCTTTGTTCCCGTAGAAAATAACTCTGTAATGCCTTTTGTTTCATGCTGCCAACATTCACGATAATCAAAAGGATCTGTCAGGAAACTTTGAAACTGGGTCCTGTGGCTGTCTGGCAAACCTGCCACCAACAGAAGAGACAGGCTGAGCTTGTTAGGACTGGAGGAGCCGCGTATTGTATATAGCTGCCAACTGGGATCTTTAAACATCGCAGCAAGGCAAACTTTGCATCATCTTGCATGCAATAATCTCAGAACAATTGCCAAACCATACTGCCCCAGTTTAAGCACATTCTGCTTCATATTATGCATGCCTGCAAGCTGAAAGAAAAGAATCTTCTACTGTTAAACTGTATTTGAATCTGTATGCTGTCTGCTTTTATCCTTTACCTTTTTATGGATTTCATTTTTCTTTGCTTGTGTAGTAGGGGAATTCCAACACTGAAAGGAAAGGGTGATATGTAGAAAACAATGTGTGTACAAATAGGGTCTGGTGTGGAATAATGCAGTTTGTCCCACCTACTCACAGACTAATAGTAGAGGTCGACCTTTCCTTTCGCGTGTCTTTCCTATCAAACACGACCGGCTGCGAAGTTAAGCGTGACTAAAGCAGTCTACAGTTTAATGACTGAATCAGCAGAAGGCCTTGTGAAATCTGTGTTCTTAATGAAACCTGAAAGCCAACTAACAAAGTCTCAACAGACAGAAAAAAATGATGCATTCAGGTGCATCTTGCATACTTGTAAAATTAAACATTTTCAATTCCCCATTCCTTGAATTACTGTCAATGTTCCTGTCGTGACTTGATGACTACTGTTTTTAAGCCTTGTGGCGAGAATAAGGCACGGCGGGACCACGGAGTATCATTTAGAGCCGTCTTTATTCACATCTCACCACAACACAACCCCCACACACCTGAGTCCCTGTGTTTTAACCCGGCGTGATTACGGATGCCATGCAGGTGCATCCGCCCTCCCTGCACGGCACCGCAGACCACGCCCCACCACAAGCCTCTAGTTTGGAATTTTGGTCATCACCGTCCTGTTTTTTGCTATCCAGTGTGACAAATCTGAATGGTGAATGGAATGAAAATTGTATAAAATGATACAAAAGTCACCACAAACTACTGTGAAAGTGTGTGAGGCTCACCCAACATTACGCAAATTACATTTATTGACTGTCAAGGAACCAAACTATTTTGGTAACTAAAATATAATTTGTAACTAATATGGCAATATTTTAACACCCGAAAATAGATGAACTGGGGACTGATCACAGAATAGAAATAGTAGTCAAAGGGCACAGAGAAGAAGAAGAACCTTAAGAGGCTGAAATTTAAAGCAGAGTATATCTGGAAAATATTACCAGCATTTTACTTCTTCCACATTTTTTCATGTTAAAGCTTTATACCAGAATTAATTAAATAAATTTTCTCCTCCAAATTCTACACATAATACCCCATAACGACAAAGTGAAAAAAAATATTATTGGAAAAAACATATATAACATGTACATAAGTATTCACAGCCTAGATTCAATACTTAGTTGAAGCACCTTTGGAAGCAAATACATGCTGAAGTCTTTGACTATGATGCTACAAACTTGGAAACCCTATTGGGAAGTTTCTTCCATTTTTCTTTGAAGAACCTCTCAAACTCAGTCAGGATCAGGAGGTTCGGTGCGCAGACATGTTCAGATCTCTCTAGAGTAGGTTCAAGTCTGGGCTCTGGCTGGTTAACGGGCAATCGTGGCTCAAGAGTTGGGAGTTCGCCTTGTAATCGGAAGGTTGCCGGTTCGAGCCCCGGCTTGGACAGTCTCGGTTGTTGTGTTCTTGGGCAAGACACTTCACCCGTTGCCTACTGGTGGTGGTCAGAGGGCCCGGTGGCGCCAGTGTCCGGCAGCCTCGCCTCTGTCAGTGCGCCCCAGGGTGGCTGTGGCTACAATGTAGCTTGCCATCACCAGTGTGTGAATGTGTGCGTGAATGGGTGGATGACTGGATATGTAAAGCGCTTTGGGGTCCTTAGGGACTAGTAAAGCGCTATATAAATACAGGCCATTTACCATTTAACTCGTGGACATTTACCCAATAGTCCTGAAGCCACTCATTTTGTTATCTTGGTAGTGTGCTTAGGGTCATTGTCCTGATGGAAGCTGAACTTTCGCCCTAGTTGAAAGTCTAGAGCGCACTGGAGCAGGACATCATCAAGGATATCTTTGTACATTGCTACATTCATCTTTCCCTTAACCTTGACTAGTCAGTATCCCAGTTCCTGCTACTGACAAACATCTCCACACAATGCTTTAACGTAGAAATGGTATTGGACAGGTGATGAGTTGTGCCTGGTTTCTTCCAGACAAGATACTTGGCATTTAGGAAAAAGAGTTCAATCTTTGTTTCTTCAGACCAGAAAATGTTGTGTCTCATTGTCCGAGAGTCCTTCAGGTGCCTTTTGGCAATCTCCAGGCTGGCTGTTATCTGCCTTTTACTGAGGAGTGGCTTCCATCTAGCCACTCTACCACAAAGACACAAATATTGGTGGAGTGCTACATAAAATGTTTTCCTTTTGGAAGGATTGCCTCTCTCCACAGACTAATGCAGGAGTGCTTTCAGGTCCTCAGTCACCCCGCTGACTAAATACCTTCTACCCTGATTGCTCAGATTGGCTGGGCGGCCAGCTCTTAAAAGAGTCCTCATGTATCGATATATCTATCTTTGGGCAATAAGCATCTATCAATGACTGTCTGTAGCCATAAATCTTTCTACTCTAGTTCTGTCAGGAAGTTTACTGCATTAAAAGTGAAAAATTACAATACAATGAAAGCTTATAATGTTAAAAAGTATATATAAAAATTTCCATCATCATTGCCACACCAGTGGGCCAACTGTGGCGGAAATATGAATAAGAGAAACAGACTGACCAATTTAGCGCAGGACATATTTTTCAGATTAAAAATAGCCCAAAGGCCCCCTCAGTCACTTACATGCAAACTAGAATCATTTCTCAAATTTATTTCACATACTGGAGGGCCAAAGTAAAAAAGAAAAATCACTATTTTATTGTAAGCAAAGAATATATCTGGTTAGTTGTGTAAAGTTCATTTCAAATTGCAGTTTGGCACACTTAAAGTTAGATGCTGAGTGCATTTCTGCTTTATGCTTCTACTTTTAAAATGCCCTTAAGGGCTGTTTTACTCAATGAAGTCAAGGGTAACAGAATAATAGAATGAAAGAAGCCAGCATACTTTTATTTGTCTACATATGACAGTTGGGGGGAAAAAAGAAGATGGACAGCAGCTTTTCACTCTGAGAATTCAAGAGCCTTTTACTGTTTTTCTCTTCTGAAATGACTCAAGATAGATGGCGAAAAGTACGAGTTGTAAGGGCACTGGAATGAGAAGTAAATCTTCCTTTACATCACTTATGTAGTCATTTTACCAAGAATTTCTCTTTTGTTAAAAAGTATTTGATCATACTTATTATTTAAAGTGTTAAATAAATCTTAAGGATTAAAAAAATGTCCTTTAAGTTGTTTTTTAAATAACCCTAAACCGTTAAGAATCTGTTATTGTTAATTTACACATGTGGTCTTCCTACCGTGACATCTCAAAATGTCTTCCTCGAATAAGGAATTATTTGTTTTAGTTAGAACAGCTGTGGCCTTACCTAAGCTTGCACTACTTGCAGTGCACTACCAACTGTCCAGATGCTGGTGCTTGTTGCAATCAAATTGAATGAATGCTGAAAGTTTCTAATGTTCAAAGGTTATCATATTGACTAAATATTTTGCTGAAGAGGAGGAGCTAACAATTTTTGAGCCGGTAGGGTCGGCTACCCCCCTGGCAGTCATGGTTTCTAGAAAAAAATGTGTATTCCTCAGCTGGTTGGTGACTGGCTGTTGGTTATTACTAGTTGAAGTTGGTTGCAAACAGGCGTATGGAGGTCACTGTCAGGTTGCTGTGGTTCCCCACAGTTTGCCTGGAAGATGACAACATATCTATAAACATCTCCTTACCACTTGGTAAGTAGTTGGCAAGTGCTTGCAGACAAGCTTGCATCGTCTATGCAACAACCAACCATGGCAACCTGCCAACACCTAAACCAATTACAAAGAGGTTTTTGGTGCAGCACCCTTTTTGTGACCAGTTTTACGTACTGTATCAGCAGCCAGGGAATTCCAGCAACCATTTACCAACTGATTGGGGAATGTTTTTTTCCCGAGCCAACTGTGATTGCCAGGGGGTCACTAACCCATTTTCTGGTCTGAGTGAGAGAGCCCTAACAGCACCAGATTTTTTTTTATGTATTTTTACTCAATGATGTTTTCTTTTGTGGCACTGTTTGTTAAATTGTCAAAATTTTTGTTTTCTATGTAGTCAGGGGACTGGCAGCGTGCTCATATTTGCAAAAATCACTCAACTATAATTTTAGTAGAGTGAAAATTTGTTGTGTTCTGTTTCAGACAATATAACCCTGTCAAAAATGTAGAAAACACAGAAAAACTATCGCTGAATAACATGATAGAGTTCAAAATAAACAAGGGTTACCTACAATGCCAGAGCCTGGAATATCCAGAATAGAAAGCAATTGTTGATCACAAAGTGATGTGCAGTGAATAAAGGAAGGAGACTTGGACATAGAGCACAAAAAGAGACATTGAAGTTCACTTACATCTCCAGATAATATATAAGATGAACCACCAGCAGGTGATACCTGTGGCTGCAAAAAGACATCTGATCCTGTCTGTGGGAAAACAGGAATTGACTCTAACCTTAATGAAAAATGTTCTGATGACATTATGGGCTCTGTCACTCATTTTTGGGTAATACTAAGAGAATTACCATTATTAAAATATGTTAATTCAAAGACTCAGAAAGAAGGTATTGGCCATTGACTAATGACTTGTGATTAAGAGGTTGCAAGATAAACAGCACATCACAATCAGATCCACAGTTTGAAAATACAGAGGATGGTGAGGACAAAGATCACTCAGGCTGACGGGGTTTCACTAAGTCATAGGTGTAAAGTAGTGAAAAGGCAAGAATCCAACAGAAACTAAGACAAAAGGACACTTGACTTCCGTACACAAACTTTCTGAAACCAAACAAGTCGCCCTCTGCTGGTTATTAGGAAGAATGCAGGTTTAAAGAAGCTCCCCTTTGGCTTCACTTTTCAGACCCAGAGGCTATATTCATCTTTTATATACAGTCTAGAAATACTACTCGATATTCAGCTGGAAAACATAATGGCACTACTCTACAACAACTTAACACTGATACACAGCACAGCACTACTGCAGACAGTAAAAATGGTAAAGAAGAAAATAGAATTTGACAGCTCAGTAGCAGGCAGGCGTCTGTTATGAAATCCTCCCTGGGATTTGCAAAGAGAGGGGTAAAAGCAAGCTCTGAATGTCAAATGCTTATCTGATCCAATCACTGACGGGTTTCAGTTTTTGAAGAGCATATCCATGCTAATTAACGCAATAATCCCTGATCTGAAACACCGTCGAACACATGTCACAGACCATGTGTTTGACTCGTGTGCTCTTCACAGTTCAGCAGGGTGCTGATATACATGGAGGATTGATAAGCTTCCATCTGATTGTCCTTCTGGCTTCAAATTTATGGCCCACTCAGTGATTACTGAACTGTTAAGTAACTAATTTGCTCATTATGAACAGCATTATCATTGCTTATCATTCATTTATATTGGCTTCTGTAGGAAAAATCTGACTGACGGATTTTTTTGTGGCTGCTTTTTTATTCCATGACAGTCAGCGCACGTTGGTCTAAGACATGGATACTCATAAATAAATATATAAACCAGTCAGAATAGTATGACTCCAAGGACCGTAATGCTCCTTGGTCAGGAAGATGTCGATTCACTGCAGGGGTCTAAATTATGATAGCCATAATGTTGAATATTCTCCCCACTCGTTTCAGTGTAGATAACACTTACACACACCTCTCTGTTACTGCCAGTAATCTAAAACTAACCTAAAATCTAAAACCTTTTTCAGTCAATCACAGTGAAATGTTAGTCTCAGACTACCTCGCCAATCTGACCTTGTTTCCTTCCACAAGAAGCGGTTTGGAGACTCCTGACTCCTCTGCTGGACAGCCTTCTTCTGACTCTTCTTCTTTATTTACATTATCTGTAAGAAGTCCCTTAACAAGGGTAAATTAAGCATTTTTCACATCATCTGTGATCAAATTGCTTCTCCGTCTCTCTGCCAATACAGCTAAATGTCTGGATCCTCTGACAGTGTGGGCACTTTCAGCCTGCCTGATCGCGTTTGGGAAACAAATGTTCCAGTTTCCTCACAGTGTTTTAAAGTGAATTGCCTCACCTCCACAGAAACCTTGAGTCTTGCTATGATTTGATGCAGAGAAGGTCTGTCATTGCTTAGAATAACAATTGGACTTCTGACACTTGTGACGCGGTTCTATTTGGTGAATAAAACGTGAGGCACAGCAATGGCAGCACTTCTAACAAATGAGCAAAGGTTGCAAGTTTATTTCCTTGAACCAACTTTTGATGCATGTATCTGTGAACAGTTTAACAGGTCATGTAACTTGAAATTTTTGAGGTTTGTACAGAGCAGCTCACAGTTATTTAATAATGGAGACTTTGGCAATGTTCCTTCTTTGTGTTGCATCATACAACGCTTTGTTATTTCCAGATCTACTGTATAGGACATGCTACCCCAGTGTCCCCTACATCAGCGGTCCCCACCCTTTTTTGCGCCACAGACCAGTTTATGCCCGACAATATTTTCATGGACCGGCCTTTAAGGTGTCGCGGATAAATAAATGGTAAATGGCCTGTATTTATATAGCGCTTTACTAGTCCCTAAGGACCCCAAAGCGCTTTACATATCCAGTCATCCACCCATTCACACACACATTCACACACTGGTGATGGCAAGCTACATTGCAAATACAACAAAGTAAAACTAGTACCGGTACCGAAAAAAAGAAAATTTATTCATAACACACATGAAAAGACCAAGGAAAATCGAGTTAACGATAAAAACGATAACAAAATAACGCTGAAAACCGATAAACCCCCTGAAAACCATACATTTCACACCTGAGCCTCAACTCTCGCGGCCTGGTACCAAACGACTCACGGTCGTAATACAATTACATATTGTATTATGAAATGCAATGAAACATTGCAGTGTTTCATTGCACTGCAATGTTTCATTGCACCTATGGTGCAATGAAACATGGGACCGGGGTTTGGGCAGCGGTCCCCAAACCCCGAGGCCCGGGGTTTGGGGACCGCTGCCCTACATACTCCAATGAGTTTGCACTTTTTAAATTTTTATCTTTGCACACAATTGAATCGAACTCTTCTCATCTCTTCTTTTATGTTCCTCTTATAATCAACGTCCCTTTTTTAGACTTTTAAATTATTGCTTTGCATGCAAAACAATTTCTTGTCAACAAATGTCGCAATTTTTCAGCAAAAAAATTATTTTGCAAAAGATGAATGGTGCATTTCACTGATCTTGTCCTCATCCACATTCCCTTTTTCAGCCTCACGTGACTTTCTCATAATTACTTTTCCCAACAGAGGTGAAAGCGGCTATTTGAATCATTAGACATGGACGCTCGGCTCTCCTCTCCTCCTATCTGATATAATCATATATCATCAATTGAGATCATCTCTAAAATGTAACCTTCAGCATGGAGGTGAATCCACTGTGGGAAAGTTTCTTAAAGTGAATAGGGACAAATGTCAGAAAAATCAATTATCATGATATAGTAACTAACCATGGTTGGTAATGTTGCAAAATATGGGTAGATTTCTTTTAGGTACTTTCTTTGTAGGTAAGTCAAATTGCTGCTTTTTCTATCCATTAAGCAGTTTAGCATTAGGACAGCTCTTTCAAAGGATAGATTCTTTTTCAAACTAGATTATACACAAAAGCACAGATCTATACAAAAAAAATGGGCTTTAAAAGAAACATTGTCCATCAGAATGTGGCATCAGGATCTGCACTTGATAGATTGTTTGCAAGTTGTTCTTTGTTTTCTGTAGAGGACATATTGATGTGTGTGACTGCACAGTAAGCTTAGCATTAAGCATATATGACATAGACAGATACATAGATATGCATATGGTGGTTTTTGTATGTTTAGACTAAAGCTGCTACTATTATATATAATGCTACACATCATAATAATCTTAATCATCATTTCTTTTGTCAGTGTCTTTTGAGCTGCTCTCTTTTTTAAACATCACTTTTTTGTCTATTTTTCCTTTTTTTTTTGAGAAAATGTCCTTGAGTTGAAAAAAAAACATTCTAATAATATTTTATCTTATTGCATCTTATTGCAAGAGAGATGCACTTCAGAAGAGAAAAAAAAGATGATGACTAAAGATGAAAATTTGCTCAAAATTGCTTTCTCTCTGGACACAAAGATCCACAGATAATACAACAGAGAGCGAGTAAAATGTGAGAATGGATGGATATATTAAAATGCCACAAAACTCTTAGTACTATCATACGAAAATTTGTCAATATTTATAAAAACAAAAATGACAGGAAAAAAAAATCACTCTGCTCTAGGGCTGTGAGGTCAGTACTTACCTGTGCATTTTGATGAAATATTTAATATGATTCATGCTTTAAGATATGTGTTTATGGAAACGATATGGCAGAGTTCCCATTGGCTGGTCAGTAATGTCTTGCCCTACCCACTGAGCTACACAGTACCAGAAGTTTTTGGCACTGACAGGCGAAATCAAGAGGATTATGTGCTCCGCCTGCCAACACAGTCTTTTGATCAGAGGCCAGGTAATATCAGACAATCTACATTAATCCTACCCCCCACCCCTCCCTTGGTTCCTGTTCTCATTCTGGCCGACCTCCTCTCTTACCAGGTTGTTATCAGATGGAGGGATAATTAAGCCTTGTGGGACTACAATAAGCCTTCCTCTTCTAAGTTGTCAAAAGTTAGAGGGAGGCAGACCAAACGCCTTTAAAACACAACCGAAATAAAAGAGCTAATCTGACAGAGACAACAAACGTATTATTGACGATGCCTGGTTTCCCTTTGACCCTTATCTTACTTCAGGATAAAAGTTCAGTCAGACTCGGGGCAGATTTTGTAATCAAAGCCTTCTAAACAAACCTGCAACGAGGAGAAATACGCACCAGCGTTTCTTACTGAAATATGAAAGAACTCCCAAAAATGAAGAATTAATTTTAGCAAAAGATGAATCAGTTTTATATCATTTTAATTATGATCGTTTAAGGTTTTGGACTGAAATCTATTTTCTTAGGCTGACAGTTTAATATATTATTAAGTGGTGCGGCACTGCCTTATTCCTTCTTGAAGTCACAAAAGGGTTAGAGTTTGCTCATGGCTAAATATCAGAGATGGGAATTTGGAGGGATACATTCACTTTTGGAGCCAGCCTCACATGACCATCAGAGTAACTGCAGTTTTTGGCACTTTTGCACCGAGTTATTTTTTTCATTTCCCAACCTAACTTCAACTCTAAATGGACTTTGGACTCCACACCTAATGATGTGCAGGGACATACAGGATAATACATATAGTACTGTGCAAAAATCATGAGACAACTCTCATTTCTTCATATTTTGCTTCCAAAAGTTCAGAAGATGATTTTTATTTCTTGTCTGTTAAGATATTTAACACTAACCTATGAATTATTACAGAAAAACAAAGGCACACTGGCATGGTGGCCTCACAAGAAGGTCCTGAGTTCAATTCCACCATCAGGCCGGGGTCTTTCTGTGCGGAGTCAGCATGTTCTCCCTGGGTACTCTGGCTTCCTCCCACAGTCCAAAGACATGCAGTTAGTGGGGATAGGTTAATTGGAAACACTTAATTAGGTTAACACTAAATTGCCCATAGGTGTGTTTGCTGAAGTGAATGAGAAGACAGTGAATGGTTGTCTCTGTCTATGTGTTAGCTCTGCGACAGACTAGCGACCTGTCCAGGGTGGACTAGTGATGTGGTGCGAACGAAACGGCTCTTAGAGCCAGCTCTTTGACGTGAACGACGCGAGCCGGCTCCTTATCGCGAGCCGTGGGGGTTTTTTTCTTCTTTCTCTCACCCTCTCTCTCGCACTTTTTTCCGCTTCACCCAGCATGCGAGCCTTGTGCTTTGCGCTGGGAAGAGGGGGAGGGGCGGTAGTTACACTCAGTAGCACAGGAACAGAGCCAGAGGGAGAGAGAGAGAGAAAGAGAGCCAGGGACAACAACTAGTGATGTGCGATACCACTGATTTCCTTTCCGATCCGATACCAAGTAAAATTCAGGGTGGTATCGGCGATACTGATCCGATACCGATACTCTGTACAAAAACTTAATGTTTCATTGCATTTATAATACAATATGTAATTGTATTATGTAATTGTAATAATAACATAACCATATTGCTTCATAATGATTAGAGGACATCAGACAACTTGTTTTTATTGCTTAATAATGCAGAATAATCATATAGAAATAAAAAAAAAAAACTGACGTTGTGCGTCTGCGAGAGACGTCTGTCTCGCCCTAGCAGCACCCGTCCCTCTCCTCCTCTTCAGTTCACCTCAACATAAGCTTATCATATTCTGTAATGTGATTTACTCCAAGGTGTTTGACGAGGTCAGTGGTGTTGCCACAACACCTCACTGTCTTGCCACATATATCACAAACCGTGTCTGGGCTGTTTGTGGAGGTAAAACGCGTCCACACAGGACTCTGTTTGCGCTCAGCCATTGTTGTGAGTGCGCACACCAGGGGCTGCGACACATTTATACAGCCGTATTTCGCACATGACTATGAAAGGCGTAAGAGGAAGTAGTTCCTTCCAAATTAGACGATCCGAATATAGTTTCTTTCCACTGCGTTCATTTTAATGGAAAAACTACAAATTTACCCCACAGTACTAAAATATCGATATTATAATATGAGAATCGATTCTAGAACATAAATTGCTGGTATCGGAAGAATCGATATTTCAGTATCGATCCGCACACCACTGTGTGATCTAGGTAGCTCTGTTTAGGAAGTTCAGTTAACGCTAGAAATGTGTTTTTGAATTTGTACGTGCTTTTTGGAGTTTGTACGTGCTTTGTCTCTAGGGGCCACCGTATATATTTATATATAAACATATATAAATAAAACCACTTTTTTTTTTTACATTAGTAATTCATTTTGTGCATAATTTTATATTATTGTTAATAATAAATTAATTAAAGCAACAAAACAACCTGAAGAGCCTGTTTGGAGCCGAAAGAGCCGGCTCTTTTTAGTGAGCCGAGCCGAAAGACCCGGTTCTCTAAAAAGAGCCAGAAATCCCATCACTAGGGTGTACTCCGCCTCTCGCCCTAAGACAACTGGGATAGGCGCCAGCACCCCCCGCGACCCTGAAAAGGATAAGCGGAAGCGAATGGATGGATGGACAAAGGCACCAGGGGATGCACCGGCAAGGAACTAACAAGGGACTTGTTACTAGCAGCCAAAAACATGTTCATATTTCTTTAGCTCAATCTTTGAAAATTGTCAAGGATAACACAGTGTGACATAAAATAATATTTTTGCATCAACAAAACTAGATATGTCTATCATTGTGTGCACTGTGTAAAAATAATAGGGAAACTGGACAATCTGAGTACAAAGAAGCAGTGGGAAGCCTAAGAAAAATTACAGCAAATGAAAATTATCCAAATGTCATGTCCTTCAGAAACAGCAAAAATACAGAAGTGTCCAGTTCTACCCCTCAGCCTCCCAGCAGATGCACTTGTGGTATGAATTTAAAAATCCGACGTCGCATTGTTCTCAAGTTATCACGTGCATACTTGGATAGGAAAAGCACACACTACGACATTATCAGTTACAGATCAGCTTCCCAGAGCTGGATCTCAACGTTACTGAAGCAGTGTGGGATCTTCTCAGCAGAGAACAGAACAAAACACAGCTTTTAAAGAGCTTTGGAATGTCCTCCAAGAAGCCCGGAGAACTATTCGTCAGGACTACTTAATGATATCACAGAAAAGCTTGCCTGAGAGAGTTCAGACTGTGTTGAAGAAGAAAGGTGTTCAGAACACATCGACTTTCAAGCTTGTTAGAACTGTACAAAATGCTTCCACATGCTTCAGTAAATAACTGCACATATTTCCCATTTTTATATAAAAATAAGGAAATTCGTGCAAGACTCACAAAATATATAGTTTCTGTATTTAAAAAACCCCCAGAAGACTGTAACATACTGGGTAGTGTAGACCTGTGAAATTTTAATTTAAGTGTATTCTTCCAAGAGAAGCATTTTTGGCAGGAGGATATGTATTTATGGTAATGAAGGAAGATATCTCTTAATGACATGTGGATGAGTTTTTAATAGTTTCGGGACAACAGTGAAGTTCCATGCAGTTCCACATAAATATGATGTATCAAGCTTTGGTTACAGACAGAAGCTGTGTTAGCAGTCAGTTCTTGGTTGGTTACTGTCTTAATCTGAGAATAGTCAGGAAAGCTATACCAGCTTTACCCTTAAATAATTAATAATTGGTCTGTTCCACTTCAATATGTGGATAGTTTGATGAACTATTACTTACAGACTTTATGGTCTATGGTTCTCCAATTAAATGTTTTCAGGATGCCTGTCCTTGCAAACATGCATGCTGCATGTTAATAAAAGTATTTTTTAATTCATCCCTGTGTCCCATTTTATTGATTTTTTTATCAGGAATCGCTTAGCACCGATCAACACTTAAGCTGAAAGAAAACTAAAACAAGGACTGAATGTGACCATTAATCAATCATTCACATGGTTTAGTATATTAGAAGCTACAGCAAAGCAACCTGTGGAGAATATCAAACGTCATCGTACACGTGAATTGACCCAGAGTAATACAGTTAATGCTGTAAGTTATTTGCCAAAGTACTACGTAATTCAGCAAATAAATACATTTACAATTTAATGTCTACTTCAGAAGAACTCTGGACCATAGTGTTGGTGTCGACAATATCATAACCTTCTCTCAATCTGAAAGAGTCAGCAACAGAGAATTAATAGCATTTACTGATACCTGACATGTCTGAAACCTTCCTTGGCAAACAAAAGGTTGCTGTTTGATTCTAGCTGGAGACACAAATACTCATTGTGGTTGCATCAGGAAGGGTATCTGGTGTAAAAGTGCTAAATCAAACATGCAGAGCTACCTGTTGTAGCAACCCTTTGTGACGAGGGAGGAGTCAAAAGCAGCTTAACTGAAACCCAACCAAAAAAAAAAAAAAATTGTTTGGGGGAAAATAAAGCTTCAAAGCTTACAGCGGGTTATCTGTTCTTCAATCTCAAGTTTTTATACTAAGCTAAGCTGATTGCAGCTTCATCTTTATTGTCAATCATTTCGTCCAACTCTCAGCATGAAAGAAAAAGAGTTTTATTTAGATATACAAGTTAGATTATAAGTGCATCATAAATCTCCTACATACTTTCCTTCCAGGAAAGGCAAAGATTAAGGTCACACCCTGAAGCAATTGCATACACCCGATCAGCACCAACAATCTTTATGCATGTTAAAGTCTCCCTTTTACTGGACACAAACATTTGTGGGTGTTTATCATATAGGGTAGTAGTTTTGGTTGGTGTTGCTGAGAAATAGAGCTTGGAAGTTGAACACATGCTATTTAGATTCAGACGCATCAATTTCGATGAACCTTTAACCCGCATTTACGTAACTCTGAGGTATAAACCAGTAGAGCCTGTTTAACTGTTAAATTTGCAGTCATTTAGAGAAAATGGGACTATTATTTCATCTGCAGTTATATTTGGTATAGCTCTGTTCTAGGAATTCCCTGTCATTCTGCAAGCTTTACCTGGAAAGTCTAAAAAGGAGGGAGAGCAGGGGCAAAGAACAGAGCAGCCTTCACAGTCAACTGGAAATGGCACTGATCAAGTCTGAAATAACATGAAATAGAGGTGCTGTGGTAAAGCTGGGTTGCAAAGTGGCTTGCAAGAGCAGCGTCAACATATGTATCTTTTTTAGTTATTATAATAAAGAAAGTCTTTGTCATTGGCAAAATTTTAAGTGGAGGCAACGACAGGCAACTGACAAATTGGCAAAAGATCAAAACCAAGGACACGTCCTCTGTTTATATTTTTTCATATAACTAAAATGTTTTTTTACACCTAGTTTTGCTTTTAGTTACATTAACCAGAAAAACTGTCATAACCTGAAAGAACTAAATGCTCTTCTTCAATGCTTCAAAATACAAATAAAATGATATTAACAGAAAAATGTTCTCACAGGATCTGCGTTCTCAACACATCTCCTTTTGCCTCAGGTAGGTCAGAACTGATAAGCATTCAAGGGTTTGTAAAAATCAAAGTGTTATTCTGCTTGTTTTCTTTAGACTTCTGACTCACAGCCCAATTCCAGAACAAACAGTATTCACAGATTTTGCATACAATTACAGCTGCGAATTATCACATTCGAAGAAATGATGACACAGAATGATTAGCAGTGCCTGTGCTGTTCTGATGACAAGAGTCACATTTGTGGCAACAATTAAAATGTGTGATTACAACAAACTTGACAACATTGTGGAAAAAAAATCATTCACATACTGAACCCTGAAGCACCATTAAAAAGAAACTACAAGAGTTAGAATACAAAACCAGTACCTGCCTGCTGATGTGGTCAGGTTGTGTGCTGCTTGTCCCCTGTGTTCGCTCTCTGGGCTGGCATGGGGCAGATTTAATCACAACAATAAGACAGCCTGAAAGAAAAAAGAAACAGAGCAGAAAAGAAACAAATATAAGGTGACACATTTTATTTTTATCATTTAAAAGACTATAATGCTCTTTCACCCACGCACACTCCAATGAAGTGTCTGTCCATTAGAGACTAAGGACTGCATGTTCAGTCAGACTTGAGCATTAGACTTTCACAAACAGCATTTTCTCTGATGAACAGGTTTTTTTCCCAAAACATTGCGTATGTGTTCAGACAGAACACTCTCATTATTGAGCATCTCTGTAACAGCAGACGTTTTAGGTACACCTGTTCAACCGCTCATATCTAATCAGCCAATTGCAGCAATTCAATGCATTTAGGCATGTTGACATGATCAAGACATCTTACTGAAGTTCAAACCAAGAATTAGAATGTGGAAGAAAGGAGATTTAAGTGACTTTGAATGGAGCATGACTGTTGGTACCAGACGGGTTGGTCTGAGTATTTTAAACACTGCTTATCTGCTGGTATTTCCCACACAATGTGAGAAAAAATATCCACTGGCTGGCACCAGCTGAAAATCCCTTGTTATTGTCAGAGGTCAAAGAAGCTTGGCCAGAGTGCTTCGAAGGCAAGAGTAATTCAAATAACCACTTGTTGCAACCAAGGAATGCAGAAGAGCTCTGAATGTAAACCTTGAACCTTGAAGTCAAACCTTGAAGCTGATAGGCTACAGCAGCCGAAAACCACACCAGGTGCCACCCCTGTTAGCTAACATCAGGGAACTGCAGCTAAAATTCAGACAGGCACAACAATGCCTGGGTATTGTTGCTGGCCATGTCCATCTCTTTTTTGACTACAGTGTACCATCTTCTGAAGGCTGTCAACACAGCTTGTCATAACACTCAAATTATCCTCTTGAACAGCGGTCCCCAACCCCCGGGCCTCGGACCGGTACCGGTCCGTGAGTCGTTTGGTACCAGGCCGCGAGAGTTGAGGCTCAGGTGTGAAATGTATGGTTTTCAGGGTTTTTATTGGTTTTCAGCGTTATTTTGTTATCATTTTTATCGTTAACTCGGTTTTCCTCGGTCTTTTCATGTGTGTTATGAATAAATCTTCTTTTTTCCGGTACCGGTACTAGTTTTATTTTGTTGTATTTATCCGCGACAGCTTGAAGGCCGGTCCGTGAAAATATTGTCAGGCATAAACCGGTCCGTGGCGCAGAAAAGGTTGGGGACCGCTGCTCTTGAACATGACATTTTGTTCTTTCTACTCAGATTATCTTTGCAGTAACCAGAACTCAGTTCAATAGAGCGCCTATGGGATGTGATGTATGTATGGCTCTTATCATGGATGTATAGCCAACAAATCTGCAGCTGTGTGATGCTATCATGTCAATATGAACCAAAATATTTGAGGAATGTTTATAGCACATTGTTCCTGTTCTAGAAAGACAAAGTGTCTGGTAAGTGTTTCGTTACGTAACACCAAAGAAGCGACAGATGGCTCTGCCCCTCCCTGAGTCTGGTTCTGCTGGAGGTTTCTTCCTGTTAAAGGGAGTTTTTCTTTCCCACTGTCGCCAAAGTGCTTGCTCATAGGGGGGTCATACGATTGTTGGGTTTTTCTCTGTATGTATTATTGTAGGGTCTACCCTACAATATAAAGCGCCTTGAGGCGACTGTTGTTGTGATTTGGCGCTGTATAAATAAAATAAAATTGAATTGGATTGAATTAAACAATACAAGTACGGTACTGTGTACCCACAGGGGTGCTGGCCATTAAAGGGTTATCCTAACCTGTTTATTGTTTTATCTGTTAATGTTTGAATTAATTTATAATCATATTTTATACAAAACAAACTAACAAACACAGGTTTACCCTTCTCAGGTTATCTGCAATGGGAAGGAAAAGATGTAGCTGTCTCCATGCTGTCTTTGTGTTTACAAAAATGAGCTAAAAATGTGCTATAGGTGCTAGGTAGACGTGAAAACCACTGTGTATGAATGAATGCATTTTTTTAAATGTCAGTTTTTGTAGCTTTACATGAACATAGAAAAGTGCCACTAAAAGTTGAAGACTGGTGTCTGTAAAGGACAAACCACAAAAGTACAAACTTTTACTCTTTGTTAAGGGTACAATGGTCCTACCACAATAAGAAGGTCCATACGAGGGTACTGCCGCAGTAGCAAGCTATTGTACCACCAAATGTACAATAAAGCAGTGTTTCCCAACTTTTTGGAGCCATGGCACACAGCACCAAACAAAAATATCACAAAAAGCATATTGATAATTTTTCCCCGCGCACCAGGTATAGCAGAATTGGCTCAGGTTGTCCCCAATATCCCATTTTTTGCTTTCTTCTGACCACTACGCATACTAGGGCCTTGATCTGGGTCGGAATTTTCTCCAGGACCCAGATCAGATTGATTACTTTTTATTTTCAAATATTTATCTATCGCTATTATGTGCTGTGTCAGCTCACAGCATGACTATTATGTAATTTCTTCTTAGTCTTCTTCTGTTTTACTGTCAGTTGGCAACCCATTTAATTAGAGCAGGTAGCTGTACTGCCCTCTAGTGGAAGAGAATGTAATTGTTCTGCCCGTTACGCCGATCGTTTAGAGCACTAATCAGGTGGAACCAGATAATCTTGCATGGCACACCTGATCATTTCTCAAAGCACACCTATGTGCCGTGGCACAGTGGTTGGGAAACACTGCAATAAAGTACTTGGTCTTCTGAATGTGTATTCATAGATACTTATGTTTTAAATAATAATAATAATAATAATAATAATAATAATAATAATAATAATAATAATAATAATAATGGATACTTTATTGATCCCCATGGGGAAATTACTTGTTTTTTCTCTGCATTTGACCCATTCACTCAGTGAAGCAGTGGGCAGCCCACTAAGCAGGCGCCCGGGGAGCAGTGTGTAGGGACGGTACCTTGCTCAGGGGTACCTATAAATGCATTATATTCCGCTTTAATGTGTATTCGAAGAATCTGATTCACATTTTTAATGAATTTCAGTAAAACTCTAACATAAAGTGTGTTTGTGACAAAGTTAGAAAAAGAATCTAAAAATAAAAAGGAAGCTGCTCAGGAAAAGCATCAGCATTGAGCGTCCAACAGCAAATCTCTGACTAATTTGTCAAATGGAGCATCTGTTTATGGCACCAAAGCCACTCTTGGATTTCAACTTGGATTTGATGTAGCTATCATGTTATGCTGAGTGTTCTGTTCCCACTTAATACAAGATGCTAAATTGTGGGAGTGAGAGGGAGTCTGCTTCTTGTGGGGCTGCAGCCTTGATTAAAAGAAAATTCTGGTGCGAGCAGATGGCCGTGTAGACTTCGCTTGCTTGCTTAAAAGTAGGCTGTCCACCCACCCTCCATATTTTTCACACTTTAGTTTGTCGAAGACAAAGCTGAAAAGGAGTGCAACGACTCAAGGCCAAGGCACATCAAAACACACTCTCTATTGTTCCATTGTGAAATTGTTTTGTTATTATTCTTTTCTAGTTATGAGGTTTGTTGTGACATGCTTTTTTTCACATATCTGTTCTGTTTGAGCCTTGTTGTTTGTGTACTGCATTTTGTTTTGTGCATCATAACTTTGCAGCTACAACATAAAATGACTGATATTAAATGATTCATTTAATGATTCAGAAGTGAAACTTAATTGATTGGAGGTTAACTATCAAAAAATGGAATATGTACTGAATTTCAGATTTTGTCTACTCAAATATGCTTATGTTCAGCTACTCTGTTTTTGCAGAATTCAGTTCAATTCAATCCAATTTCATTCAATTTTTTAGTGCCAAATAAAAAACAAATATTGCCTCAAGGTGTTTTATGTTGTAAGGTAAAGACCCAATAAATGGAGAAAACCCGAACAATCAAATGACCCCCAATAAGCAAGTACTTGGCGATAGTGGGAAGAGGAAACTCCCTTTTAACAAAAAGAAATTGGTTGGGTGTTAGGGGAGAGAGACAGGACAAAAGAAGGGACCCAGAAATTAAAAGCAAGCAAAACTGTTGTTTTTTATTTTATTGATTTTTTTATGTTAAAGAACTGCTTGACATGATCTTAAACCTGTAAGACCTGCTATAGTCTCAGGTCTCACAGCTTGGCCGGTTGACCTGCTCTTG
This sequence comes from Copadichromis virginalis, assembly GCF_057382275.1. Taxonomy (NCBI): domain Eukaryota; kingdom Metazoa; phylum Chordata; class Actinopteri; order Cichliformes; family Cichlidae; genus Copadichromis; species Copadichromis virginalis. The sequence continues at coordinate 23,530,148 of NC_140624.1, forward strand.
TGCAAGCACATCCTTGTTGGTCTGACAATGTGTTACTTTAAAAAGGACATAATGGAAACTGCAATAGCCGAATAAGACCAATACATAAATTTTGGAATGCAGGAAAAAGAAAACTTTAAACACCCTAAATTGTGACAGCTTTGAACACCCCAAACCTACGTCAGGTTTCATGCCTGAATTTGAGTTTTTGCATTTGCATTTGTGATATTTAGAGATTCATATTTTGTATTCCAAAATGTTCCAGGTTGGTTTCTTTCTGTCTAATTTTCATCTTTGTTATAGTTTACCTATGTGGGATCTGGTCATGGTTAGTTTTGTTAATATTTTATAATTCGGTATTTCAGTTTATCCTGCGTTCCCTGTGTCTTAATTAAGTCTCTGTCTCAGTTTGGGTTTCCTGTTTCTGTCACGGTTTGCCGGGGCAAGCCGTGTGGAGTTGGAGGAAGGACCCAAAAGGCGGCAGCTCTGGTGCAGGTGAGTATTTATTTACAGGGGTGGGTACAAAGAGCAATGGTGGGTGAACATGAAACCGGGAACCTAAACTGGGTAAACTAACAACACCAACCAGAAACTAAGATGCAGGGAAATACACATGGAGAGATGCAGGGAGACCGAGGGGAAACAACACAGACGAACCAATTCAATTCAATTCAATTTTATTTATATAGCGCCAAATCACAACATAAGTCGCCTCAAGGCGCTTCATAGATACAGAGAAAAACCCAACAATCATATGACCCCCTATGAGCAAGCACTTTGGCAACAGTGGGAAGGAAAAACTCCCTTTTAACAGGAAGAAACCTCCGGCAGAACCAGGCTCAGGGAGGGGCCATCTGCTGCGACCGGTTGGGGTGAGAGAAGGAAAACAGGATAAAAGACATGAGACAGGATAAAAGACAACTACTACAGAACCAGCAACTACTATGACAGAAGACACAACTTAAATACACTCAGAGAACACAGGGAGATTACACACAGGTGGGGAACACAGCTGGGAGTGATTAACGAGACGAGACTAGGGAGGCAATCTGAAAACTCTCACATAAGACGCAGACCTTCACAATAAAACAGGAAACACATACACGCAATGACATAACACACCAACTTAACACAGACTGGGGGGGACAGAACATAGGAACATGAACCATGAAACAGAAGAGTACAAACACCCAAGGTAACCAAAACCACAGAATACTAATAAACTAAACATAAACACGGAGTCGCAGACTCTGGACCATGACAGTTTCCTGTTTTATTGTGGCAGTCACTTGCTGCGTAGTTCTACTTTCTCTGTCATGTCATTGGATTATGTTTTGTAGTTCAACTATTGTTCATTACTTTATGTGATTTAGCTGTGTTTAGTTTCCCAGCTCATTCCCTATTAGCCCAGCCTGTCCTTGAGTTCTTTTTTAGAGCACCAGTTGTTTTGGGGGGGGGGGACTATTTGGATTTTTGTACCTCATGGACTTTTTAAAGTCAGTTTTCACAGTTTTACTTGTTTTGGTATGTATTTGGGTCCTTCTTCCTCAGTCCATGATAACCTAATGAACATTGCATGTCTAACCAAAATTTGCAGAAAGTTTACTTATCTCCAAACTGACGGACCCCATTAAAAAGAAAAAGTCGAGTTGAATCTCATTTTATATATCACAAACTCAGCAAGCCACACACCATATCTTCTAAAAAGAGAAAGCTAACTTGTCTCTGTACCAATGTTTCAACACATCTTACATTTACTATCCAAGGCTTTGAGTGTAAACACAGCAGAATTGACATATTTCAATATGTGTGATTTATTTATAGGTTTGTAGCAGCTTCCCAGTACCTGCCAGCAGCAGCAACACGCATACCATGCTACAAGAGAAGCCTCCTCTTTCATCAGATATATAAAGAATTATATCATGTGTGGGATTTATTACTCAGAAAGGCTTGTTTTTCTTCAGCATAATAATGTAATGTAAAAGATTACATTACAAAAAAACACCTGGATTTGACTAAGCAGTGTATAGGCAGGTGTACAAATCTGTAATCATAACAAGGTGTAATATCACTTAAAATGCTAGTTTTTTACTTTTATCTCTAATTAATTTTGGTGAATAAGCCTTGAGTATGCACTCAGTGTATTGAAGGAGATTTAATTAATCTAATGACAACCACAAACCCATCCAACATAAATAAATCGAAGAGAAGCTACAATTTCAGTCAACCAAGATTTTCTTTGTTTTTTGCTGACTTCCACTCTCACACCAGCTGCAGTGATGTAGCACCAAGACATTTTAGCTGCGCATAACAAGTGTTACCACACCCAGCACCTCCTGTCGGTAACAAATGTGAAACTTTTCAACCAGCAAGGCTCTTCTAGTGCTGCTTTTGAGCAAGCATAAACACTTAACTGTGTTTCAGTGACAAAGAAAGTGAATATTTATTATGAACTGGCAAAAGTCGAATTGCTCCCATCAGACTTCTGCTTTCTTACTAACAATATTTCTCAAAGACAGAGGTGCAACGTGACAATTGAGATTTTAAAATGCACTGAGGAACATTCATAGATATAAAAAAAATCTTGAGTGGACATTTCATATTTTGTAACCAGAAGACAAGTTGCGTCACGAGAGTGTTAAAAATGCTCCTTTATTGTCCTATTAGAGGTACAAAAGCTTGTCATTGGGGTGCTATCCTATAAGATAATTGACAGAAAACATCTCTGGCCCAATAGAGAACAGCTTTGAAGGAGCATTTTAAAATGTAATGTAAGAGTACAAAAATGCATCTTTTACAAAAAAATTAAAATACTGCATCCTGGGGTAATAATCAATCAATATTTTTATAATTATAAATTCATAGCCTCGGAAATGCACTGCAGTTCATATAGCATAAAACCAAACAGGCCTAGGGAGAAATGATCCCACTGAAACTAGAACCTTCATGCTGTGAGGCAAAAGTGCTAAAAGTCTGCTACCAATATAGAAGTGAAACACAATATGAGACTTGAATTATTATTTTTTTTATTTAACTTACTACTTTGCATTTAGTAATTAGTTAATATTTAATCTCTGGCTCACTTCCACAGCTTGTCTTTTGTCCCGTCTCCCTCTCATCAGCCCAACTGGTCATCACGGTAGATGGCCGCCCCTCCCTGAACCTGGTTCTATTGGAGGTTTCTTCCTGTTAAAAGGGAGTTTTTCTTCCCACTGTTGCCAAGTGCTTGACTTATGGAGTCACCTCATTGTTGGAGTTTTCTCTCTACTATTGCATGTTAAAATGTAAAAATCTTAAAATCTAAGAGCAACATTAATATTTTACCAAACTTTATATTTAATCCATCCATCCATTCGCTTCCGCTTATCCTTTTCAGGGTCGCGGGGGGGCGCTGGAGCCTATCCCAGCTGTCATAGGGCGAAAGGCAGGGTACACCCTGGACAGGTCGCCAGTCTGTCGCAGGGCCAACACACAGGGACAGACAACCATTCACACTCACATTCACTCGCACATTCACACCTAGTGGCAATTTGGATTATCCAATTAACCTATCCCCACAAACTGCATGTCTTTGGACGGTGGGAGGAAGCCGGAGTACCCGGAGAGAACCCACGCAAACACGGGGAGAAGATGCAAACTCCACACAGAAAGACCCCGGCCTGATGGTGGAATTGAACTCAGGACCTTCTTGCTGTGCGGCAACAGTGCTAACCACCGTGCTGCCCTTTATATTTATATTTAATCATAAAAGCTAAATGAAAGTGTGCAATGATGCACCTATTATTGCTTGGGAACATGTATACCATTGTTTGTGGTTTTTTACCCTTGAGATTGCACGCCTAATTACTTTGGATACCACTAATTAACCCTGCAGGCTACTTCGGTGTTGACTGGGCGGCTATGGCTCAGGAGGTAGAGCGACCGATTGTCTACCAGTCGGTTGACGATTCGCTGCCCAGCTACAATCTCCATGTCAGCAGATCATTAGGTTGCAATTCATCTATTGCGGTGTGAATATTAGAGAAGGTGCTTGAATATAGAGAAAAAAATGCTTGTGTGATCGGGTAAAGGAGGCTTGGAGTAAAAAGTGCTTTGAGTGCTGAGTTAGAGTAGAAAAGTGTTTTATAAGTACTTGTCCATTTACTGTTTAAACTGCACTTTTAAGGACAGCAGTGCACTTTTAATGTACTCCTATTTCTCAAAGTGCAGTGAGTGATGTGAGTGAACATGAAAGGACTGTACTGTAAAAAACAAGCAAACAAAAAAACTGTTTTGCTCTCAAGAAATTCGGTGCATGCTTCAAAAACTTTATTTGCCCAATTTAGCTCTGCTCGCTCGATATGATGGTAGCAGACTGACACTGATTTGTAAGTAATACCAACTGTGGTACAACTTGCTATTCGTGTTTATTAGCTCTGTTGCTTCTCTCATTTACACTTTTTTCCCTGCCTGTTCATCGATCCATGAGCGTGAGCTATTTCACCTGTCTGCACCTCTGAATCTTTCATATGATGTCTCGAATTTAAAAGAAGGCGAATGTGTTTGTTTAAAAGTCACGGGCAGTTCTCACAGGGTAACAAACTGAATCTAAAAAGGTGTCAGAAGCTCTTTGTCTTTCCACAAACAACACAGATGAGGTCAATCCAGCCATTTCCTTCAATGATTCCCTGTATTAAATCTATATGAATCACAACAGAGGGAGTGCAGGTAGAAAGGAGGAGACGAATCAATGAAAAAGGATTTTTAAGCTGCAAGAAAACAGGGATGTGGAGAGAGGGCCTGAAGATCAATGCGAGGGCAGTGACCCTAATATTTTGTACATTCAATCAAGAGTTGTGTTGAGGACTACTTTGCAGGCCAGCTAGAAAATATAAAAATATCCTCTGGAGTTGTCCTTTAGCAAGAGTCAAGGAAATCCTGGCTGATGGTAAATCCAGTCTGCACTAAATGTAATTTCTAATTTTAAAGGGTCTATTAATTCTTGTCCAGCACATCTGCCAGTAGTAGTTTTCACAGGGGTCAGAACTAGAGCTAACATTAATAACAACTGTTGTCAGTCCAGCTGGATGTGGCTGACAACAGTGCTTACCATTTGACAATGTCCTTTTGGAAATAACATATGAGGCCATTAGGTGCCATAATAGGTCAGACCCCACACAAACACATCCAGGCTAACGGGGAGCGACAGTAAATCACTCTAATCCAGCCATGAGATGAAGGCAGGTTATTCCCTCATGACGGTGGGGGGTGGGGGGGTTGTGTCACAAGCTGAGCTACAGTTTACCAGCTTGGGTCATGATGAAAGCTGTGATAGAGCTCAGCTGTCACTCAGGATGTCTGAGCCAGAAATCTCTGATCACCTGCCTTAAACACACACACACACACACACACACACACACACACACACACACACACACACACACACACACACACACACACACACACACACACACACACACAGGCTGCACACCTCAGTTAGTGGGGACATAGAGAGATGCTCAGGGAGAAGATCCAGCTGTGGAGCCATCACACAGGATCTACATGCACGCATTTGGCATCAGCTTTGTCACAGACATAAAAATACTGTGTAAAAATCTGACAAGCAGCCAAAGCTTATTTGTGCAAGATTATCTCTTTTTTTCCCTCCCTCTCTCTCTCTCTGTCTCCATCTCTGCTCTTCTACAGATCGACATCATCATCGCTGATGCTGCTACCCTCCAGGTCCCTCAAGCAGAGATTTGAGTCATCTCCCTCTCATCCTCTTCCAGCCCTCAGCCCCGTTGAGTCCGACTGTCAATACAGAAGCACTAAATGCTGCTCAGACTGTCAGAGAGAGACTGCAGCGTGCCTTTCACACTTTACACAGTGTGTGTACAGCCTGCACGAGCACAAAGTATCCTACGCCTGAGAGGACAAATGTGGGGAAAGGAGGAGAAGCGGCTGTTTGAACAAGACCCAAACTCCGCAGAAGTTGGTTGTACGGCTTCTCACGACGAGATGGGAAAGAAAAAGAGGATGGAGGGACCAAACTGTGAAAATAACATCCAGGGAGATACGGAGCGATCTTACCTCCCCACGGTCCGCACACACACGCACACGCACAGATCTGTGTATTTCTGCTGCCGCGCCGCTCCACTCACCTACAGTAAATCACTTCCATGACTCACGCAGAGGGGAGATAACCGGCTCTCAGGAAAAGTGGAGTAAACACTCGTTGCAAAGGCAGGAAGGGCTCTCGCGCGCTCGCTCTCGCTGCAATGCTGCTATCTCTCATCCTCGTTTCTCCTCCTCTGTCTCTTCTTTCGCTTTGATCTCTCCCTCTCTCTCTCTCTCTTTCTCTATCCAGTGGTACCCCCTCCTTTCTCTCTCTCTCTCTCTCTCTCTCTCAAACTCTGCCACCCCCTCACGCTCCACCACAAGGTGTCACAAACACTGTGTCTGCTCCCACTGCCTCTTATTGGCTCCCACTTTTCTCTCCTCTTCTCTCCAGCCCCCACCCTGCACTATCTCTCTCTCTCTCTCTGGATTTTCTGCCTTAAAGAGGCAACGTGTTACACCTATAGCTACACAAACTCAAAGCATGTCACTTCAGCCGCTTTATTTATTCTAAGTGGGTAAGCATCGCATAAAACCACCATCGCATTTGTGCCTGCCTCAGGGAGTTGTGAGCCCTGGAAGGCTATGCCAAGTCGCTTTGTGTAGGCACTTTTATTTTTTACTTCAAGCAAATTTATTTTTACTAACACTATTAGCATGATTGAAATGCATAAAATACATTTCTGGTCCTCTTTAAAAAGGGATCTCCAGACACACTGCAAAACATCCTAAAGCCAGCTTCCAAGTGTGGCAAACTGCAGTTCCTCTAATGGCCACTTGAGGCCAGTTCCAAAGGCTAGTTGAAACAAAACACTCCAATGTCAAAATGCCCTACTTTACAGCATAAATAAATGTAGTCACAGTGTGCTTTGTTCGCTTTATGTCAAACATAGCTGGTATACAGAGGCTCGTGGCTTACGAAGTTGCATTTTGAAACCTCGAGCTCAGCAGTTTCAGCATCACCGGCTTGATGTTTTGAACCCGGACCTGACCTGCGAAGTGAAATGGATTTTGAGAAGAATGGCGCTCATTCATTGGCTCATACTTTGTGACTGACAAATTATGAGCTAGTGTGCTTAGCCTGGATAATCCTCTTTTCAGACTCTGTTAATGAAACTTATGCATTCAATAAGGAAGATTGATGGTCTCACATCTGTCCACTCCTAGGTGCTGCTGGCTAAATCTAAGCTTTTTCACTCTCACTTTCCCACGCTGTCAAGCTGTTTGTGTTATCACTGGTCTGGTCAGATCACCTTCTCCCGGCATTCTCCAGGCCAATCAGGATTCATGCTGCGTAATTTAAATCTCACTGCGCATCTGTCTTTCTCTTTTGCAGACGCCTTTGTGCAACCGACCTTCTCCCCATGTCCACCGCTCATCACTCAAGCGCCGATCCGCCAAGACAGGCCATTGGAGTCTAACGGCCAAACGCCTATCTATATTCTGTTCATATTTTCAACAAATCATGTTCATTCTTTCTAATGATCTCCCCTTATTGAAATGACCATAGGTTATAAAATAAACCTAATGAAACCTTGGGGCATATTCTAATAGAGTTCTATTAGAATTATTTAAAAAGCCCGGTTCTCATCCCTTGCCCACTTATGCTTTCTTGTTACAGTAGCCCAGTTTTCATCAGTGTTGCTGGTTCCTCAACACCTGATGTGGACCTTGTTAATCTGGGTGACTTCCAAGCCAGTATGGCTTCAGTTATCTCTTTCTTGCTCATCTCCAAGGTTAGCATGGGGTGGGTCTAGCTGGGGGACCCTTACTGAATACAGATGCTCTGGTTGGGAGTCGAACCCCCGACTTGGAGTTCCAAAGGACATTATTGGGACATGGGAGTGACAGGTGGGTGCCAACCTGGTTATCTGACTGTCGTCGATGTTTGGTTAATTGTGCGTCAGTAATGGCAAAGTTCAGTCTTGCATTTAAGCTGATTATTTAGCACTTCCTTCTAATATGTTACCTTGTGGCTCTTCAAAAACTAAATGTGTCAGTCAGTGAGTATGCTCCAGCTAAGACTTCAGAATGAGAACCTACAAACTAATCTTTGACTGTTGGTAATGTCCGTCTTTTATGCAGCATTCTTCTATGAAACAGCTGAAGAGATTTTAGGTTCCCAATTCCAATCCAGCCAAACCATAAAAGGCAAATGATGACGAACGATGAAGTCCTGTTACCACAGTGATTAGGGCTGCCACGATTAGTCGACTAGTCACGATTACGTCGGCTATCAAAATCGTCGACGACTGATTTAATAGTCAACGCGTCGTTTGAAGCTTTGTAAGATCACAAAAGACGCAGGAATAAGTAGTAGTATTTAAGAGTGTAATAACGGACTGAAACAGAAGATGGCAGCACTGCATGTGCAAGGATGCCAGCTGCCGTTAAACCCCGGAGAAGAAGAAGCTCTGTCCCAGAATTCATAGCGCAACCCAGCTCAGTTTCCAACAATGGCAGCAGCTAGTTAGTGTTAATATTAACATATTTTCAGGTGAGAATGTAGCTGTGTAAACCTCAAATATCTGCTCAGTTTATCAGGACACCACATATTTTCAAAAGCGCTCCAACGTTTTCGGAGACGTCTGTTACCCACTAGCTCGTTAGCTAGCCGGGGTTCAAGGCTCAATAGAGCCGGTGAGAACACCGGACTCCCGGCAAATCGTTTTCAAACCCACCGCCGTCTTTCGCTACTCAGGTTAAACATGATATATAAGTCACTGAGATAACTTAAAAATGATATTATTTGGCTTTTTTTAGTATTTTATTTGTTCCTGAGTAAATCGGTTTGGCTGAGATTAAAGTTATAGTTTTTACACAGCTGACTAAACGTCAAGCAGACAACTGATTATCAGAAGTGAGAGATGCTCGAGAATATACTCCAGTGTCCTGTTATATTTTAGATAGCAAGGAGTTTATTAAACTTCACCGAAACAATCTGCAAATTTCATTAAAATTTAATAAACTATCATCTTGTCTTTATTTTTAGTTAGCACAGACCTTAAACACTTCAAGCTGTAAGCTAATGATAGTTATATAAGAGCAGATGCATGCTGGTGCAATAAGCTGTACGTTTTACGTCCAATGGATGCATGATCTGATTAGTCGACTAATCGCAAAAATAATCGGTGACTAGTCGACTATCAAAATAATCGTTTGTGGCAGCCCTAACAGTGATATAATTATCTCTCATTTCTGTTAACTGTTAGATAGCTAAGCTATTTTGTGAAGGCACTAGCTTATGTCTTCTAACAAAATAAGCATAAATGCAGTTTAAAGACAACACCTGGGTGTGGCTGAACATCCTTGTTCCTATTTTCTCAAAGATTTTCCTTCTCCACTGAGACAGTTAACAGACTCTATACTTTCGACTGTCCAGCAGCATCTGAGTTCATAAAGTAACTAGTCTGCTACGTGGAGCTGAAAAACTTGGAAATGGTTTGAACTTCTTATGCTCTCATTATTTCTGTCACTTTTTTGTGTACAACTGCTGTGACACCATGAAGGCTGTTATCTCCTTTGTACCTTTACCGTGCCTCCCCGCTGTCTTTAAAGTCCAACTTTTCGTTCCGTCTTCAAGTGTTGCCATTAGTAACAGGTTTTAGCTTCGGTTTTAGACGTGATAACGTGTCTTTTATATCCATCGTTATATATCAAAGCTATCTACTGATAAAGAGATTTCTTTTTAAAATGATAACAAAAGTTAGAGATGCATTTAATGTGATACAAATATTTAACATACATATGGCCATGAATGTCTGAGGACTGGGGAATATCAGTGGATGCAACATTTAATGATGAGTTCAAGCTGGATCTCTGTCAAAGGAGAGCCAGGAGTCAAGTTCCCAATTTGCAATTATAATTAGCTTTCAAGCCCCTTTAAATGTAGAGCCCGTGTATTCTCCATGCCGCCCTGTCTTTATATGATATTTGCTCTAATTCAGCGTGGAAAACACATTAAAAGCAGAATCAGTGATGCGCTCGTGCTGAAGGCATGAGGTGCTCCGTGTTTTTTCATGTTTGACTATCAGAAAATGTGCTGCTGCTGTTTTAAAAATGTAAGGGTCCTAAATCATGCAGATCACACCGTGTAAGACCACACAGGAGCACAGCATTCCTGCTGTTACAGCACTGCTGTAAGCACGAGCCTAAGTCAGGTGCAGCAGCTTTGATATGACAGAAAATTAAAGAGGACTGCTGGAACATCTGTCCTGCTCTTATAGGGGGCTGGAGTGTCTGTCGATTATGTGAGAGGTGTTTCTATCCCTCCGTGCCTGCTTGTTTGTTTATTATCCTGAAGAAATTTGGTGGAGGGACTCCCTTAGTGGACGTCCAGATCTAAATTTGTGATTGGCACCTTCACATCTTTATTTACAATTCTGAGATTCATTCACAGACATGCAGATACGTTTTTTTAATGTTATATTTTGTCTGGATGATGCAGTTCAAATAAACATATACTGTTATAGCTAGAAGAACTTGCTTTTACACATGCACCAATATTGTAATGAAATCATTACTTCACACTTATATTTTATTATAGTAGCTGTTTGATATATTTCAAGGATGAATATGAATGTTTCTGCGATCTTCCCAAATGCACAGTTATTTGAGATTATGATAATTATGATTGCAAAAACTGAGAACTGAAAAGTGACCCCAGTGGTGTTGGATCAGAATCCATGTAAACATAAACACTTAAATTGACTTTCAGTTTTCTAGGCTGAACAACCGCTTACTTTAACATAAATTTTCTTGCAACCTAAACTAATTTAAATATTTTTCTTATACACAATATTACCAAACGTATTCAATCATCCATCCAAATAATTGAACTCAGGTGTTCCAATCGCTTCCGTGGCCACATGTGTATAAAGTGAAGCACCCAGGCATACAGACTACCTCTGCATTTGTCAATAATGGGTACACTGTGGTACTATGATAGGATGCCACATGTGCATCAAGTCCAGCTGTGAAATTTACTCGCTACTAAATATTCCACAGCCAAGTGTTAGTGGTGTTATAACAAAGTGGAAGCAATATGGAATAACAGCAACTCAGCCATGAAGTGGTGAGTATAAAATCATACAGCACATAGAGTACAGAGATGTCCAACTTTCTGCAGAGTCAATCACTACAGATCTCCAAACTTCATGTGGTCCTCAACTTCATGTTTGTATGTGTGCAATCACGATGGGACACCTGGACCAAAAACTCTAGGCCGATATTTTTTTTGTCTCAGTGAAGCCCTTAATATGACTGCACACCAGTGCACAAAGCAGGCTCCATAAAGACATGGATGAGCGAGTTTGGTGTAGAAGAACTTGACTGGCCTGAACAGAGTCCTGACCTTAACCCTACACAACACCTTTGGAATAAATTAGAGAGGAGGCTTTGAGCCAGGCCTTCTCATCCAACAGTGTCTGAACTGCGCTTCTGAAAGAATAGTCAAAAATTCCCGTAAACACACTCATCACCTTGAGGAAAGCCTTCCCAGATGAGCTGAAGCTGTTATAGGAGCAGAGGGTGGACCAACATTATATTAAACCCTATGGATTAAGAATGGGATGTCACATGTTCAAATGCATGTGAAGGCTGATACGGGAATACTTTTGCCAATATAGTGTATAATAACATCTGATATGAGCCAGCTCCAACAAGTAAATAAAATTTAAAAAAAACATGACATGAAGGGTAGCACACAGGAACTATGAGCTGATTGTGAAATGAGCTGAAAAGTAGCCAGAAACACGGAAAAAAACAAAACATGTGGCATTTGGCCTTTCATGAGAACTGAACAGTGGGTATTTTTAATAACTCATCCATTTAGACTTTGTCTGATTTGAATCATTGAATTGAGCCTCTTCACCAGGTTTGTGTTGTTGGTGCTTTTTTGAGCACTTTCAAAGAAAATACATGACAAACAATGTGGCCCAATAAGTTTTTGCTTTAGTTTTGCAGAGTGAAATTGTGGTCTTTTATTAGTCTGTTACTTAGCTGTAATTAGCAGGTCTTTGTGTGTTACAGCCACACATTTTATGGATGAAATGTGCTAACCAGTGCTGCTAGAGCCCTAGTCACATAAGCCTAGTGATTGGTGGGGGACCCCCCTGGCAACCCAAAATCTTTGTGAACTTCAGCCACCACTAAATGAATTAATTCCATTTTTAACTTAATTGGTGGCTGGCATCAGAGAATATACACTTTCCTAGCAAATGCTTGTTGCCAGGGGACCAGTCTCTATACCTGTTTGATTGGGGCTTAGCCATGCTTCCTAGCACTGCCTACCCTGCTTTCCAATTATGGTCCCTTGTGGCTCCAAAGTTTTACTTTAGTTTGACATTATGGTGGCTACATCTTCAGTTTTACTTGATTTGAATCCTTGTTACTTTATCATTCTCCGAGGGCTTAAATGGTAAATGCACAGCAGTTTAGAAGAATAATTTTAACAGGCGATAGCTAAACTTGGAGCTAGTGAACTAAACGAAATCAATAATAAATAAAAATTAAATGTATATTAATATAAAATCCATAAACTTGATTATGAAATTATCATAATGATCAAATATTATAAAACTGCCATTTGTGTGGGTGGAGTATTATGAATAGTATCTTTAGTCTGTGATCCCACCCTGTACTAACTAGAGCTTCATAGTGCATAGCTTAGCATGGCTGCAGTCTTTGTTAAGTAATCAGTGGACTTCACATAAGCGTTAATTTAAAAAGGTTTTTGAAGGGAAGAGGTAATTTTGCAATAGTTGCTCTTCCACTTGTGAAATATAAATGAGTAAATTATCATTATTATTCTGCCAGCGCCACTCAGCATAAGATGCAGTGAGAGTTGACATGATGATTAAGTCAGAAGCCTGAAGCAACTGTCGATGCTCAGTCCACTCAAACAGAAAACAGGTATCAGTGTCCACCAGACCCACTGATGCTCAGTATCACACACACACACACACACACACACACACACACACACACACACACACACACACACACACACACACACACACACACACTTAAAGCCATATATTTAGTATATTTTATTAAATATTATTTATTTAATATTTCTATACTTTCTATCAACACTACAAGGTTGTTCAGTTATACATCGGGTGCTTAGTGTGTACTTTAGATATTCACACATGCTTTGCAGAAAAGCTAAGCTTAGTGAATCGATGAATAAATCAATAGAAAACTGATGAAGTGATACAAATATATGCTCAAATACAACCATGTACTGGTTTCTTGGTGTCGTACTTCATGACCTTCTTCTTTATGAAATGTGAATATGGATTTCCTGTTCGGAAAACTGGCTATGAAAGTTTCAGAACACGGCTTAATTAAGGGTTTTAGACGTTCAAGACTCTCCAAGAATGTTTTGAGGTCGACCGATGACTCTTTAATCCAAGGGAAACACAGGAGGGCGGGTGGAAGGCGAGGACAGAGAAAAATATTTGAATTTTCTCAAACAGTTTGACACAGCCTCGTCTTGTCTCTCCGATAACGGATGCAAATTACTATTTCCTCCATCTGCATACATTAGAAAGAAGATCTTATCATATTTAGCTGCCAAACAAACTTAGAACTATAACAGCTCTGTGCAAGCCTCGCAGCCAGATAGCAAATGAGTAACAGCCACGGATACAAAAACACAAGCAACAGACTCTAATCTAATGTGTTTGCCTGATTAATGTGGTTTTAAACAGATTTTCCTCTCACATAAAATAATAGTTTATTTGGTGAGTCAAAAGAATTTCTTGAAATTCCAAAACAATGGGCCTGAGATCACCAGTTTAGATATTCTCCCCCTTCTTGTATATCATACAGAGTCAAAACAGTGAAACTGAGTGTTTGGGTGATGGCACAAACACTTTAACTGTATTCTCTAACACCACAGTCATTTTAAGTTTGAGTGGTCTGAATAAATACAATATCTGTATCTGCTTGTGACCTTATCCAAGGTCCTTTACCTTTCATCCAACTAGAATCATCCCCACTTGTTTCTAGCAAATATACAGGTGCCAGAGCAGCACGAAATTACTGGTCCCGAAGTGAGAATCACTGACTTTAGAGGCTATGGGAAGAAATTTACATCAGATTTGCATATGCAGCTTGAAGATCAAACTTTTCAAAAATGCTGGCTGGTTCACAAAAAGCAGCAAGACAGAACTGGCTCAGCAACAACAAAGGAACCACATCTATAGAAAACAGATAAATGTTTGATTTGGAGTTCAACCTAAGAGATATTTCTCCTCTAAACTTTTAGATCTTTTTTTTTTTTTAGATAATTGTCGAAAACTTGAAAAGGTAAAGCTTCTCAATATTTCATGAGAAAAAGAACATCCTAATAACATTCATGAAGGAAAATCTTGTTTCATCATCTTTCCCCTGCTGTTAATCATCCTCTGATCATTCACGATCAGGGGGATTGATGGTGAAGTTGACCCACTAAACCACCAACCTGTATATAGAACTCACCTGGGTTTAAGCAGCTACGACAGCAAAAATGATGCTTACAAACCATCTGTGTTGATAATAGAATAGAACAAATAAGATAAAGGAGGAGAATTTTCCTGTCTTTAATGAAAACCTGTAACAGATGGTGTTATGTAAGGGTTCTAAGCACTTCTTTCACCACTGAAATACCATTAACTCAAAACATGATGCAATGAATGATTAATACTGGACCTTGCGGTGTGCAGTCAGAGCAATGATTGTTCAAGGTAAAAAAGTCAATACTTTCCCTCATCACCTCCATACATCATGCGATTTCCAAACACTGTTAGAGCGTAGACTATAACAGCAGCAGCAGTGAGATTTCTTCTTCCATCATTGGTGGCCAATAGCGTTTCACATCACCAGCACAACAGAACTGGAGCGCCATCCATTAGCCTGTCAGAAACTTTGAATTAGAATTGATTCCTCTTGGCATAATTATTCATCTGTTCCTATTATTTATCATGGTGACAACAGTGCTGCTGTGTTTGATTGGGTGATTGCCTCAGATTTTGGGGTGCAAAATTAGAAGTCAGAGAACAGTTGCTCCCCAAACACTTGACAACTGATCTGTTTGGCCAGCGTCTGGAGAAGCAGCGGAGCCCAAATGAGCACACTTATCTGAGTTGCACTCCCTACATACTGATTTACGAGATGTTTTCTCTGTTATTAAATTGTTTTGTCATTTGTCATCTTTTGTTCAAACTATTAAAAAAAAGACTAGACTAACAAAACATCAAAATTGTGATAATTTGCTTTTTGAGGTGACATGTGTGAGGCATCGTTTCAAGGCGTTTCTTTATGTGTGTGACTGACAGAGAATATACTGCAGAACTGATTGTGAAAGCACTGAAAAACTGTTGAAACACTAACTAAAGCTGCAGCTTTATGTTGACTGTGGCATGTCGCTTAGAGAAAGTATGAGTGGCAGTAAATAACTACTGCTGAATGGCAGAATGCGAGCATCAATATCTCAGGCAAAGAATAAAAAATGGCTATAATCCAAATGACATCGGGTAAAACAGGGACATTGGATCTCTGAGGTGAAGCAGATGACACAGCTCAGCAACAAAACAGAGAGGAGCAGTGGATACATGATTGATGGATAAATGAATGAATGAGAATGTGAATAGTGCCCCAGAGTTGCTCAGGCATGCAAAATACACTGGTATTTCACCCAGGCTAATTTTAGGAGACATGTAAACTTCTGCAATACTAACTCTATTAGACGCTATCCATTTATTCTCTTTGGTTACAAAGCCATTTCAAAGGCTTTCGGGCTCCAGGGAAGCACAGTCAGGGCCATTACAGTGGGAACATAGGGATGGGAACCGATAAGAATTTAGTGATTCCAATTCCATTATCAATATCACTTATCCATTGGATTCCTTATAAATTCCCGTTGGCTTCACTTTAAGAGTCACCACCATCCCCAAGCAGCATATCATTGCGTTCATGCAAATTGTTAAATACTGTGTGGTCAAATGTTTGTGCATGTTGGAGGTATTTTCCATCTTGCCTGTGATCAGTGTTGTGGTCATTACTCAAAAAAAGTAACTCCAAAAGTAAAAGGTTATTACATACCGAGCACCGCAGGGGACATGGGAGAAAAAAATTAAGACGGACTTTTGCGAGATCTCGCAAAACAAACTCGGGATCTCGCAAAAGTCCGTCTTAATTTTTTTTTTCACCCATGTCCCCTGCGGGGCTCCGTAATTACAAGTATTACACAGAACTCGTTTCTTAAAAGTAACAGGAGAAAGACAAATACTTTTTTTCTCCAAGGAGAAAGGCATTCGTTATACTAGTTGTTACGCTACTGTTATGTTACTCTGTAAAATGATATGAAACACACCATCTCATAATTACCACCTGATAATACAAACCTAGAGGCTACAGCCCCTAACGAGGACACGTGATCTTTCTCTTAGTATTTAGGTATGAACACAAAGCCAACAGCATACATCCAAATTGAAAACCATCACAAAGAGACTCAATATGAACAGATAGAAACGGAGTTTGTTACCTGTTGAAGTTCAGCGGCGACACCACAAATGACTGCTCACTTCATCACGGTGCTGGACTGGGGTTTAGCATTTATGCTGCTTTAGCATCTCTCTGGGTTCTTGGGTAGCTTAGCATTAGCACGCTATGCTCGCGAGGAGGCAAAGTTGTGCAAACAGTATAATACAAATGTTTCTCTCTTGAAGCAGTCTCCATTTTACATTCTCCCTCTCATCCTTTTGTGCAATAAAAATAAAAGTAATGTCCATATCCACTCTGTAAACTGCTTACATGGGATTACGTGGGTTAAAAACTGCTCTTTTTGTAGAAGACGATGGATATAAGTGCACGCACTGACTTCATGACACAAACATCCACCATCAGAACAGGGTATGGATAAAATAACTGTTTTGAGTTGTGACCTTTTTAGCTGGCTTAGTGCGGGGACCCATGTATTTTCTTAACATCTTATCCAGCTTGGAGTCAATGGTGAAATTGGAGTCTATCCCAGCTTTCATGTGTCTAACACAGGGAGACAGCTCTTTATATGCACACATGCACACTTCCATCCAAGTTAGAATCACCAGCTAATACAACAGTCTTTGGACTGTCGGCTGAACACAAACTACTTGAAGCTGACCCACAGGCACAAAGAGAATCTATATACAGTCCCGATCAAAAGTTTAAGGCCACTTGAAAAATGGGAAAAAATCTTACTTTGCATGGTTGGAGCCTAACAAGGTTCAAAGTAGAGCTTCAACATGCAACGAGGAGAAATGGGAGTGAGACAAAATATTTTTTTGAGCATGCAATTGATTTAAAACAACTCTCATATTTTATAAACTGAATAGAAATATTTTTTTTAAAAGTAAGTAAACCTTGGGTTTGGTTGAGTTGTACACAGTATAGATGGCAAAAGAGCGCAAATGGGCTATAAACACACGTTTAGCAAAAGAACAAACAAACCATGACAGGGCTATTTATCCTTCTCAGGTTATCTGCAATGGACAGTTTTGTTGTTTCCTTTCCAAAAGGGGAGGGGAAGGAAAAGATTTAGCTGTCTCCATATTGTCTTTGTGTTTACAAAGATGAGCTGAAAATGTGAGACTGGATGCATGCAGCTTCTGCAGGGAAGAAATCAATAATCAGGACCCCTGGAGAATCACAAGATAAGCCTAAAGTGTTGCAGAAAGATTACAAGGATAACAAGAAAAACTATTTCTGCTAAATAAAATGGTTAAAGGACACTGCCCTATTAATTTTTTTAAATTCTTGATTTGTTTTCTTTTGAGTCATAGTTGCACCTCTAGCTCCCATTACATCCAGGCATCACTCTGTAGGTGACTTTGACTTTGACAACGGAGGTTTACGCTGAGCCTGAAGTCTACTCTGACCTTTCTGAAGGTCATGCCGTACACGTTGATGAAAACACCACTTCCGAGTCTGTTTCATGAGATTTTGCTATATTGATACTCAAACAAAATGCTACAGAGCTACCACAGAATTACAGACAACTTCAAGCTCTTTTCAAACTGTGACACTTAGCCTGATTTTTTTTATCTTCGGTATCAAGTTACATTTATGAATGTCAGTTTTTGAACCTGGGATTAAGCATTATTTTCTCTGCCTAAGATGCAGTCATGACATGAGAAACATCTATGATTTTCTTATCAGCTACCTAAGCTGTTAGCTGTCATTTATCTCTTTGAAACTTTCATTTCCCCAAAGTTGCCCTAAAAACACTACATGTGCATAAACGCTGTCATTTGTATTATGATTAAATGATCCCACAGAACACTGAGCTGTGGCTCAGGTGGTTAAGTGGGTCATCTACCAGTGGGAAGGTTGGTGGACTGACCCCCGACTCCTTCACTCTGCATGCCAAAGTATTTTTGAGCAAGATACTGAACCCCAAGTTGCCCCAAATACATCCATTTGTGAGTTCATGTAAATATTTGAAAGTACAGATCCTCTATATTACTAAAATTATTCACTCATCTGCCATCACTTGCATATGAACATGAGTGACATCCCATTATTAATCCATAGGGTTTAATACAATGTTAGCCCACCCTTTGCTGCTATAACAGTTTCAACTATTGTGGGAAGGCTTTCCACAAGGTTTAGGAGTGTGTTTATAGTTTTTTAACCATTCTTCCAGAACCAAATTTGTGAGGTTGGACACTGATGTTGGACAAGAAGGGCTACACTCTAATTCATCCCACACCAAATTTACTCATCCAAATCTTTATGGAGCTTAATTTGTGCACTGGTGCGCATTGATGTTGGAACAGGAAGAGGCCATCCCCAAAGTGTAGTCAGACAAGTACTGTTTCTCCTGATAACCACCAAACGCATCCATTGGCTTGCCAGATGGAAAAGCATGATTTCTGTCTCCTGAGAACACATCTCTCCTTCTCTAAACTCCGGTGGCAGCGTGCTTTCTAGCACCATCTGAGACGTTGCTCGACGCATCTGGTTGTCCAAACCATTCCATGAAGCTCTCTACGCACTGTTCTTGAGCTAATCTGAAGCATACATGAAGTTGGGAGGTCTGCAGCGATTTACTACTCTGTGACATTTCTTCAGCATTTGCTGAGCCCGATCTGTGATTTCACATGGCCTGCCACTTCATGGCTCGGTTGCTGTCGTTCCAAACCACTTCCACTAACAGTTGACTGTGGAATATTTAGTAGCGTGGAAATTTCACAACTGGACTTGCTGCACAGGTGGCATCCTATGACGGTACCATGCTGGAATTTACTGAAGCTCCACAGGACGACCCATTCTTTCACAAATGTTTGCAGAAGCAGTCTTCATGCCAAGGTGCTTCATTTTATACACCTGTGGCCATGGAAGTGATTGGAACACCTGAATTCAATGATTTGGATGGGTGAGTGAATACTTTTGGTAATATAGTGTAAAAGTGCTGTATGAATATGACTGGGCAAATGAGACTTGTAGTAGAAAGCACTTAGAGTGCTAAACTCAGTAGAAAGGTGCTATATATAAACATCAGGCCATTTTCAATCTCACAAATGTTTATTTTTATCACCGGTAATGGAAAACAGTTAACCTCTAACCTGCCTCTTCCAGTTGCCAATTACTATATTTTCTAACTGTGTATCTATTTATGTCAGCCCTGTTGGTGTAAGAGGTGAATGCAGTTACAGTGTGCAGTAAAGGGAAACTCAGCCACCCAATCAGCCCCTGCCATGCTTCTGCTCTGTCCCCACAGAGGCAAGGTCTGAATATTTCATACCCGATAATTTGAAGGGTTGCAAGAGTTCCCAGTGTGACTGCATATTTAGTGAACCACTGCTCGCATTTTAACCCAGTGGAACGGGATGAAAGGCAGTGCCGTGGATGAGATGTGAACTGCTTGTCTTCACCTGGAGGATGAGCCAGGAATTTCTCACTGCTGTTTTATTAAGGTCATATTTTCTGAAACGAAATCCAATATTCAGTAATGGATTTGAAACATCACTGGGAAGATATACTTAAGAGTAGTGGTCCTCAATAAACCACCATCCTACAGACTTGCAATAGAAAGATTTGGAAATTAAAAAATTTTAAAGAACAAACAAATGAATAATGCATGGTGTCAGATTATACGTGTTTATAAGGAAGGTGGGGCTAATTTTATCAATATTTAACTCCAGGTTAACACTTCCAGTCTTGCTGTTGGACAAGACTAAGTCTTACCAGCCTGGTTTTAATTTATTGTTCCCCAGTCTAACCTCATGCTTATCACAGGGCTTTCTTTCCAAATTCTAGTTACAGTCATGGAGTAAATGAATTTCTGAAGATATTCTCATCAGATTTGCCCGTGCAGTCCTTGTCAGTATGTAAACCTGACTAGAATGAGTATATGAACAGTTGTTAATGCCGCATTCACTCTGGTGCACTTTCAAAGACCTGACAGTGTGGCCAGCCTCGACTCCTGAGTGTAATAACCTTCATCAAATAGAAAAATAAAGTGTTTTTTCACAATAATAACGGCTTTCGTTGTGTTGAGTGAGTCATCTGTTTGAAGGAGTCTTCATAAAATGAAAAGGTCACAAACTCAAGCTGGCTGCTTGGTGATCTTTCAAGCCCAGGCTGCCACATCATAGTTTACAATTACACCTTATTCTGCATCGCACATGTTTCACAATCTCAGGCATGATTAAAGTTTCAGACTTTTACATTTACACCATGTAGTTGTGTTTGAAGATCTTCTTTTGACATTAAGTCCAGTTTAAGTTAAGTTCAGTGTTACTGACAGTAGTTATATAACTAGCCGTGTGAAATTCAGGACTTATTTATTAATATAGTGAAGGATTTGTTAACACCCAAAAGCTACATGTCATAACCAGTGCAGGCTGAATTCTGTCAAGATTGCAAATCAAGAGAAAATAAAAGAAACATTTTAGGACTTGAAAAAACCCTAAAACCTAATCATCATACCTAGACAATAATGAAACCTTAATATTATACTTTATATAATAAAGCTGTGGTATTCTATTAAGAAAAATCACAAGACAACCAACACAATTGGTCCTTTCTGTATTCCCTACACCCTGGAGTGCCCGATTATTAAAACTGAAGATTTAAATCCTTTGAAACGGGTCGTAATTATACAGCTATTTCAAAAAAAAAAAAAAAAGATTCAACTGTTATCTGATCAAAATCAGGAGCTACAAAGAGGACAAAGTAGGTGCAAATAAAGAAGTAAAGTAAAACTTAATTCTAAGTTGATTACATTTACAAAAGGTCCAGGGGAAAAAAACACAGTTCAGGTGGCTGGAACAAGCAAAAGAAGAATCTGAAAAATTAAAGAAAGAACCATGAAAACAACTGATGGTCAGTCAGCCTGACAGCCAGCCAGATAGAGCTAACATGGAAAATATGGGACTATAGAGACAGAATGAAACACATGGGAATCAAATCTGTTTGGAGAACACATAGACCGAAGAAAACAGCTAAATCCGAAAGCAGATGCAAATAAATTCACAGTTATGCTCTGATCAGTGTTTTTAGGTATGAATAAAAGTGAATTTCACTGTATGGGAGTTCATAGTGAAAACCAAAGAGCAACCTTTGGGGCTAAAAAAAAAAATTACAGCAATGCAGAAGTGCAAAAATCAACTCCTGTAGAGCTACCTGAGACTGGCTCCAAAAGGGAGTTAGCTCCCATGAATGCCAAGCTTTGCAGCAATAAAAAGCATGATCATACAAGAAATTTTCTTGTACCAGGTTTCTCGCTTTATAACAACTGTACAAGTTTTAGTGTTTTACAATTATTTCTCATCCATTTGGATAATGTTGATGCTTAAAGTTGGTGGTGTGTGATCAACAAGCTTTTCCTTAGTCTTATCTTCATTATTTCAAACCTTTGAAATGCACCTCGCGAACATGTTTGTGCTGTTGGTACCTCCTTGAACATTTTTAATCTTTCTGTGTGGTACAGGTGACCCAAGAAGCCTGCGTTTCTGGAGTCTGGAGTGAGATTCTGCTATTCTATTAGTCTGTTGCTTTTTAGTGTTTGGTTAAGAGCATAATTTAACCAGTATTTTAAAAGCACTACTCTGAGCACAGAAAGTGCACTGCAGGCTACATTCACTAGTTCAAACATACAGTTGTACTTACACTACGATGGACGCATCAGGTCAATTTGAGATTCAGAATATTGCCCAGAGACTTTTTGACCAGTTTTTTAATCTGTGCCTGAAAAAGCCAGCGTTCAAATCACTGGCTTTCTAATTAGTGTGTTCTTTGCTTCTGCACAGTTTAGGAATGCAGTGTGCTAACCAGGTTTTCCAGGTTTTGCTGATACCTATGCATGCCACCCTCTTATCAAAGAATGGCCCCGTCTGGATGCAAAAAAAAAAAAGCAACATGGCATTGACCAAGCAACCATGGAGAAGAATGAGCTTCTGCCTGTGCAGGCTGGCAGAGTGTGGCCAGAACTGGCAAAAAGTTGCTGAGGAGATCACAAGAAAATGGCACATAAAAAGAGACAACGACAGAAAAGGGCAAGATAAAAGCAATCATCTCTCACTGCTGCATGAAGGATTTCCATTCCAGATCAGGTCTAATTAGAATCTGCAATGTCACACTATACATGATAATACTTGAAGTTGAATGAATGAATGATCTTTATTGCTATTATACACAGTACAATGAAATTCAGTTTGACTTTGTTTTAGGATAAAAAAATAACAATAAATAAAGAGCATAAATACAAATTGGTAAGTTATTAAGGATAAAAATAAACTTAAACTTAGCAGCAAACTTAAGAGCCCCAGATCTCAGAAGAGAAGAAAACAGCATAATTACCACAATGTAACCAGTGTAAAGTGTCATTAACCAGGTAAAAGGTCCTCAGTGTGTCTTTAACATGTCCACTGAGAGAAGCGAAATAATACTGATTATCTCTTCATCATGGCAGCTGATAGTGGGGGGGGGCTATATTAAGGAGCAAGCGAGCATTTTTTCAGAGAGGAGCAAAGGCTGGCCAGTGCAACAACAAACATCCACAAAACACTTTGTTGTGAATGCGGTTACAAAGCCGCAGACCAGTCAGGGTAACTATCCTGACCCCTGTCCACCGACCAATGCACTATGAAAAGAAGGCAAGAGGCAGTGTGATGCTTTGGCTGGGAAACCTTGGGTCCTGCCATTTATGTGGATGTTACTTTGATGCGTACCACCTACCTAGGCATTGTTGCAGACCATGTACATCCTTTCAGGAAAAGAGGCTGTGGCCTCTTTCAGCAGGATAATATGCCCCGCCACAAAGCAAAATAGGTTCAGGAATGGTTTGAGGGGCACAACAACAACTTTGAGGTGTTGGCTTGGCCTCCAGATTTCACTCCATTCCAGCATCTGTGAACTGTGCTGGACAAACAAGTCCGAACAATGGGGCCCCTAACCTTGCAACTTACTGAATTTAAAGGATCTGTTGTTAACATCTTGGTGCACCACAGCACACCTGCAGATATCTAGTGGAATCTATGGGTCAGGGCTGTTTTGGCAGAAAAACGAGGACCAACACAAAATATTAGATACCTAGATAATATTAAATACCTCGGAGTACACACTGACAATAAACTGGACTGGGCTAAAAACACCACAGCACTTTACAGAAAGGGCCAGAGTCGTCTCTGTTTTTTGAGGAGACTGAGGTCCTTCAACATCTGCCAGAAAATGCTGAGGATTTTCTATGAGTCTGTTGTGGCCAGTGTGATCCTCTATGCTGTTGCATGCTGGGGGAGCAGGCTGAGGGTAGCAGATGCCAACAGACTCGATAAACTGATCCGTAAGGCCAGTAATGTTGTGGGGAT